>NC_133769.1:280429368-280649955 GCF_003597395.2 Chelonoidis abingdonii | reverse complement strand
CCACCACCCCTTCTGGGGCTGGTGTTGAAGTGGCCTGATCTAGACTACAAAACAAAGTTGTTGGTTTTTTTGCATCAGATAAATAGCTTACTTGAAACTTACCTGAAACACTTAATACTTCATATTGTAGATGGTACTTTTGGGTGTAAAATCCTTGTAACACATGGCTTTGTAAAAATATTTTCCCAGATTATATTTATCTGGCACAGATATTCATGAAGTCATTCTTATTTCTCAATAAAAAAAAATGAATACTCTTTCTATATAGAAGTTTGTTGCCATCTGACATAAAGCTACCAGGTATTGTCTGATATTGTTTGCTGGGCCCTGAGTTGCCTTCTATGGGTTAAATACCTCTAAGAGGCAGAGAAGTAGGGATGTCATCTAGCAGCTGTGCCTGAAGGCATTGTGATCTCTAAGGCTTTCTATATTTCTCTCTGCAGTCAGATCATTTTGCTATTAAAGTTCAAAAAGATAAGTTAGATTTGGAGCCACCAGGAGAGGAAATGGAGGGCTTCTGTTGACTTATTTTTCCCTGAAAGATACTGGCCTTCAGTACAGAAAATATTCTTCCATAAAATTTTTGAAAATCACTGGTAAGCCAAAATTTAGGGCCTCATTTTCCTCCCACTTACACCAATTTAGCTCCATTGAGTTTGCTAGTGTTACTTCCCAATTCACATCAGTAGTAAATCTGAGACCTAATTAACAAAAAAAAAAATCCTCCTTCAAAAGGCTCACTATAAAAAAGATGGCCCTCCAGAGATGTACTAGACAGAAAGAGCTCAGTTTTGACTGGTCTTTCTCTGCCCTCTCCGCTGATAAGTTATTTTCTCCAACCCTTTCCTGTTCTCTGTCTTTTCATCTGAGTTTCACTCCACAACAGCCCGTCTTAGAATCGTAGACGATTAGGATTGGAAGATACCTCAGAAAGTCATCTAGTACAACCCCCTGCTCAAACAGGACCAACACTAACACCAACCCTCTTACCTCCCTGCCCTCCTCTGTCCATTTCCAGTGACCAGAGAGCAAGTATGAAAAATTGAGAGACTTATTTTCTGGGCTGGGGGGTTATGGTTGCCTATATAAGACAGTCTCTAATATCAGGATGTCTGGTTACCCTATGTCCATGTCATGTCTCTCCCTTCCCTCATCTTTCCATTTAGCTCATCCCCACCTAATTAAACTCCACTCAAAATCCTCCCAACAAAATCATGGAGCTAACATATTATTTCTTGTCATAACATAGATTGTTTCTATATTATAATCCCTTTCCCCTACCGTTTATCTTGTCTATTGAGATGTAATCTCTTCATAGCATGGGTTATCTGCTACTCTGTAGGCTGGTTGGCATAATGGGACCTTGATATTGGCTGATATGATTAATCATATTTAATCATACTTCCCAATGAATCACAGATTATCCGGCAAAAATTATGAAAGATGAAATTTGTGCTAATTGTAAATATTGATGATTCTTTCCACTTTGAAAAACAAGCAGAATATGTTTACTGTGTGAAATTTTCCTCTAAAGCAAATTAAAAAAAATCTCAAAACTTATTGGTTTCTTATAAATCTACCCAGAAGCTGAAGGAGCTGTGAGCAAATTGAAGAAAATCAGAATAAAAGTAAAAATTCAACTTTAGCACCTGATGCTGGATAAGATCCTGATATAAATGTAACATTGAAGTATTGTAAGCAATGGGAATCACCCAGAAGTTACCAAGTGCAAAGGAGAAGCTGGTACACATTTTTCAAATTGGATTTTCCACTTTAGCCAGAAGATTTAATTTGTTTAGTTAGTTAGTTTAGTTTGATTGATTCTCAGCTGGTATAAATTGGCATAATTCCGCTAACCTGACTGGAACTATGACGATTTACACCTGTAGAGGATCAGGACCTACACCATCCCAAAATGTATAACTCAACAAGGCCACATAGCAGAAATATGGTCCAGTGGGTTAGGGCTTTATCTTGAGTCATGGGAGAATTGGGTTCAATTCTGTCACAGATATTCTGTGTCAGCCTGAGTGAATTACATAATTTCTTCATAGCTCACTTCCCCAAGTGGGAAATGAGATTAACTGCACTTCCTTACAGCACAGGAATCCTGTGACTATAGATATATTAAGGGATTGTGAGGCACTCTGATATCACAACTGGGATCAGATTAATAGCTAAGATAGCACTTGATTCACAACAGCCTTCTCCCTTTTGGGTAGTCATGTAGCTTGTTGATAAACACCCATGTAATACAGGAATAAAATTATACTATTCTTATTTGGTAGCATCTTACATCTATTTTCATTCACTCTGCATAGGTTTTAATGACTAAATAAGGCTCAAGTAAGTGAAGAATCAGGCCCATATATTTGAAAAAAGCAGGCTTCTGTGAAATTAACCGAGGGATATGAAACTTGAGATATGTACATTAAGGAATTCATCAATTTTGAAGGTTTCAATGTACTTTCAAATCTATAATATATTTTAAGATGCATTTAAACTGTCAAATGTCCCTAAAATGTAACTTTGTAAAATCATTCACTGAAGTTCACTACTGAGACCTTTACTGATAGCAATTTATCTTTGTTCTTCGCCTCTGTTTTGCATATGATTCTTTCACAAACTTAGGCCCTAATCCTGAAGACTTTACCAACACCAGTGGTCCTATTTAAATCAATAGAACTACTCATATGAACTGTAGGAGCAGGCTCATAATTTTAAAAGGCAGAGCAAGAACTAGAGGGAAGTCAAGAAAGACCAATATCAAAACAGAAATAAAGTTGAGTCCAGTATGATTCCTCTGCTAGCTCACAATTAAGGACTGTGGGTATAAACTCGCACTGCTGTAACTATCATTTTTGAAGTACTCTGTACCATTTCTGCAGTACTTTATGTATATAGATGCTCAAATACCATGTTAAAGGGCACAATATATGAACTTAGATAGACAGAACTAACCTTGTGCATATATGAAGTACACACTTACAGAAGCGTTTCCATGAAAGAACAGCCTGTTAATTCCTACAGTATTTTTAAAATACATTTACCAATTGGTGTAGAAAGCCATTTGTGTAGAGATCTGCTGGTTAAATATCCTGTGCTCAAATCCACCTGCAGGGTCCATTAGCGCAGACTATAATTTCACTGAGAAATATGCATGGGAAGGCGCTAGGAGCTAGGCTGAAGAAGGTTCCTTTCACAGAATTTGCTCTTTTTCCTTCCTTTCCCAGAAAGGGAATGATACATGCAGGGTAGGTTTGGATAACTTAAAATAAATGGAAAGATTTGTGCTTTTTTCAAACTAGGTGAAATCTTCATTGTAATATTTCATAAGAATAGGTGGGAGGGAAAGATAGTCATTCTTATGTTAATGCCTTCTGGCTGGCAAAGGAGAAGGAATAGTGGTAGATGTCCTGAAGTTTCATCAACACTGTTGATGCAGAATTTGGAGTGAAGAAAAGGAAACAAGTGTCTAGATTAAAGATGCTGATACTGATTCTCATGGACTACATTTTATGTACTTATTTAAATTTTCACTCAGATTTTTTACCCCTCTTTTCTTGCAGTTGGTGCAGCTGGAAACAGGCACTGTGCACAAATAGAGGAGAAGGTAAGTGGTCTGAAATCACCTTTATTGTTCCTCTGTTTTGGTGGCAGGCCCTGGCACAACTTGAAGCAGCCACATAGCCACTCATAGCCACTCCAAATTGTACAAACTTGTAGCAACCTCCTGTGTAACGTTATACTTAAGCAAAGCAGATTTCAAGGTACTCTATCTATGCCCCCTCCAATTTCTTCCTTAGAATGATAAAATATAAGGGTTGGAAAGGACCTCAGGGGATCATCTAGTCCAACCCTCTGCTCAAAGCAGGGCCAATCCCTAGGTAGATTTTTGCCCCTAAATGGCTTACATCTAGGATTGAACTCACAACTCTGGGTTTAATAGGCCAATACTCAAACTACTAAGCTATCCCTCCCCAATTTCAGTGCTCAAATCACTGAGCTAGCTTTCCCCTCTCCTTTATTTGGTCTCCCCCCACAACATGCCCCTTACATCAGGCACACGAAATGTGCTCAGTGTAGAGCCATTGTATGGGCTCTACAGTAACCAAAGAACTCTTTCTCCCCTTCATAATGGTCCCTTGGTTTTATAATTCTCTGGCCAAGTTATCACATCTTAAGGCACACTTAGAGGTTCATAGTTTCATCCTCTCACTTACTCCAGTTCTGAAAATGTGTAGTCACATTGACATTTATATGGAGACTTGGCGGATATACATCCACACATGTTTTCCATTTCATAGTCTGCTAACTTTCAGCGTTGATAGCTACAAAGAACCATGAGTGTCATACAGAGGCCAACCATTCCACTAAGAGTAATTTATGCATTCTCACCATTCAGTATTCATAGAACCTGCCCAGCAGGGAGGAAGCACTGGGAGAAAGGGAGTATTACTTTGCACTAATAAAATGGATATTACTGGATCAATGATTTGCATTGACAGACTGCAATCCCTGGCAGAGAGGTAACTCGCATTCCCGTCTCTCAACTGTGAATATGCTGCTTCCATAAACGTTTGGCTGCAGGTGATAGTTTGGAGGCAAATTTTAGGATTAAAACGAACATGACAATCCACTGGAAAAATGTCTTAAAACTACATCAGTGCCTTGATGGATTTGGAATTACATGCCTGTCTATGTACAATATAATTGATTATGAAAAATGCTAATTACACATTTACATTATAATTAGCTTTTCTCCTAGGTCCGCTGCATATTATATAGCTTTGAAAAAAATAGTTCCCTAACGACATTCATGAAGATGTGTACATGCACTTACAATACTTGCCTAACAATTTCTTCAAAAGACTAACTGAATATAAAAGTTCATGTCAGTGAAATTAATAACCAACTTTCTATGCAAAACTCAAGAAACTTAATTTACGCATTTCAGTTATTAGGACATAAAAGACAGAAATTAGAACAATAACACGCAGAAACCAGCAGGAAACTCCTAAACTGTTAACTTATCGCTAACAAATTACGATCTAGTTGACATTCCTTGAGAGTTGATGAAGCTGCAGCTTTGAAAGCAGTTTGTGTGGAGGAGGAAAAAAGAAAAAAAAACCAAACACTGAGATAAAAGTAAATTGGCATACAACTCTTATTGCTTTTATAATCTTTCAATAAAAAAATAATAGCTGTAAGCTGGTATAAAATATGGCTGAGTTATCCTGACTCCTGTTAAATTCAATCTTTGTCCACCCCCATCTCCTTCTTTAAAAAAAATGCATCAGATTTGCTGGAGTTGTGAATCTGTTCACTGGTAATCAATATTTTCACTTAAAAATATTTTGGAACTTTTGGCTTGCCTGTCCCAAAAAACAAAACACACTCTAAGATTCAGTAGAAATTAAATTAGTGTGGTATGGCAAGCTAATTCACTAGGATACTGAATTCCTGAGTTTTACTTGCATAACATTAGGTAAGATATTTTGGCCTTTCCAAACGTAGATGTCTAGAGTTATTCATATATATTCATTTTCATGCCCCTAAGATGCTTTATTGTCACAGGTGCTCAGCACTTGGAGTTCCTACTAAGTACTCAGCACCTCTGAATCAGCCCAATTGTTTATATGCTTAAATATGAATTGAGGTGCAGAAATTCAGGCACTAATCTTTGAACATTATATTCTCTTTAGTAGCCTCCCTGATGCCCACATTGAACCCCTCTAGTCCATTTAAAACACAGCTTCTTAGATTGTCTTCTCTGTCTGTGGTTCAGACATCATCATAATCTTTTAAACCTTTCTCTTGGCTCCTCCTAGTTCCATGCATCCTATTTAAAAGCTTTGAAAGTAAGGGTAAGATGCTCAATGTCACCTTTTGCTTACTCTAGTCCCCTAAATAAATCACTTAATTAAAACAAAAAAGAGATTCAATTTTCATTATTATTTGGGCTAAATCCACAATGCGGATATACACTGAACATTGCAACACCTAACTCTTATCTCCCTGCCATGCAGTAGAATTCAGAGCCCCAGATTAAGCACTCAGGCTCCATGTACAATACTTGGCGAGAGTTAGGCACCCAAGAATAAGGTCCACAAAATAAAGCACACTGAGGGATGAACCACCTAAGCTAGCATTAGGAACGGGAAGGGAAGCATGGATCAGTGTTTATGTTGTGCTTCCCATTAGTACCTGGCCCAGGACAGGGAAGCTAATGGTCCAATCAGTAGACCAAATTTGGTGGTGAATCCTGGTCATGTGCCACCTGAAGAACATTGTTCATACGCTAAGAAGAAGGAAAGGCAAAAAAAAGTATGTGGCCTAAGATCTACCCCTTAAGGGTAATCAATTTGCAAACATGTAGAAGATAATAAGGTGATAAGTAAAAGTCAACATGGATTAGTGTGACATTATTGACATAACCTGGGACCATATAGATCATTATCACAACCACTGTTATATATTTGTAGCAAATATTGTACAAAGGTTGTTGTGTGAGGTGTCTATAAAGAGGTTATAATTATGCTGTCTGTGTGTGTCTTTTTTGCAGTTGAAATTATGAATATTGGCTATGTACTTGTATCTCAATGTGTTTGATTCTAAGTGGCCTCAGTAAAGCATTTGGTCAGCTTCTTAAGAAAGGACTATTCTCAGTAAGTACCCAACCAAGAAACACTTAACTGACAATGGACTTTGGGAGAAGTCAATCCACATATGAGCTTTATTGGGAATGTTCAAACTGACATGTAAACATTGTCGTTGGCCTGTAAAGAACGGAGTTATGCATGGACATGTGACTTACCCATGTGACTCCAAACTCCATCTTGCTGCTGTGATCTTCCACAGGGCAAAGAATATAAAAGGCCCTGGAAACCCCTCCATTTTGTCTTAATTCCTGCTTCAGACCTCTTGCTGCAAACTGAAGTTCTGAACAAAGGACTGAATGACCCATCTCAGCGGGGGATGTACTCCAGAGACTTGATTTGAACCTACAGTTTATTCCATAACTGCTACAAGCCTGAACCACAATGTTGCCATTACTGTATGTTATTGATTCCATTCATCCAATTTTAGCTCTCATCTGTATCTTTTTCCTTTTATGAATAAACCTTTAGATTTTAAATTCTAAAGGATTGACAATGGCATGATTTGTGGGTAAGATCTGATTTATATATGACTTGGGTCTGGGGCTTGGTCCTTTGGGATCGGGATAACCTTTTTTCTTTTACTGGAGCATTGGTTTTCATAATGATTCACCCTCATAACAAGTGGCACTGGTGGTGATTCTGGTAAACTGGAGTGTCTAAGGGAATTGCTTGTGTGACTTATGATTAGCCAGTGGGGTAAAACCCAAGTCCTCTCTGTTTGGCTTGTTTTGTGTGCCTTTAGAGTAAAGGAAACCCAGCCTTGGGCTGTAACTTCCCTGCTCTAAGCAATTTGTCCTGAACTGATACTCTCAGAAGTGTCCCACCAAAGGCAGCATTGTTACAATTAGTCAAGAACAAATTGAGTGAAACCAATCTAATAGCTTTCTTTGACAGGGTAACAAGCCTTGTGGATAGGGAGAAAACCATAGGTATGTTATATCTAGACTTTACTAATGCTTTTGATACTCTCTTTCAGGGCCTTTTCGTAAACAAACTAGGGAAATATAGTCCAGATGGAGCAACTATAAGATGGATGCATAACTGGTTGGAAAACAGTTCCAGGTGAGTAGTTATCAGTGGTTCACAGTCAAATTGGAAGGGCATATCACCTGGTGTCCCACAATATTGTTCCTAGGTTTGACTTTGTTCAATATCTTCAACAATTATTTAGATAATGGTATGGAGAGTACACTTATAAAATTTGTGAATGATACTAATTGCAAGTGTTTTGGAGGATAGAATAAAAATTCAAAATCATCTGGAAAAACTGGAGAAATGGTTTGAAGTAAATAGGATTAAGTTCAATAAGGAAAAACGCAAAGTGTTCCTTCCTGAAAGAAGCAATAAATTCCATACATACCAAATGGAAATGACTTCCTAGGCCAGGGGTCGGCAATCTTTAGCATGTGGCTTGCCAGGGTAAGTACCCTGGCTGGCCGGGCCAGTTTGTTTACCTACCGCATCTGCCGGTTCGGCTGACTGCGGCTCCCACTGGCCATGGTTCACCACTCCAGGCCAATGGGGGCAGTGGGAAGCCATGGCCAGCACAACTCTCGACCTGCACCACTGCCCGCAGCCTTCATTGGCTGGGCGCTGAGAACTGCTGCCAGTGGGAGCTGCGATTGGCCGAACTTGAGGATGCGGCAGGCAAACAAACTGACCTGATCCACCAGTTCAGAGTGCCACATTTCAGGAAAGATGTGGACAAAGTGTAGAAAGTCCAGAGAAGAGAAACAAAAATGATGAAAGTTCTAGAAAATATGACCCATCGGGATAGTTTTTAAAAAAATGCTTTTGTTTAATGTGGAGAAGAGAAGAGACAACTTTTTTCAAGTATGTAAACGTTTGTTACAAGGAGGAGGAAGGAAAAATCTCCTCCTTAACCTTTGAGGACAAGATAAGAAGGAATGAGCTGAAATAGCCTCAATGGAGGGTTAGGTTGGACATTAGGGAAAAAACTTCCTAATTGTCAGGGTAGTTAAGAACTGGAACAAATTGCCTAGGGAGCTTATGGAATTATTGCAGGTTTTAAATAACTGGTTAGACAAACACCTGTCAGGAGTGGTGTACTTATTATATAGTCCTGCCTTGAGAGCAACAGACTGGATTAAATGACCTATTGAGGTCCCTTCCAGTCCTACACTTCTATGAGTCTGATTAATTTTGCTGTGGAGTAGTTAGGAGTATGGGATAATTTCTTCTGTAAAATACGTTTCCTTTCTCTACTGTAATGCTGCATACTTTGTCTATTGTTCTTATAATAATAAAAACCCTGCTGACTGCTCATTTCACTAGACCAGATATTTGGCTGGTGTAAGTCATCCTTGTTCCACCGACTTAGTGTACACCAGCTTAGGATCTGTGCCATTATTTTCAAAACTTTTGCAAAATCTGAGTCAATAATGAAGTCTCTCTCACACAGTAATCCTAATAAAGTGACATCTTTTGTTCTGTCAAGTTCACGAATGAACGTATACAGCATTCTCACTGCCTCAAACATACTAGTACCGAGAAATTAGTACCACTCTGTTTTAAGTTTTGTGTGCTGTACCATATTACAGCATATATCCACATTTCCATTGCCAAAATATACAACATGGTTTCATGATTTTGCAATGGAAGCGCAAAACTTTGTTTGCACAGAATGCTTCTATAAAGCCAACAATCGTAAGAATTGTCTTTTCCATTACAAGAAAATAACAGCACTGATTAGATGGTATGTGTTGAGAGCTGCAGGCTAAACCAGTTGAAATCTACTTAATGAATACATGTTCAATCTTCACATAACAGCTGATGTAACCCTTGAAGTATGAAATTCAGATGAGACTCATGCTGAGCAGCCATGCTGAAATATAAAAACAATCACTATTAAATATGTAACATTTATGAAACACCCACAATTAAGCACAGCTACTCAGATATTTTTGTTCCTTTATTTGTAAGAAGCAGTCTAATAATAACCTTGTTATTGATATTTAAAAATATTATAGTGTATGGATTAGGTTAGTTCTCATGCTATCAGTTGGACAATATAGAGGCCACTGAACCCATCATGTGGCTCCTTGATGTTCTGTCCTGATTCAAATCTGGTGAATTATAGGGCAAAGTGCATGTGAGGAATGGGTGTCTGATGCCATCCAGCTGTCATGTTTTAGGTTTTCAGTCACCTTTTGCATCCTTCTTTCATTGTGTCAAAGATGATTCTCACAAGCCAAGTTAGTATGCAGTGAAGTTGTAGCCATGTTGGTCCGAGTATATTAGAGAGAAAGTGGGTGAGGTAATGGTCCAATAAAAGATATTACCTCACCCGCTTTTTGCGGTGAAAAATGAGGACTTGAGAGCCTGGAGGGGCAGCTGTGCTCTTGGAAGAGTGATTTGTACCTGGAGTCCTGTCGGCTGCCCCATTCCTGGTGGGGAATGAGGAGCAGGAAGCCAAGAAGTGCACTGCAGTTGCCCCATTCCCAGTGGGGAATGGAGGAGGGACAGCTGGGCTTCCAGTAGCAAGATGGGCTACCAGTGGAAGACTGTGCAGAGCTGAAAGCTTTGACTCTCAGCCCCCCACACTGCCCATCTTAAATCAGTGGAAGCACTCCTAGTGAGGATGTGCACCATCAACAAAAGAAGGGCAGTGTGGACATGAAACACTGCAGTAATTATTGTGGTGCCTGTAAGTTGACTTATGTTTATAGTGTAGACATGCCCTTAGGAAGTTGGTAGGCATTCAGAGCAGTGGAGTGTTGGAGAGAACAGAACCTGTTTGTTAGGAAATGGATCTTTTCATTTGACTTGAATTTGTACCATTTGATATTTTTAGTCATTTGAGATGCTTCATTTGAATGATGTCCAAATTCTTTTCAGTCTTAACAGAGAGGAGCCATCTTTCAGTCCCGTAGGTCAAAATACTGACACTGAAGCATTAATCTTCAGCTTCATCTTTCTACTTATCAGGGTGTTTTGCTTGTGAAATATTATTTTAATGAGGCAGGAGGTTTAAGTTGGATATTAGGAAAAACTTTTTCACTCAGACTCAGACTGGTGAAGCACTGGAATGGGTTACCTAGGGAGGTGGTGGAATCTCCTTCCTTAGAGGTTTTTAAGGTCAGGCTTGGCAAAGCCCTGGCTGGGATGATTTAGTTGGGGATTGGTCCTGCTTTGAGCAGGGGGTTGGACTACATGACCTCCTGAAGTCCCTTCCAATCCTGATATTTTATGATTCATAGAATTTGTCCCTGGTCATCCCTTACAATTTATGGTCATGTTCCATTTTGGAGGGTTGTGAGTCTGGTACCAATTCTTTTGTATTCCACTGGAGAGGTAAAGAGTGAGGTTATGTATTGGTCAGGGTGTCTTTTTCTCTTGCTTTTTAGTATTTCTTATGTCTCCCCACCCAGCCTTTTCCCCCCATCCCCCATGGTTGTCTTTGTTCTCTGTTCACCAATATTAGTAAGGATATAAAAGTATCAAAAAATCAAATCCAAAATTCTATTTCAGGCTAACAATCAGGCATCTATATTCACATCTTTTTTACTCACACATTAGAAAAAAAATATTCCTGTTGACTTCAAGGAAAGTTCTGTTTGAGGATGATTGAATATGGAGTTCTTGATTTGACTCAGCATGAATTATGTTAAATACAAGAAAAATAAGTTAACTTAATATTTGAAGGACATGTTAACCATAACCGGAGTCTGCTCTAAATTTAAAGTGAATTGTAAATTAAATCAGAGATTTAAATAGTAGACTCACTCTTTCTTCTGAGTTGTGAAAATAAGCTATGACCTGCTTCAGCAAAGTTCCTAACTTTAAACAAGTAAGTATTTCCAGTGCTTACAATTACACACTTGCTTAAGTGTTTTGCTGGGTCCAGGCCTGGGTGATTTTCCTCTACAGAAATATGGATGCTGAGCAATCCTGGAACTAATTTACAGGTTTGTTTGTTTATTATTTAGCATTCTGGTGAGCAGCAAAGTAGTTAGAGATGGCAACCATTTCCACTAGAAACACATTTTCAAGATTTTTTAAAAGGCTGGTGTGAAGATCTCCCTCAGGCTGAAACTTGGTGCACAATGTTTCAACCACAGAAAGATTTTTTTGTTTTGTTTTCCCACAACTCAAAAATAATCGATCTGGGAATACGATAACAGGAGTTTCACTCCTCTTACTCTGCCTCTCATGCTCCCACTTGAAAGAAAAAGATCTTGGACAAGATCTTCAGCTAGTGTAAATCAGCATAGCTCCCTTACCTCAATATAGCAACAGTCATTAACATCTCATAAAACCTGGATCCTTATATTCAGATTTTAATAGTTCTGTATTTCAAGAATAGATTCCCATTTAAATGGATATTTTGAAGACCACTCTTCATTACTGAAAATGGTTGTTCTCTTTTGAGACCAGAGGATTAGAGGGAAAATAGACATATTTTCTCCCCATTTATCCAAGCTGTCTTAGATCCATTTGTCAAAAGAAAAAAGGGTAAGATAGATTTATGCCACTTTTATGAAAAGCCTCAGGGCTGAGCATTTATTAACATAGTCCTACTGACCATCACATACAGTAAGAATAGCCAAGGTGCAGCCATGTCCTCTCCCTTGGACATACCACCAACATCTGCTCTATGTTGTAAGTGTGTGTGGGGAGGAGTGAGATAGGGTAAGTTACACCAGCTCTACACCATCCTGGAAAGTCCATATGCTAGGAATTTTCTTTGGCAGGCAGTTCTGCTGCCTTAACAGTGCTTGTAAGACACAGTAGTGGCATAGGGGAGACTACAGGGCAACAGAAGAGACTCATTTTTTATTTATTTGTATTACGGTACTGTCCAGAGGCTTCAGTTAGGATCAGGATCCCATTTTGCCAGTCTCGTATCAACACACACTACAAAACTATCTTTACTTTGAAGAACATCTACTATAGAAGTTACAAGGGTATCTTTTTCCCTCCTTTTCCTCCTCCCTTCAAGTCCTGTCCCACAACTACGTTCAATGCCCTTTCCAAGACCCAGAGCTGTACAGAAGCAACCTCTAGTCAAGAAAGAATAGACAGGGTTCTCTTTCAGGGTTAGCATTTTACTTGAAATAGTCTGGCAGATTATTTTGATTAAAGGAGGGAAAATAGTTTCCCCTTCCTCTGGGGATGAGTGAAGAACCTCCATAGCAACTCAGTGTTAGCACAAGAATTGAACCTAGGTCTCATCTAGGATACGACAGTGCAAGCTGGAATGGCTCAATTAACAGGCCTACCTGCAAATCTTGCTTGATTTTTGATGGGCAACCACCACACTTATGACTATCCTGTAATCCCTATGTAGACACAACTTTCATAAATGTAATGAATGCTTTCATATGTAAGAGCTGAATTGAATGAATGCTTTCATATGTAAGAGCTGAAATGAATGAATGCTTTCATGATGCAAGAGCTGAATTTTTCACTACAGAAACTCCTCACTTAGTTGTCCCAGTTAACGCTGTTTTGTTATGTTGCTCACCAATTAGGGAATATGCTCGTTTAAAGTTGCACAATGCTCCCTTATAATGTTGTTTGGCAGCCACCTGCTTTATCCACTGCTTGCAGGAAGAGCAGCCCATTGCAGCTAGCTGAAAGGGGCTTGGAACCAGGATGGACTGGCAGCACCCCCATCAGCTTCCCCTATCAGCTCCCAGCTCCCCTAAGTTTCCTGTGTGGCAGCTGCCCAGCAGGCTATCAATTGTCAGGCAGTTCAGCTGTCTATCTCCCCACTGCCATGTGCTGCTCCTGCCCTCTGCCTTGGAGCTGCTCTCCAGATCCTCCTGCTTGTTGAGCAGGGGGCAGGGAAAAGAAAGCACTAATGTCAGAGTGTAACCCTCCCCCCCTGCTCCTGCTCCCTGCTTACTCTTTCTCCATATAGAGCAGGGTGGGGTCGTGACAGGGCTCAGGATGGAGAGATCTTACTGGCCATAGCTGCTATCTCAACTTCCTGATATACTTTAAAAGGCAGTGTACTTAGAATGGGATCCACATACTCAAAGGGACAATGCACATCTCTCTCTCTCTCTCCCACACATAGGGTGAGTGTCTGTCCACCATGCTGTCTCCCCTCCCTCCATTTGTGCTGCCTTGCAGAGTGTGAGGCCACATTAACAATAATGTGTTAACCCTTGAGGGCTCAGCCAAATGCTAGTTCATCATTTAGCAGTAAGGCAATCCCTGGGAAATATCCCACCCTCCTCCACCCTCTAACTTCACTACCTCAATCAAGCTTCACAATCATCATTGTTGTGTACAGTACTACACTGTTTGTTTAAAACTTATATATATAAAAGTTTTTTGTCTGGTGAAAAATTTTTCCTGGAACCTAACCCCCTCATTTACATTAATTCTTATGGGGAAATACGATTCACTTAACATTGTTTCACTTAAAGTCACATTTTTCAGGAACATAACTATAAAATTAAGTTAGAAGTTACTGTATTCAGTTACATATTATCTTAACCTATATCTTTTTACATTTCTTTATGCTCATTGTCAGATCTATGTGGAAGCTTTCTCCTTACTATTCTGTCTGCTCATCATCACTGATTTATTCAGTGATGCTATAATCCAGAGTCTGTGAATTCACAATTCATCACTATAGAAGAAATTGTAATGTCACAAACAAGAAAATGTCCTTGGTGTAGGAGTCATCGGTGTGATTTTGCAAGTCACCATATCAGCTATATTTACTTAGATTATGTGTTAGTTAAGCTATCAAAGCTTCTCAGAAAAAGTTTCCTTTTAAGATAAGGTGAGAAGGCAGAAAGGAATGGGATATCGGATGTGGCCAGTTGAGTTTGTGTTACTCAATTAGGAAGTCAGGGGCAGATTTTGATAGGTATTTATGTTCTTAAACTTGCACATAGGTGTCTAGTGAGACTTGCCAAAGCACTGGAGCATCTAACTCCCACATGAAAATCCCATTAAGGACCTATCTCGATCGTTAGACATTTAAACACCTTTGAAAATCTGGCCCAAAGTCACAAAAGTGTTGGAATATTCACTGAGAATTTGAAGCATCCGAGTAGTCCAATTGACGATAATGGGTTAGTCCAGGGACTGGCAACCTTTGGCAAGTAGCTTGCCTGGGTAAGCCCCCTGGTGGGCCAGACTGGTTTGTTTACCTGCTGCATCTGCAGGTTCAGCTGGTCACAGCTCCCACTGGCCACGGTTTTCCGCTCCAGGCCAATGGGGCCTGCAGGAAGCAGTGCAGGCTGAGAGATGTGCTGGCCGCAGCTTCCCACAGCCCTCATTGGCCTGCGACAGCGAACCACCGACCAGTGGACGTGGCAAGTAAACAAACCAGTTCAGCCCACCAGGGGCCTTATGCTGGTGAGCCATTTGCCAATCCCTGGATTAGTCACATAAAGTTAAGCATATGCTTAATAAGATTGCTGGATCAGGAACCTGTATTAGGTATTTATTACCCTACTTATTATAATTTACATAGGACCTAATGTACTATCTAGTGATTAGTTTGTAAGTTTATTTCCAAGTTGGGATGGTAGTGCCAAGGAGGGAGTTAAAACACAGACACACACACACAGTTTTGGTAATCAACAAGAATAAAGATTACTGAAAAAGTCTATCAGTTAAACTCTGTTCTGATTTACACTCATGCAATAATATATATGGTAGTAGCATTGCAAATTATTGCAAAATAAAGTTCTGTGAGGGATAATGGTATTTTAGTGAACATTTTAAAAGTTTCATTAAGAGTAGCAGCTACAGGTGTGTATCAAGTTTGGAGCAACAAATAGTTCATAATCTCTGACATACGTAGCTGAGAGTCATTTTACAAGGATTTAAATATTTGTACAGCAATTTTAAATAAAGAACATATTTCTGACTCATTCCTATGACTGTTATCCCCCTTTCTTTGAATTCTTCTACTGGTTCCCTTTTCCTCACTTCATCAAATATTAGTAGCTTGTTATCTTTAAGGCCCTTTCCAACTTATCAAGTCTTGTATTTTATCATGTTCACCTTTCCTCACAAATCCTCTCTTCTTTGCCAATTATGCAGGACTTTATCATTCACTTGTCTGCTTCTCCCACACACATCTTCATGCTTTCTTCAATGCCTCCTCTTTATGTGCGGGAAGTTCTCCTGCAATTAATCTGCAAACTGGAAAACATGTTCCACTTTTATTGCCCTTATACATAGGGCCCTACCAAATTCATTGTCCATTTTGGTCAATTTCATAGTCATAGGATTTTAAAAAATTGTAAGTTTCATTATTTCAGATATTTAAATCTGAAATTTCACAGTGTAGTAATTGTAGAGGTCTTGACCCAAAAAGGAGTTGTTGTGGATGGGGGGGAGAGAGATGAGAGTCACAAGTTTATTATAGGGGAGGTTGTGGTACTGCTACTCTTACATTTGGCCAGCAGCTGCCACTGCTCTCTGGTACCCAGCTCTGAAGGCAGAGGCAAATCATCATAATTATAAATATAATATTTAAATAACACTTCAATTTTTCTGTCAATAAGAACTGTATGAACTAGAACTGGGAAATAGCTTTAGACTAAGCCAGGTTTTCTCAAACTTCATTGCACCATGACCCTCTTCTGACAAGGAAAATTACTATACAACCTCAGGTAGGGGAGCCAAACCCAAACTCTAAGCTCTAATGCCCAGGAGGGGGTGCCAGCCAAAACTTGATGGCTTCAGCCCTGGGTGGTTGGACTCTGACTTTGGCTTCAGCCCCTTGCCCCAGCAAGTCAAACACCAGCCCTGGTGACCCCGATAAAAGAGGGTTGCAACCTACTTTGGGGTCCCAACCCACTATTTGAGAACCGCTGGACTAGGCTAATGCTAGGCTAAAGCTGATTCAAGAATAAATCTCCATTTGTAACTGGATGGTAGCTGAGGCGCTTTTCTGACAAAATTTCAGCTCTAAAATGCAGGAATCTTCCACAATATTGTTGTGTGAGGTCTCTGCCATCTTGAATTGTTGAAAAATCTCAAAATACTTTTCTTATGTGAAATTTGTAAGGGGCTAAAATCCTACAGGAATGAATATTCTTACAGGATTTTATTTGTAGCCAAAGAACTACTAAAATAGGCCTCTTCCATTTTTTTTGATGGCTGTTTACAGATCCTGACACTCGAATCCAAAACCTTTGGTCTCAACATTTTAATAGTTTGCACTGAACTTCCAGATTTGAGGCATGTCTGTTAAACAGCAAACAAATTATATACATTTGGATTTTAATATTTTCCTTAATAAACTGAAGGATTATTATATCTATTTCAAAGCCCATTGATGACATAAATTGCCTTGAAAGGGCTCTTGATGAGGCCCCTTGTGCCTCAGATCCTTTTATTTATTTCTCTATTACATACTGAAGCATCTGTGTAAAACCATAACTCAGTATTTGTCCAGTTTTCCTTCTTGAATGATGATAAACTGTGGTAAGCTTTTTTTCTGTGAGGAAAAAAATGCACTGAAGCAAAACTGTTTGTTTAGTCATTCCCAAGTCAAACAGTAATTTAGATTGCCTAGTAACTTCAACTAAAGGCAAATCTGTATGATTAGTGATCATTGCAGGATGGTGATTGCTAGCAGTATTAATCATTCAGCATATGGAAAGCATGCAGTTCAAAGTTCACTAAGCTTTGTCTTTCTGGCTTTTTTCTCCTTTCTTTACTAAGAATTATGATTGCCATTCTGACTGGCCAGGTAATGTAGTACGATTTGTGCATTTAATACCATTTTGGTTTTGTTTACACATTTTTTAAGGTTTCATTTTGTATATCTATATTAATGATAATTCTATCTCTTGCTCTCCTTTTCCTTTTGGTGAATGATGACATACTATGCTATCCACATCTTTAAATTGTAATTACCAGTACATTACTTTTGTCTGCTGAGCCCTGCATTCTAAGGACTCACTCCTGCAACCATTGCTACTCAGATGAGTTATCCTTCCCAACCCAAGTAATGGCTTCAGTGGTACTAAACTGAGAAAAATGTACAGGGTCAGCACCTACATTTTCCATCACTTAATATACTTTGAAAAGGCATGGAGTGAGATTTCCAAAAATGCCTAAATAACTTTAACGCAATAGTCTTTTAATGATCCTTGAGCTCCGTAACTGCTTAGGCCCCAATCCTGCACATCTTACATTGGTCCTTTACTACCATAGGTAGTCCCAGTATTTAGGTAAAATATATATTCATATAGGCTAATTGTTTAAAAATTCTTCCCCCTCTTTCCCCTGGGACCCAATGCTTTGTTCCCGCTGCTAAATTTAAAATACTTTGCTTTAAGTTTGGTTAGTATATCACTGGTCATAAGTCCATATGGGAGGCAAGTTAAGCACCTGTGTAAATGACTATGATTGGGGCCTTAGGCTTTAGGGTGGAAAATCCAGCTCCTAGTCATTATTATTGTATATCTGAAGGTTAATTCTTCTCTTTTGTAATCAAAATGTAGGAAAAATGATTCTTTCTGAAAGAATTCTCTCTTTAGATAATTACTTGGTGGCAATATAACTTGAATTGAGTATTTGAGGTAGTATAGAGGGGTTGAGACTCACCACCATGGCACATCCCATTGGTCTCTCCAGGAATTAGCTCAGTCTTTAGCAGGGCACCCGCTGCTGGTGGTGTCCCATCCATCCTCTGCTCCTTTGTTGTTGTCTGGACCCCAATTACTTCCCACACAGCAGCATCCTCTTCAGGACACTGCCCTCCAACAGTGCCCACTGCTCTAGTCTCACCCCCTTCCAGGGATCTCTGCACCCCAGCCATCATGGTCAACCACACCCCAAAGTCTAAGCCCTACCATCAGGGGTCTGGTGCAGTCCATATCACCACATCCACTGGCTGCGTGTTCGTGCAAGGGGGAAGGTGGGGGACCCAACCCATCCTCTACCCTGGGTCCCGACCCAGGGGCCCTTTGCTGGCAGCCTTTCTGCCCTCCTTCTCTCCTCTTGTGCACTCTCTCCCTGGGCCGCTTCCCCTTTGGCCCCTTTGTACCAGCTAGGCCCATCCCTCAGGGCCTTCAGCATGGCAGGTAGTGGGTTGGAGTTCCCTTCTGCTCCCCCAAGCCTGCCCAGCACTGCAATGTCCCAGGTGCTGGTCTTCTCTCTCAAGGGACAAACCTTCCCCTCTGAAGGCCTGGGAGAGACTGCCTGCTTCTCTCCTAGGCAGCCTTTATATAGCCTAGTCCTGATTGGCTGGCTCTAATGTCAGCCCTGATTGGCCCTCAGTAGATCCTTTTTTAATTGGCTGCCAGTCTGCAAAGCCTCTCTGGCCTACTCTAGCCCCCTCTCACATGGGGGTGGAGCAGCTTCTCGGACCACAGGTAGTCATGTTAGTCTGCATCCACAAAACCAACAAGGAGTCTAGTGGCACCTTAAAGACTAACAGATTTATTTGGGCATAAGCTTTCGTGGGTAAAGATCTGAAGAAGTGGATTCTTTGCCTATGAAAGCTTATGCCCAAATAAATCTCTTAGTCTTTAAGGTGCAATTGGAATTGAGAAATTCATTTAAAATTGATATATCAAAGTGTGGAGTAAATCTTATTGCATGAAAAGTATCAGCTATAACATTTCTCTTTATCATTCAAAAATAGAGCAGGAAGCGACCGCCAAAGACTGTATATCTCTTTTGCAAATACCAGGGGGGGAAGGGGAAAAGATTCTAAAGATTTCCATAGATTTCTCAGGCCACCTCCTGCATTGTATTTTCTCCATCGAAAATAAGAGTAGTTGGCACTGTGTAGGGGACAGAGGCAGGGTTTGAAATCCACAGGAAAACAGAAGACTTTTTGGCACTCCGTTTCAACATGGTGATCTCCTTCACCTCCTAACTCACTTCAGATTCTTCTCTATCCTTTACAGCCAGTATTTTCTGCGCTGTGTTGCCATTGGCTGACTATTTGCCAGCTAAGTCCTTCTATCTGCATGGTAGTTACTTAAAAAAAAAGAGTGGGAATTATGTTTGGAGTTTGCAAGTTGCAGCTGTAGATGGTGGCTGATCAGTTGGTTCTGTATATAGGCACTTTTCCTGTACTTGAATGTCTCCAAACTATTTTATTTTTCCCTCTCTCCTCTGTTCTTCTGTGTGGTCCGAGCAAAAGTGAGCAAATGGGAGCAGATGAGTATTTGTTTATTAAAGACAAGTAAAGCAGATTATTCTAGATCGGAGGCAGGCAAACTTTTTGCCCTGTGGGCCACATCAGGTTTCTGAAATTGTATGGAGGGCCCATTAGGGGAGGCTGTGCTTCCCCAAACAGCCGGGCATGGCCCGGCCCCATCCCCCAGTCAACCCCTCCTGTTTCTCCCCCCCAGTGGCTCCCTCCAGGACTCCTGCCCCATCCAACACCCCCACTCCCTGTTCCCTGACAGCCCCCTGGGACTCTTGTCTCATCCACTCCTCCCTGTCCCCGGACAGCCCATGGATCCCCCGCCTCTGACTGCCCCTTGCCACCCCATCCAACCCCTCCTTTCCTTCCTGACTGCCCCCTGGGACCGCTGCCCCATCCAACCACCCCTGTTCTCGATTGTATTTGATCAAATTATTCCAGTTTACTAAATCAGTACTGTCTGGAATTAGACCTTAGAGGTTTATGGTTGGGAATCAGTGTCTGAGGGCTGATAAGGTGGCAAGGAAAAATAAAGCTAATGGAAAAAGAAAAAATTCAGACATGGCATCCGAAGAGTAGGAAGGATCTGCCTTTTTTATACCCAAAAGAGTTTCACTGCATATTTTGGTTAGAATGTACTACTAGAAAAGAGTGACCTACTCATCAAACCCTATACTTCCTTTGGGCTACCCGGAGCTTGTATGGCTGTATGTTGCTTTGTCAATACATTTTATATTGTAAGCCACAGCTTTTAGTTTCCATTAAGATATCGTATTTCATTTTTAAAGTATTTGACAGCCTTGAAAACATGCACTGGAAAGAAAGAAGGATCTGAAGCATGCGATGCCTGTTCAGTTATGGGACACTTGACTAATGATGACACATATCACAGACAATGTCAGATTAATAAAAAAAGATGTCTGTATCTTTAGTTACTATGAAGAGTTTTTTTTCCCCCTCAAATGTTTTGGGTGGATTCTAGGACAGGATGGACAGATATTGAAGATTTTGACCAATGAGGTACAATTTTTTCTTATTTGAAACAATGGGAGCTTTGGTGAGTGTCCAAACCAAGGCTCAAACTGAGAAGTTTCAGTGACAAACAGTATCCCCCCTATAAAAATTAGTTTAAACCTGATAGCTAGAGCTGGATGAAAATCCAAATTTTCATCCTGTGGGAAATTCCAATATTTTGACATTTGTTTTGATTCTGCATTAGCACAAAATGTTGAAATCTCAGAAGGTTGAATAGAACAGTATGCTTAAAAAATCACTTTGTTTCTACATTTCTGAAACAAAATGTTTTATTTTGGTTTGTGGAACCAAATCAAACAATTTGTTTTGACTTTGTTTAACATGGAACTTCAGTGGCCTGTTATGCTTTTGGGCTTCATAGGTCTTTGGGACTTCAAGTGTCTCATTTTTTCTGTTTTCTATATGGGCTGGGTTCCCAGCCAGACTTTCCTCAATGATTCACCTTGATCATGAAACTCCCATGGTGCATTATGACAGTTCAGCCAGAGGGGAGAGGGTAGTGCATCTTGAGAGATATAGTCCAGCTGGGGAGTCCATAGCAGAGAATGGGGGCATGAGGAACTCAAACTATGGCTCCCATAAGGCAGCATGGCAACTCAGGTGGATGCAGATTAACGGCCAACAGATACCAAACTAAACACTTTGATTCAATTTGACAAAAATGAAATGTTTTAATTTGAGTCAGCCTGACCAAATGAAATCTTTTGTTCCAATTTTCTCAATGAAAAAACAGGAAAAAAAATTGCCTGATGAAAATTTCACTTTTGTGGAAATGCATATTATTTTGGGGGAAAAAAGTAGATAGAAAATTCCCAACCAGCTTTATTTGCAACACAGCACATTGCATGAAGAAATTGAGGTTGAACTTATCTCTCTTTTCACCACTCAAGTAGCCCAAATATCTCTAATATCTGAACTCTCCCTCTGCACCATCTTCTTGACCTTTTTAGCTCCCTTCACCTCCCACAGTATACCTTGTAAATTGCCTCAAAACACAACCCTCCTATTCAACCTTCATGCAGTCCTCTTCTACCCCTTTCTCCTTGACTGCAACCTGCTTGCTCCCATACACACTCCGGCTTGCTCTGGCTCTTCTCCTCTTTCGTCCTTCAAGTCTCAGGCCATGACTATGTAACATTTCTGCCAGGTGGAGTCAGCAGCAACCAGGGTTGGGTTTAATGTCTAGAGGTTTCTTCTAATTATATAAACTAGAACTGACTTGAGCCTCCAGCCTGTAATCTGGTAAAACTGAACAGCACCCCAGGCTCCTCTAGGAGGCAACACTTCCCCTCATGCAAGCACAAGGGGACCCAACAAAATCAAACTTTTATTAAAAGGGAAAATGGTCACCCAGCATTATTTCGGGAAAACACTATGACCATAATTGAAAAGCACGTGATAATAAGCAAACCCAACCCCACAATGTGATGGGCAGTGTCCTTTGCCTCAGTTTCTCACTTTACGGTGTGAAAGTCCAATAAAAAGTGTCCCTTTACACACCAATCTTTTTTCCCTTCATGGTACTCCACTCACAATTGGTTGTCCTTGGTTAGTGAAGACTAAGAGTTCAGAAGTGCAAGTTTCACCTTCCACCCCTTGTCGTGACAATTCAGGAATGCATTTGCTGCTGCTGCCTCGCAACTGACTCACAGCTGCCTCTTTCTCTCTGCTACCACCACTGACTCTATACCACCACATCATGCTACTGCTGCTGCCACTTGCTGCAAGCTCATATTCTGAGATTCCATCATTTATCCAAGCTCTCAGTGACTTCAGCAGGCAGTGAGGTTCCTCACTGCCAGTCCAGTTTCTTTGCTGCTTGTCACTGTTCCCACACAAGATCTACATCTTGCTCAGCAGTGAAGACCACTGTAGGAATCACGAACTGGAAGCAAGGGCTCTTAATTGATTCTAATCAGCTCTGTCATTAAACATTGGAAAAAGCAAATGGTATCTAAGGGCTTGTCTATACTACCGCTTTAGTCGATGTAAGTTAAATCGCTTGGGGTAGAAAAAGCAACCCTGCTGAGTGACGTAACTTACATCGACTTAATGCAGAGTCCACACCATGCTTTGTCACTGGAAGACACTCTCCCACCAACATAGCTTCCACCTCTTGCTGAGGTGGAGTAATTATGTTGACGGGAGATCGCTCTCCTGTTGACGTAATGTGTCTTCACCAGACGTGCTACATTGGAGCTGCTGCATGGCACAAACCTGCATGGCACTTCTCTGTTTCTACCATCTGACAGAAGAATGGAGTCTTCAGAGCTCTTTACTATTCCGATGAATGTTGCAAATGTGTCATGAGTCTCTTGTATTGCAGACCTGGAGGAAGTACCACAACAACTGCGAATATGAGGATTTCTTCAAGGATAGTTTGCTGTGGGACACAGGTAAAAAAAACAAAAACAATTCAAGTTTGTTGGTGGAAATCACAGAACACCTGAGATGGTGGAGCAATGCTTCTGGACCCAAGAAATTAGCACTGACTGGTGGGATTTCATTATAAAGCAGGTTTGGTAGAATGAGCAGTGGCTTCAGAACTTTTGGATGTGAAAGGCTGCATTTTTTAACCAATGTGCAGAGCTTGCCCCAAACTTTCAATGCATGAACATGAGAATAATACAGTGAAGAAGTGAGTGATAATCACACTCTAGAAGCTTGCAGTTCTGGATTGCTAAGTGTCAGTGGGAAATCACTTTGCAGTTAAAAAAAAATCAAGGAGGCATTGTCAAGCAAGTGTGTAGGACCACTGACAGTATCCTGCTACGCAGAACTGTGACTGTCAGCAATATGTAGTATATAGTGGATGTATTTGCAGCAGGTGGATTCTTGAAATCAGTGGGGTGATAGATGGCCTGCACATCACTATTTTGGCACCAGCCCCACTTGCTTACAGCATACATGAACAAAAGGGCTACTTTTTTTTATGGTAATGTAACATCACTGGGGATTCTTCACTGATATCAGTGTGGACTGGTTTGGGAAGGTGTATGGTGCTTATATCTTTAACAAGGCAGGACAATTCAGAAAGCTGCAAGACGGGACATTCTTTACCAAGCAGTGGATTCCATTGGTAACATTGAAGTGCCGTAGTGATTCTGGGGACCCAGCATACTCCTTGCTCCCCTGGATCATGAAACTGTACACTGGCCATCTTAAGAGTACCAAGGAAAAAAAAAACTACTGCCTCAGCAAGTGCAGAATGATTACTGAATGTGCTTTTTGGTAGATTGAAGGGATGCTGGCAGTGTTGACTCAGTAGATTGGATCTCAGTGAGGAAAGAAATCCCATAGGTGATAGCTATATAGTTATAGAGATATAAGCGGGGGAACATAGAGTGTTGTCTCCTGCATAATACATGTGAGGCAAAAGGAAAAAGATACCTTCAAGGTGGAAGGCAGAGGTAGAGCAGTTGTCTTCTCACTTTGAACAGCCAGACACAAGGGCTATTATATAAGCCCAGTGTGGAGCTATGTAGTTGAGGGTGGCTTTGAAAGAACACTTTAATGGTAAGACAATGTAGTGCACTCTGCTGGTCTGTTTTCTAGGCTTAGAACTTAAGGCGCTGCAAAGAGTTGTGTAGTGCTAATTGTACATCTAAAACTTTATGGATGGGGGAAACAATGAAGACAATCTGTGTGAAAGAACATCACAAGCAAAGCTATACATATTTTTAACATAAAGGAGGGTGTGAAAATATAAACATATAAAGGAAGTAAACATTTATGTCTATTTGAATAAACAAATGTAGTCAATTGTGGTTACATACAAACCACTCATGTTCAGTGTATGCAGAGCTGTGGTTTCCCTTGCTGTCCCCTAGAATGGAGTGTTAGAAGTAATTGATATTACATGGCATTGCAGGGTGCATGTTGGGGCTGAAAGAAGCACCAACCACAGAGTCATCCAAGGACTGAAAAGGATGGAGAAGTCTGGGATTTTTGGATCTGGTCAACCAGGGTTTGCAGCATTTGTGTTTGCTGTCTGAGAATACTCATGATGTCCTAGCGCATTTCCCTCTTCTTGTCTTGCTGGGAATCATGAGCGTATCTTTTGTCCTCTGTCTTTCTCCATGCAGTTAGTCATATTGTCTGGCTATACCGAAAGATGGACAGGTGACATTTGACATGGGTTTAATTAGGCCGCAACTTTATTAATAGATGTCTTCGACTACCCACCAGTTCT
The DNA here is from genome assembly GCF_003597395.2 of Chelonoidis abingdonii. NCBI lineage: Eukaryota > Metazoa > Chordata > Testudines > Testudinidae > Chelonoidis > Chelonoidis abingdonii. The sequence continues at coordinate 280,624,955 of NC_133769.1, read as the reverse complement.
AAATGTACGGCGCAAATAATCCCCATTCCATTTGTTCCTTTAATGAACACCTCTTTTTATGTCCTTTTCAAAGCCGTTTATCTGGTCACTGCACACATTTCTTATGGGCAGAGAAGTGCTGCAGGCAGAAATCCAAGTCCTAGCAGGTTGCAGGGATCTGTAGACTGAGGCCCTGAACCAAGGGCAAAGAGGGTGCTGGAGCCACTGAAAGAAATGACTAGACCAGGGGTCAGCAACCTCTGGCATGTGGCTCGCCAGAGTAAGCACCCTGGCAGGCCAGGCCAGTTTCTTTACCTGCCGCATTGGCAGGTTCGGCAGACCGCAGCTCCCACTGGCTTCGGTTCGCTGTCCCAGGCCAATGGGAGCAGCAGGAAACAGCGCAGGCTGAGGGATGTGCTGGCTGTGGCTTTCTGCCATCCCCATTGGCCTGGGATGGTGAACCATGGCCGGTGGGATCCGCAGTCAGCTGAATCTGCTGAAGTGGCAGATAAACACACTGGCCCAGCCTGCCAGGGTGCTTACCCTGGCGAGCCGCGTGCCAGAGGTTGCTGACCTCTGGACTAGACTGTGGACTGCAGTTTGCCACTGTAGGAAGTGGCTAGACCTTGGATTGCAGTTTTCCACCGAAGGGAGTGGCCAGACAGTAGACTTGAGGACCTCTGGAAGGGGAGAACATAGAGTGTGGCTCAGTTGGAGGGGATTGTCACTGAAGATGAAGCTGCGGTTCTTGGAGTAACGTGGATCCAGAAACTGAGGTGACAGATGGCAAGACACCACCAGAAGATGGTGCAGCACTAATTCCCCAGACAGCCAGCTGGAGGTACTGCAGTAGTGAATCATGCCCCATCACTCCTCCATAGAACAGACCACCTCCATAAAGTGTTAACATATCTATATCCAGTGAGTATGGAAAGTCTAATTTCATCTTGCTAAACATTGCATTTACTGTTCAAGTGCTATCTCAGGCTGAGGTGAAACTAAATGTGAAAGATGAATTCAAATGACCCTCTACAAAAGAAACCCAGATGAAACTACACTGAGTTCAAAAAATCACCTATTAGGTCCATGTCCCTGCCAGCAGGTATATGGGATCTTGGGGAGCAATTACCACACAGGTGGGGTGCAAAATAAACTTTATTAAGAAAATGCAAAAAACAGGGAAAATTCAATAGTGAGGGGTATGGGGTTTGTTAAGGTAGACAATTGGGGAGCGAGGGGGGGGGTGCAAAAAGACGGAGGGTACGCTCAAAATAAATGAAGCGGAGAAGGCACCAGAACCTGGCTGATCAGCACAGGCAGCAATGCATGAACTTTCTAGGTCTGATCAGAAATGTCTGGTTTAAGGGCAACTTAGGCAGTTTCCCAGTATTTTGATTGGCAGAGGCAGGGGACAGAGAAAAAAAAGGCAGGTGAGCAGAGAGACATGTCTGGCAGAGTCCTGTGGCAATAGGCGACTCAGAAGCACTAGAGGCTATGACTGCATGCCGCAGACTTAAAAAAATAGGCCTTGCAAACTGGAACATTGTCCAACCCACCGAGCCCAGGTGTAACAAGGTGATAACAGGATAGACCGCTTGAACAGGGGCAGTGGTCATCCATAGCACAATCGGCCATCCTTTGAGAAAGGCAATGGCTCTTGGTACAACTTTAAGTGGGCCATCCTTTGAGAAGGGCAGTGGCCCGGCTAAATACTTAAACAACAGGGAGGGGGCCACAGGAGAATAAAAACAAAATGGGTAGTTGTAACAGACAGTCACAGATCATGAAAGGATTATAGTCATTGGTGACACGGAGTGTTGCACATGTCTTAAGTTTAGGACTTGAAATCAATAGAATCAACAGTCTGAAGTTAGCATGTTCGTTCTACAATGAATGGGTAAGAATGTCCCTGAGAATGAGATCCACAAAAGCAGCATGCTAGAAGAGGAGCCTGCTAACTAGGGAAACATAGTCTAAGTCCTTGTGCATTTTCATGGAGTTTGCAACACCAAGGGGAGTATGTTTACACTCACAGCAGCAAGTCGACTACTATACTAAAGTTGTTGCCTTTGTAGAGTTGTGAAGGTAGACATTTTAAAAATCAACAGAGGTTGTGTTTTCTTTTCCAATTTGATACAAGTAATCTACTCACGGGATGTGGGAGACCCCCCAGTTGAACTCCTCCTGTCTCTGCTGCGATGAGGGGAAAACGACTTTGGTCGGGGTTCCCACTTTCAGGTAAGCGTGCTCTAACCACTGACTTATGAGATGTTCCACAGAGTAATATGATGGTGATGTCGATAATTGAAGGACTTGGTGGATAGGGAATATTTATTGGCTATCTATCTTGGTGCATCTAGAAGTGAAATTCAGAGTTATGTATGTATAACTGTGTATCCAAATACCTCAGTGGATGCCAGAAGTTAGAAGTGGGTGCTCTTAATCTTCTCAACCGTTAGTTTTTCCAAAAAAAAAGAAAACAAAACAAATCAATCAAATGCTCCAAAACATCACTTATATTTTTCTGACCACTGATCAAAATGGAGAATTGGTGCAATACGCTCAAACATTAACGTATTTGTACTGAGGATAAGAAGCATTTTCTGCAAGATCTGCCTCTCTCTCTTAAGTCCATCGCCCACACAGCCAAAGATGTCTTTCATGTTATATATAAGAATCAACCATAGTGAGTAGAGTCCTGTAATATATACTAGAGGTCTCATTCAAGAGGGGTCGGCAACCTTTCGAAGAAGTGTGTGCTCGAGTCTATTTATTTTGCTCTAATTTAAGGATTTTTTAGTGCCGGTATAATGATGTTAACATTTGTAAGAAGGTCTATTATATAGTTATATAATATTAAACTATAAACTATTTGGTTTATGTAAATATAAGCGTTTTTAAAAATGTATAGAGAGAGCTTCATTTAAAATTAAAATTATATAATGCAGAGCCTCCCGAACAAGTGCCAGGACCGGGGCAGTGTGACGTACACTGAAAACATACAGCTCACAACGCCGCCTTCGCACTGCGCGTCATAGGTATGCCTCTACCTGGTCTTCTTGTCTTATCAACTTCATACACATCCGTTCTCTGGTACTCCCCGTATTTTCTTGTTATTGGAACATGTGAGACCTCCATTAAACCAATCAGTATAATAAAATCTTCAACAAACAAGTCCAGAGTTACTCACTGCGACTCAGTTGGGTGTACACTTCGCTTTTCCTAACTCCTGGAAAGCCTTGAATAATCAACCTGTTTTTTTGTTTGTTTGTTTGTTTGTGTTCCCCCCTCCACTCAGAACTACTTTAGTACTTAGATTGTTTAAATGTGTTGGTGGTTTCTTTCATTAATAGGTGGCTGGTTGCTGAGATATGGTAAGTCGACACCATCATCCCTGGAGCATAACAGATGCAGTCGGAAGTCTTTTAAAGAATGTTGCTGTCCTGCAGGGTGCAAGGCATAGACTTTATGGACTAATAAGGTGCACAAATCTATTAGCTCTTTTGGTATTGCTACTGCCCTCACTGTCTGAGCATTCAGCTGATAGCAGGCATTGAGCTCTCTTGCCATTCCTATATTTTTGGCATCTAGAAGTGAAATTCAGAGTTATGTATTATAACTGTGTATTCAAATACTCTCAGTGATGCCCAGAGTTAGAAGTGTGTGCTCCTTATCTTCTCACCTTAGTTTTTACAAACAAATCAATAAATGCACAAAACAATTCACTTATATTTTTTCTTCACCAATGATCAAAATGGAGAATGGTGGCATAGCCTCAAACTATAACTTATTTGTAACTGAGGTAAAGAAGCATGTTTTCTGCAAGATCTGCCTCTCTCTCTTAAGTCCAAGCAACCCAATAGATGTTTTCATGTTAATTATAGAATCAACATAGTGAGATAAGATCCTGTATATATTACAGAGGGTCTATGTCAGGGGTCGCCAACCTTTCAGAAGTGGTGTGCCGAGTCTTTATTTATTTGCTCTAATTTAAGGTTTTTTGTGCCGGTAATATGTGTTAACATTTTAGAAGGTCTCATTATATGTCTATAATATCTAACTAAACTATTTGTTGTATGTGAAGTAAATAAGGTTTTTAAAATGTATAAGAAGCTTCATTTAAAATTAAATTAAAATGCAGAGCCTCCCGAACCAGTGGCCAGGACCCGGGCAGTGTGAGTACCACTGAAAATCAGCTCACACGCCGCCTTCGGCACGCGTGCCATAGGTTGCCTAACCCTGGTCTTTGTCTTCACTTCATACATCCTTCTCTGGTACTGTATATTATTTTGTTTTTGGAAACCAGTGTGACCTCCATTAAACCAATCAGTAAATAAAATCTTCACACAACATCCATATTCCAGTCACAATGCTGACTAGTTGGTTGTGTACACTTTGCTGCTTTTTTCCTCCTGGGAAAGCCTCTGAATAAATCAATAGCTGTTTTTTTGTTTTGTTTTTTGTTTGTTTGTTCCCCCCCTCCAGCTCAAGTATTCTTTAGCTACTTTAGATTGTTTAAATGTGTTGGTGGTTTTTCATTAAGTAGGTGGCTGTTGCTGAGATATGGTAAGTCACACCATTTGGAGCATAAACAATGCAGTGGAGTCTTTTAAGATAGTGTGCTGTCCTGCAGGGGATGCAAGGCATAACTTATATGGACTAATCAAGCCGTAGCACAAATCTATTCTTTTGGTATTGCTCTGTCCCCCACTGTTTGAGCACTTCAGCTGATAGCAGGCATTGAGCTCTCTTTGCAATTCCTGTGGAGCTCAACTCCGTGGGCTAGCAGTGGAATGTTGCAAGTTCAATAGTCTTGTCTGAAACTATTTGTTTCTGACAACTTTCCTTTCCCTGTCAAAAACGGTAACATTATCTCAGCCTAAATGAGTGGCCAGCCCAAAGCACTTAGAAATCTATTGATAAAAGACCAGACTTTAATAGAAATTACAAATGTAACCTTTTCTTGTGTCAATATAACTGTAGACACTATGAGGCATGACAGAAAATTACACAGTGTGCACTACCAGTCTAACAGTTGCACAGGTGCACTTGGCAAGAAACTCCTAATGAGAGTCATCACAATACCCTGCCACTAAATTTTCTCCTGCTCCTAAAGTACATGCCTGTGGCTTATTGGCAGTACATTGGCAAAAGTTTTAAGAAATTTAAATAATCAAATCTATCCCTGTAATTGAGTTCTCACTTCAGAGTTTTATCAGGTTTCTGCAAAATTGAATAGGTTTCCTGAATGCTATTTGAATATTTCAAATGTTAGCATTCTAATAGATTTGATTTGTACTTAAATGTGCTAAAGTGAAAAAATAAATAATATAACACAAGACACAGTTTAGGGAGAAGAAAAATAAAAAAAAGACAATCTTAAACCAGTTACACTTTGTAAAATAATACAGTTCAGCAGAACTACATGAAAAGATTTTCAGCTAACATGAAAGTGTTGGCTTCATAATTGTTTCATTTTAAAAAAATCATGGGGTTTATTAGAAGAATAGAACTGGTCAATTTTCCAGCAGAACTCCATCTTTTTCTAATGTTGAATAATTGAAATGAACACATTCTCAAATATTTTGAAATGGGGAAAGAAATCCCAAAATTTTTCAATTTCCCATGGAATGGAAATCCAGACTTTCATCATATCTAGAGAGGAACTCAGCAGGTTTGTCCTGGAGTTTTCAGGGTGGTTCAAGATGTTGAATATCTAAAAGATCTCCCCACAAAGGAATCCAAGTTTGGCAAAACAATGTTGTTCCAAGATAACAAAGTTAAGTTTGGTAATCCTTCTGAGATATGCCAGTTTCCAGGTCCAATCATTTTGGAAATAATGTAAAAATAGTCTCCAGAAGTTTAGCATTCCTGTCAGGAGGAAGTTTGATACATATTTGATACAGAATTTCTGTTCCTCAGGAAATTCCAGAATTATGAATCTTTTTCTCCTGGTTTGGGACAAAGTAAAAATATGGTGGGGGGGAGCATGTGTGTATGTGTGCATTTGTGTGTAATGGAAACAAAAAACCTCCTATTATCAAAACATCATAATTAAATTATAAAAAAACAAAATAGTATGAAATCATAGTTCCAAAAAGTTTTCAAAACTGCCAAAACAAAAATGAGAAAGTTGGAATGAATAATTTCATCATTTTCCATCAAATGTAGTCATAATTGATACACTTCAGTAAAATACCTTGATTTTGATTTTTTGCCCAATTGTTCCATTAAATCTCAGGCTATCGAGTTCAATAGATCAGTATGCTATTGCATTTTTCTACTAAAACAGTAGAATAGTTTAGCGGGAGAAAGGAAGTTAATAACGACTGTTAAGCATTGCTAAGCCCGCCAATGCCAATGGCTGGAATAGTTATTTTAATTTAACATGTTAATCTAGTGTTCTTTCTTTCTGTCTTCCCTTCTTCTCCATCCCTCTTTTAGTAACTTCTACTCAGTTTCTTCTCTTTTGCTTTGATTCTCCCCATCTTTTGAAACTTGAAACATACATGAGCATTCTTTTTTCATCTTTCTGTCTTGCTTTTATTTAATTCTTAATTAATTTTTTTAAGTTCTTTAATTCAATTTCATGTTTCCAGCTATTTGTTTCTTTCTGTATTTGCTCTCTCCTCTTCCTATCTTGTGGAGCTCCTCTTCCCCACTCCTAGGCTCAATTCTCTAATCATTGCATAAAAGCAATTGTCATTAAAGCAAATGGAAATGGTTCAGGTTCTGCTACTGGAAAATCTGGCCCCTTATTTGTTCTCACTGTCCCTCTGTTCTTTCTCTTCTTCCCTATTCTCCCATTTCTATACTGTCTTTTTCTCATCTCCCCCATTCCTCCTTCTCTCCATGATTCTTTCTTTCCCTTGCCATATTATCTTCTTTCACCTCTTTCTCCTTATTTCCAGCTCTTTCCTGAGCTCGTTTTCCATGGAAGAAGAAAATGCTTTTATTTTACTCCTTCCATTTTTGCACGGGGAATGGGAGTCAATGGAGAGAGAACTCTTCCTTGTCCTCCTTTTGTGGTCCCCCTGTTTCACTGACTCGTAGAGTATATTGAGGAAGGGCTACAGTGAGTACTCCTGAGGGGCATAGCTCCCTCAGATCAGGAGGAGTAAGAGTAGGGAAAGTTCTCCCTCTGCTAATAACAAATAGCACTTGACAGTGCAAACATCTATTTTGACAACAACTCTGTCCGGCAGATATGATCCTATGAGAGTCATTATTTCCATTTTAAAGGTGAGGAAACAAACAGATAAATGATATGATCTTTTCTCAAACTACAATGACTTCTGACAGAAGAATTTGTGTTTTTTCCCCCATTCCATACTTCATATCCTGCTACTAAATGTTATTCCTGCTTTCAGTTTAAACCTAAAAATGCAGACTATTTACATTTCCTAACGTTGGTTTCAACCCACATTATAACTGAAAAAACTTCCTTCATGACCTGCTTTCTCTGGTAACTCTCATTATAGAAGGCCATCCATTATTATTTTTTGTTGTTGTTTTGAGCATCTGTAAAATATTTTTGAAAAAAGATTCAAATCATTGCTAAGAATGGGAAAAATGAGAATTTAAAAAAATCTATTCATTATAACGTATGAACCTATACAGACTACTGGGAATATGGGTTCATCTATTCACAGATGGATTATATTTGCAATGTGCGGCAAATATTTCTTCTCATGAATACATTCTCACTGTTTTATTATCTACCAGACACCACAGTACAGTTTTGTACAGAGCATAGACTGAATGAAAGGGATGTGGAGCTGACTTTCATCCAACCTGGAACACAGAACAAAGAAATCCTCTTTGGCTCATAGAGGCTGCAGTAGTGTGTCTGTTTTATCACACAGGACATGGATTTGGAAGTAACCCTGGAACTCCCACTAAAGAGGCTGGTGGACATCAGAAATAAGGAGGTAACTTACTTGCTTTTCTGGGGGCGAATGGAAGGGGAGTGGGGAAATTAGTCCTTCTCACTTGCCTACTCAGCATCCCCTCAATCTATGAAGTATGTTTGGAAGCCTTGATAGAAATTATGCTTCTGGCTGATGAGACAAAAGTTAGCAACAAGAGTGATGGAGCTCAGGAGAACCGAGAAGAAAAGCAGGATCATCTTCCCATCCCCCAAGAAGTAGGGACGAGATCCATTCTGAAATGACTGGACAGGGGATGATAGCCAAAACCAGGAAATTCCAAAAAGACAAAGGTGAATGAGGTAATTCTGTTGGTGAGAGAGACACACTTTTCAGCTTTCATTGAGCTCTTTTTAAACTGCCAAAAAATAAAAAAAGCTATCACAGTAAAACTTACATTCCTAATTCTATCCAGAGATACATGACAGAACTCCCTGCTCATCATGAAATCAAATGGAGTCCTCTGACATATTTTGCTCTAAATATCAATTAAATCAATCAGTCAAATCAATACATGAAAGTGAATGAGTGTATTATCCTTAGATATGTTGGAAAGACTGTTGTGTGACTATTTTGTCATGTTCCTTTCTGCCATTAAAAAGCTGTATGAGAAGGTGTAAGATTCAGCTAGAAGTATGTAACTTGTGAAGAACTTTGAGATGCTTTAGATTTAAAGCCACTAGTCTAGACATACAGCCAGGTTATTATTACTCCCTTTTGTTTTAATCATATTGTATTGCTCAGGCCACACAAAGTAACTGAACTCCGGTCTTAACTGGCCAACTGAGAATTCCCGTAGCATAGCGGAATTGTCAGTTGGCACAAAACCAGCAAATGTCACTGTTATCCCAACTGTCCACTTCTCCATCTCTCTTTAGGAAGCTCTATGATTCTCTGCAAACTGTTCTGAGAAACGTAATTGATAAACAGCATTGCACAATTGCATCTGGATTTCACAATCCGGCTCAGTAATTGTCATGCAAGTGTAGTTTGCATAACTATTGGCCAGGGTCTTGCCTTGCTTTTGTCTTGTTTGCCTGAAAGCAAATATTTCATATAACACTTTTCAGAGACAGAGCAGAGAGGTCAATTGGAACATTAATGGTTTTTCACAAGCAAATCTTTATCGCTGCCAGGTGTGTGGTTGGGCCATGAATCACAAATGTTATTTACTCCCTAACCCGTTAAGTATAGCAGAAGTGAAACTTAACTTTAGACTTGGATTTTCAAAAACATTCAGTGTGTTTGAATGTTCTCGTGCGTCTCCATTTCTGTCATAATTGAGCAACTGTGCAGTCCTCATGGGTATTATGGAATCATAGAATCATAGAATCAAAAGGTTGGAAGGGACCTCATGAGGTCATCTAGTCCAACCCCCTGCTAAAGGCAGGACCACTTTCCCTAAATAATCCCAGCCAGGGTGTGGTCTAGCCGGACCTTAAATAGCTCTAAAGATGGAGATTCTACCACCTCCCTAGGTAACCCATTCAATACTTCACCACTCTCCTAGTCAGAAAGTTTTTTCTAATATCCAGCGTCGACTTACGCAACTGCAACTCAAACCATTGCTCCTTGTTCTGTCCTCCGTCACCACTGAGAACAGCCTAGCTCCCTCCTCCTTGGAGCACCCTTCAAGTAGTTGAAGGTTGTTATCAAAATCCCCCCTTAGTCTTCTCTTCTACAGGCTGAATAAGCCTAGTTCTTCAGTCTCTCTTCATAAGTCATGTGCTCTAGTCCTCTAATCATTTTTGTTGCCCTCCGCTGGACTCTCTCCAATTGTTCCACCACGTCCTTTTTGTAGTGTGGCGCCCAAAACTGGACACAATATTCCAGATGCGGCCTCACCAGTGCCGAATAGAGGGGAATAATCACATCCCTCGATCTGCTGGCAACAGTCCTTACTAATACAGCCCAGTATGCTATTAGCCTTTTGGCTACAAGAGCACACTGTAGGCTCATGTTCAACTTTCCATCTACCGTAACCCCAAATCCTTTTCTTCAGCACTGCTACTAATAGCCAAAACAGTCCCCAGTCCTGTAGCAGTGCATGGGGTTTTTCTGTCCTTAAGTTCAGGACTTTGCACCACTTGTCCTTGTTGAACTTTCATGAGGTGTCTTGATGGCCCACTTTCTCCAATTGTCTAAGTCGCCCTGGAGTCCTATCCGCTGCCCTCCAGCGTGTCCACCCACTCCCCCCAACTTGGTTCATCTGCAATTTACTTATGTGCAAGCTATCCCATCATCAAGATCATTAATGAAGACAGGAATAGAACGGGCCCTTAAGACAGACCCCTGCTGGGCACACCACTGTTTATGTTGCCAAACTAGAGATGCTATTGATACCTACCCGCTGAGCCCGTTGATTCAACCAGTTTTATCCACTTTACAGGTCCATTCCTCCAATCCATACCTTCCTTAGGTTTGCTGATGAGAATGCTGGGGAAACCGTTGGCAGAAGCCTTACTATTGATACTGCTTGGAAAGCAGTTGAAAAAGGCAAATGAAAAAATTCTAAATGTCCCCCGCTCCACCAAACATGAGCTTTGTTGTTAACGGCTGTTCAAGTTTGCCTTTCTATTTTTTCTTTCAAACTCTTTAAGCCATGTTGCTCTTCTATTGCCTTATCCATTGTGATTCAGTGAACTATGACCTTGTTCAAACCTTTCTAGTGCTTAAGCTATCGGCTGTGGTAAAAATCCAAGATGGCTACCACAAATTCCTATTAGGTATCTTTGCCTCCATCGAGTGTCTTATGCCCTTTAAAATTTGTACTACCTGGAGAGTTCCAGTAAGAATCTCACTTTCACATGTAAGAGTGAAGAGCTTTATTATTTTCATTTACTACTATTTGATGTGTTTTTCTCAGAAGAGGTTTAGTTAACCCTGACCCTAAAATTTCTATATATATATATATATATATATATATATATATATCTCTCTCAAGGTATAGGTTTAATTAACTATTTTATTAACAAAGCTCCAACACATATCTGTTAACCCTACTTCTTCAAAGAACTCTTCTTATTTTCACCAATAACTTGCACACCCTCTCTCTTTTCTGAAACATTGTCCCATGTTTTGTCATGACTTAGACAAGACAAAGACCAAATCCTGAGAGCTACTGAGTACTTGGTAAATATGTTAATTTTCAATTGATTTCAAATGCTGTCTTAAATCAAAACTGATGTGAGTTCTCTTGTGTATATATATTGTCCAGTGGATTTTTTATTTTTTAAGGAATAAAATTTTAGATGACCTCAGTTGGAAATGTAGAACTCAGCACTTCCATGGAACTGTCCTTAAAGTTCTAAACAGAGAAGCAATCATTTGTTGCAGCCCTTGATTATGTATAATGCTCTCATTCTCTACCCTCCTACCTCCATGAACTGTCTCAGCTCTCCTGGAAACAATGTAGAGGTAGAGAGCCATGCCTGTAACCGTTCCTTACACACCTGTTCAAGGTAGCTAGTATCAGTCATGCAAGCCATGTTTTCTTCTCTTTGTCCAGAAAGCAGGTCTGTGGAGTCCTGGTCCTCTCCTCTTCTCTTCCCTCCACCACGCTCACCATATCACATAGTCTCAACTTTCAGTAGTGCATACATTTCTGAAAATTTGATCTCTTGCTGAAAATGGAGTTGGCTTGATTGTGTGTGTCTTTTGTGTGAGGACAAACAGTGAAGGAGAAAGGGACTTCTGAAACCACTGTCCCCCTCCAAAAAATCTGCACTGAGTTATAAATAAATAGAAAACTTATATTTTGAATGCCTGATATCTGAAAGTTGAAAACCTATCATGGATGTAGTCCTAACTAAGTAAAAGTGCACAGACTTAATCTAGAGGAAATTGGCTATATATGACTAAGCATTTGACAGTTCAGCTTCTGAACATGCAAAGTGGATTTTTGGTTGATGTTAACCAGTCTTTGAATACAACTGCTTGGATTCTATTATGAAGTATAATATATGATCATGACATTAGAAAGTGTACTGCAAGGCAAATGCTTGGGGGACTAAGTTCAGGTTATATGTGTAACCATAACTACAGCATTTTCTAATTTTTAGAGTTGTTATTGCTTTGTAGTACAGTGACTGACAGAAGAGAACATACTACTTACCAGTAAAGTGAATCAAGTGACCCATATTCTTCTTGAAGGTGATAGAAAGTACTGATTAACTTAATACTGTACATTTTGATTATTTCTTTTTTCTTACCCTGAACATATACATGGTTATTGATATCCACAAGCAATTGATAGTTTCATTGATCATTAAGTGCATTAAAACTATTTTAGTTAGTACTACAGCTAAATGGCAAGTAATTACAATAGACTATATGAAGTAAATGACATTACGAAATACCGCATTTATTTATATATTGTACATGTGAATAATTTAGAGTGATACTTATGCTTCATTATGTATTTACTCATATTTAACTATATTGATCATGGACTTTCATTGAACTTTAACTGGAAAATGAAACACTTCATTACTCTTGACATTATTCATATCCTATTATAATTGAACTCTTGTGGCTTAAAGCAGCACACAGTGATTTATGTCATGTATCATATTAGTTCTGGCATTAAGTTGTATTTTATATTAGTAAGCGGTAACTCATATCATACAGGATCCAAAACTTAGTGAGATTTTATCATTACAATACTTAGCAAAGAGTTACACTAATCTTTGTTGTAAATGGCTTTATTTTATTTATTTTTTTAATCAGGAGAGAGAAACATTTATGTACGTTAAGTTGTATTTCTTTTAAAACAGCAGTCAGCTCTTTTTAGAATATTACTACTTTTGCTCTCTGGTGGTCCATGCTGTATTCACAAAAGCCTGGTTTTGGTTTAGCAGTGATGTTTTCAGACTGTTGAGGGGCACTCTGTAACGTAAGAGCCAAATATAATAAGCAGCTGTAACTACATTGCTTTAAACTGAGTCTAAATACCTTAGAGAGGAAAGTGAGGGGAAGTATAAAGCTGATAGATGCCCCCTCCCCCTTGTCAATGGGTGGGAGAGATTGAACTTGGGACCTCTGGAATTAAATCCATGAGCCTCTACTGCATGAGCTAAAAGCTATGTTCTTCTTTGTTAAGACTGTAGCAGATTCATTATTTTCTATTTGGTCTAGGTGCCACTAGAGGAGGGTGGAGCACCACCCCCAACAGGCACAGACTTACAGAAGCACAATATAATGTTGATATGAAAGACAAAACGCTGAAAGGAACTATGTGCTAATGCAGGAGAATAAGAGCCCCTCTCTGCCCCTCCCCTCATTATTACAACTGTGCATGGGCAAAATAGATCTTGGTTCTGGGCTCTCAAAAGTAAGCAGGTGTTGTAATACCCACTACGTCTCCATGCCCTGGAACAAATGGAAGGGGTGGGTAGTTGACACCCCCACCAGCTGCAAATTGACCCCATCCTTTGAATAAAAAAAGCATCGGGGATGGAAATGATCATCATTGAGATTTCTGTAGGTAAGTCTACACTGGAGCTGTAAGGACATATATGCAGCATGAGCACATACACACAGACACAAACACACACACACCTCTGAGATAGTATATTAAAATCAGAATTGCAACCATACTGGCATCATTGGCTAGCCTCCCCAAGCAGGATCCCAGTGGAAATCCTAGGTATGTACTTCAGTGGCTAACCCCTCCTATCACTTAACCTCTTTGATAACAGATTGATCTTCTCACTTCGAACATTACAATACATGCTTTTTCAGTCCTTTCATCATTATCCTGGCTCTTCTCCGATCCCCTCCAGTTTTTCAATGGCCTTCTTAAAGTGCTGACCCCAGAACTATTCTAGTAGTGGCTTTACTGGTGCTGAATTTAGAAGTAATATATTCTCCATCTTCCTGCTTTATACATCCCTTTTATACATCCAAGAACCTAGTTACATTTGCCCTTTTAGCTAATTCTGATTTCCCAGTATAACAACAATGGGCCAAATTTTGAAAAAAAACAGCCTAAGTTTCTTTAACATAAGCAACTAGTATATGCAAAATCTATTCTGCAGACAACTTGGTACTTAAGAATATTAATCTGTAAATCAACGTGAGAAGAGCCCAAATTTTTTAGACTAAACTTCATCCACATATCTGATTACAAACCATTTTCTTAGGCAACAATGTGTGGCTGTGCCCTTAACTTATGCCTGTTGGTATGTGTTTTATATTTTAATGTTTGCCACCATTGAAAAAGTAATTTATAGTGGAGTTTACTGTTGTACGTCTTATAGTTACACCAAAATTATATATTTATATCATGGCATTGTAAAACTGTTCACTTTTCAGTGACACCCCTTGTGCTATACCACGTTATCAGTCTGCCACTTCTCAGCAATAAGAAAATCTTGGTAACATGAAGCTTAAAATAATAGTGCGAAAAGAATTAACAGAAATGACTGAATTGCTATCTAACATCACACAAGCATGCTGTAAAGGGTAGAGTGTGGAGCTAGGAGAATGCCATAGACTCTAACTCCCAAAGCAACAAAAGTTTTCTATGGTCTATGTGCATTGATGCCTGTTAAGAGGCCTATTTCTGATGCTGAGATTTTAGGTCTTGTTGTTATCCAGCCCATTCAAGAGGTCATCGCCTGGAATTCCATTTACTGCAAGCTTAGATGGCAGCTGGAGAATAAATGAGTCCTGACTATCTCCTTTTTTGATGTTCTCAATGTAACCCTTTCTGACTCTGTCACTATGGACTTTGATTCAAATATTCAAGCTGTTTGAGGAGTTAACCTGGGAGACACTTGGCTTTAATTTTTGTCAGGCAGACTTGTTGGCTTTGATTTTTTTGCCTTTGGAGCTACAATGAGAGATGTGTTATAAATTAAAGTAGATGGAAAAATCTGACCAAGACAGCACCTCTGACCTCTCCTGTCTGAGGGCTAACACTTCATCTAAATACAGAAATTCAGATTCCAGTATCATTGCAGTTAAGATACTAAGCCCTATAATATGCTCATAGAATTGAGGAAACCAAATACAAACAAACTTTAAAATCTGGCTTCTATTAAACTATCTTTTTTTGTGCTGTACCTTGCACTGCTGAGGATATTTACTTTTATCACAGGTGTAGATTGTTCCTAGACAATGCAGAGAGGTCAGTAAATTTAAAATGCAATGTTATACTTAGATATAAGTATTTATATGGTGACGCTCACATATCTATGCATGATAATTAAGTTGCCATCTTCAATAATGTAGGTACCTATATCTTTACTTCCTAATACCCATTTTAGTAATATTAAAATGTTCTTCAACTCATTGAACTTGTATTACACTCAAACTTTATAGCTTGCTTAACAGGAGGCTTTTTAGCTAGTTATCCAATAAATAGATATGTTCTGTAGTGTCATTTTCTAAAAGTGTTTTTTAAAGTAATACTGTAATGAATGACTTGTACTTATTACCAATGTGTGCTTTTAACCATATTAATTGGCCCTAACCTTACGAAGTGATTGACACAGGTATAAGAATCTATTAGTGTCAATCTCTTTGCAGGATTGTGACCCTAACGATTACTTTTATATCATGTTAACTGGTGTCTGAATGATTTCTCCCTCCCCACTATACACACACAAGTTGATTTAACATCTCTAGATTCCATTGCAACTTCTACAGCCTACCAGAAAATGCAGAGTTTTGTAACTCTCTATATGGGAATCACGTCTGCTTCTCTAGTGCTTAAATATATTCTAAAAGGATTGCTTCCTTCTTTTAAGGAATAGACAGGAAATTAAACCAAGTTGCTTAGAATTAATATAACTTTCAGGAACAAAGCAAGGGAGAAACAGGTGAAACTATTATGCCATAGAAGCATACATAAAAAAGATAGCAGGCAATATAGTCAAATAATTAACACAAAAGAGCCAACAGAATGGGCACACATGCACAAAATAAAAAAGGGAGGGGCAGGGGAGTTATATAGTTAACCTATCAGAAAAGAAAAACTGAGAATCATTAGCTTTCTTTTTAGTCTGGAAGTGATGTTCTATATTGAGTCAAAGTGAAAGATTACTGGACGATGAAAACAGACTCTTTAAGTCTTTCTTTCAAACAGGAAATGACAAAAACCTTTGGGCCTAAGTCATCACTGCTGGGATTCCCAAGTCCATGGAATGACAGATACCAGGGATGAATTTGGCTCTCATTGTTTGAACATTTAGGTTTCATGCTACTGCTTTAAATATTAGAAACAAAACTACTTCATAACCCATCAGGTCAAAACAAGATGTTGCTGGAGTCAGGATAGATAATCTAGTCTCAGATAATGATTTTAAAAAAAGTCTTATTTTAAAATCTCTGTATAATGACATACTTCTTATTAAGGATACTACTTGGTGATACAGAGATGTCTTGGCTCTTTGGACAAAGAGTTAATTGGTTTCCCTCATAGCGTACCTTTTGGAAATATCAGTTAATCATTCTTCAAATTTTACAAATCATGTTAATCCAAAGATGCATAAACATCACAATGATGCAGCTGTTAAGGTCATGTGCTATTTAGAGCTATAGTGAGAGCAGTCACTTGGTACCTAACGTACCAGGCAATAGCAAACCAAGTAAAGGTTTAGATCTTACTGTAGGCAACTGGCATGTGTAACTGGTAGGGGAAGTATGGGTGGAAAGCAGGAGGAAGATGAGGGGAGGAGGATGAGGAGTGGAAAGAGAAGAATTTCCAGTGCATCAAACTTTTTAGTCATTTGATTAATTATTGCTTGGCCGGGAGTTAAAAAATAAATACAAAATGCTTGATTCTTCTCTCACTATGATAAAAAAATAAAAAAAATAAATCTGGAATAATTGTGCTGACTTCAGTGAAGTTACAATGGATACCTCTGGTGTGAGGAGAGTCATCTGTATTAAATAACAACAAAATAAACAAAACTCTATTTACCTCTGTAACCTGTGTCTATTTATGCATTGAGAGGGGAAATATCTCCCTAAAACAGCATTATGAAGTTGAAAACCCCAAATTAATGATTAGAGAAGAAATATAGTCACCTTCTCAGACATGGTATTAATTTAAAGACTTAATGACAATAATTACAGATGGGGGAGGTAATATCTTCTATTGGAACAACTTCTGTTTGTGAGAGAGACAAGTTTTTGAGATTACGCAGAGCTCTTCTTCAGAAACAGTTCCCCGGCACTGGAAAAAAGAGCTTTGTGTAACCTTGAAAGCTTGTCTCTCTCATTAACAGAAGTTGATCCAATAAAAGTTGTTACCTGACTCACCCTGTCTCTTTGGTATCCTGTAATCAACCCAACTAAAACAATATGATGGTAGTTAATCACACATAATAAATTGTTTGGTTTTGGACTGTTTTGTGCTCTTTCTACCCAGAAAATGTATGTGTGTGGATAATCAAACTTAGAATTAGATCTACAACACTACTTAGAGTGAAGTTTGCATAATACTTTTTATAAATCTATTTTTGTAAAATTGGGTTGAATTCTATTTCGCTTCTCTTGCTGTGGCAAGTGTTTGCAAAATCATGTGAAATACTAATCAAAATCAGTTGAAGATCTATTGCTTTGCTTCCAGCAAGAAATTAGTTGTGCTTTCTTAATAACTACACGTGATGCAGCAGCTGTAGCATAAAAGGCATCAGGGCTTTCATTTATGTTTTTTTTCCAGCAAGGAGTTGCCCCTTTATTATTTCAAAATGAAGATATTTAAAAAAAATAGTGAAATTCTAGCAAATGGAAGATATTATTGCACAATGCTTCTGCCTATGCATAGGCTTATCTTGTTTTCACAAAGCTAACTCTAGAGAACAAGTATAGTCCCCATTTGAGCATTAGGCACATTGAGAAAACAATGAAAATATACTTTATACCTGTTTTTAGTGTTTTAAAGACAACTAAGCAATTATCCTAAAAAACACAAACAACATAACACTGAAAATGTTTTAGGAGTAGCTGCATCATTATCCCGATTGTCTAAGGCCAAGAAGCAAAACTGCAGTTCCCAACCCTTTTTAGACCTTCAAACCGTGAGAACATGCATGAAGAAAATAACTGTTATCAGAATAAAAAGAAAACATGAGAGTCTGGTGCTATCCTAAAACACACTATGGCATATTGTACTCCATGTAACCCTTTGTACCTACATATTTCCACTCACTTGTTATGAGCTATTATACTGTAAGTATTCCTGTGGAGAGATACCTGTTTTGAGCAATCACAATCATGTTGAAATTAACATAACCGTGTGAAGTGCACATATCTTCATGGCAATGAAATATGAGACTGCATGAAATATTTCCTAACAGCTGTAGTCGCAGAACTCCTACGGGTTAACTCCTCAAGATAACAAAAGAGTGACCAACACCAGCAGGTGTTAAGGCACACAACCAACTATCTCCAGCAGGGGGTTTGAACATAAAATGTTGCTGAGCCTGTACCTATGGGGCGCTAATCATGACAACAGCGAAATTTCCAGCACCTGTTCATAGCTTCATAAATGATCGGAGATGTGATGGTATCCCCAAGCAAGAGTTTGCAAGATACACATAAACTTGGAGGAGTGGTAATAGCTGAGGTAGGATAGGGAATTATGTACAAAAGGAGGAGAACCCAGAAAATTAGAGGACTGGCCAAATGAACCTGATGAGTTACAACAGGACAAGTGCAAGGTCTTGCACTAGGAACAGAGAGAATTCCCATCAACTGTTACAGAATAGGAGAATGGCAAGGAAGCAGTTCCTCGAAAGACCTAAGGTATAGTGAGAGAAAACTGGATAGAGTCAACAGGTGTCCGCTTGTTGACAAGGCCTACGGCATTTTGGGGCTAATAAGTAGGGCATTGCAGCAGATAGGATGGAATCATTCCCCCTGCACATGTCGATCCTGAGCTACTGGTACGTTCCATTTGGGCCCCACACTACAAGAGGATGGGAAAACGACGGCCAGAGTCCAGCAAGGGGAACAAAAATGATTAGGGGCTGGAGCACATGACTTATGAGGAGTGGTTGATGGAACTGGGATTGTTCAGTCTGCAAAAGAAGAATGAAGGGGATTTGATACTGCTCAACTACCTGAAAGGGGGTTCCAAAGAGGATGGATCTAGACTGTTCTCAGTGGTAGCAGATGACAGAACGAGGAGTAATGGTCTCAAGTTGCAGTGGGGAAGGTTTAAGTTGAATATTAAGAAAAACTTTTTCACTCAGAGACTGGTGAAGCACTGGAATGAGTTACCTAGGGAGGTGGTGGAATCTCCTTCCTTAGAGGTTTTTAAGGTCAGGCTTGACAAAGGGATGATTTAATTAGGAATTGGTCCTGGTTTGAGGGGGGTTGGCCTAGATGACCTCCTGAGGTCCCTTCCAATCCTGATATTCTATAATTTCATGAAAAGTATAAATGAAGGTTAGTGACATCATCGCTTTGCCTGCCTCTTTCCCCCTCCCCCATCTTTACACAAGGAAGCAAGATCATCTGGAAAACAAAGATCTCCACTGAGACTTTGGGAGGGGTTGGAAGATGTTTCAGTTAGCATGAACTGCTGTGAAGTTTTGGGTCAGAGAAATCCTCTTGCTTTTAGAATTATTAGCCTTGTAAAATTTAGGATTTAGTCTGTGGTTTTGTTATTGTATTTCCTTTTGTAATCGGTTCTAATCTCTAAACCAATATCATTTAATCACTTAAAATCTATCTTTTCCTAGTTAATAAACTTGTTCTGATTTTTAATTTAAACTAGTGAGTTTGTCACAACTGCTTCTGCTTGGGTGATCTGCTGTATTACAGAGGCTGGGGCATATCCACTACCCTTTGAAGGAGTGGCAAACTAATTAATGAGCTTACATTGATCAAAAACTTCTTGAGCAATGTAAGATACCCATTTCTGTGCCATTCCTCAGCAAAGCAGACTACCTCAACAGGCCAGTGGCAATGCATTGCTTTCTATTCAGAGATTATTGACTGTCTTCCTTTCCCAAGAGGTGTTTCTATAGTAGCAGGTTGGGGGGCGGGGAGAACCCAGGCCCGCCCTTTATTCTGGGTTCCAGCCCAGGGACCCTAATAGTAGCAGCTGTTGGCACCAACCTTTCACTGCCAGAGTTGCTACATTTCCCTGGGACACTTCCCCACTGCTCTCCTGTTTCTACCGTCTTCACTCTTACCTTAGGGATCCCTTACAGATGGCTTGAGGGTGTCTTCATTAACCATCTTTTCAGCCAAACTTCCTCTTCTCTGGCTCCCTGGCTCTTCCCAGCCTGACTGGAGTGAGCCCTTTTATAGTATCGAAAGGGCCTTAATTAGAGTCAGGTGTTCACATTACCTAAATGGATTCACCAGGCTCCTTGCAGGTTAATTGAAGTGAGGTGTTCTCATTAGTCTGGAGGAGCCCCTGCTCTGGTGACTCAGGGAACAGAAACCTGCTTCTTCAGTGGCCAGTAGATCTCCCTTCGATTCCTCCGCTGTAGAGGGGACGAGGGAGAGAGCTGCTGCTGCTGCTGCTGTTCCTGCCGAGCACTGGGCCGTTGCTGCTGCTGCTGCTGCTCTTCCTGCTGCTCCCTTGGCTGGGCTAGACACCACCACTTCCATCCCCACCTCCTCCTTCTCTGCTACCCTCTAGTTGTCTGGCTGCTGATCCCCTCACCCCCTCCCACCCTTGACTGCTGCTGTTGCTCCACCTACAGCCTTGGGGGGGAGGAGAAGGCTGCTGAAGGTCTGCTTTCCAGAGAAGGAGGGGAGTGAGGGACCCTAGCTCTTGTTGCTGAGGACACCACCATCTGAGCAGGGTCCCTCCTGTCTGTACACCAGACCACCACCACCTGGAGCTGCTGGGACTACTGTGGCTGTTGCTGGGGAGCTGTTGGAGGGAGCCGAAGGAAAGGAGAGGGGACACCCTCTAACACGACCACTTGTGAGGGGGCTTTTTCCGACAGTCTTTTTTAACGGTTTGCTTGTGGTGGGGGTTTTGACTGTGTTTGTTGGGAACAGGGTGTGCGTGGAGCGGCCCCGGTCTCCTGTGTCCTCCTTTTGTGCGCCGCCCCCACACCATTGTGCCCACTCCACACCACTGCGCTGTTTTCCTCTGCTTCGGCCTCCTGCTCCTCGGGATCTGAGCTCTCGCCGGCTCACGATCCGCTACCATCATTTGGGGCCTCGCACAGCAGCAATAGCTTCCATTGACTTTTGGTATAAAAAAAAAAACAAGTTGCCATGAGCGACCCCCCGCTCCCTCCCCCTGGGAACTGAAGCCTCTTTTTCCTTTTGCACACATTTGTCTGCCATCTATTCCCTCTGTGGCCCTGAAATAGTTTCCTGCCCCAGCCCCTGGGCAGTTGTTCCCCAAATTTGGGTTTTCCCCCACTCTTACCTATGTCCCAGCCTCGCCTCCCCACTGGGGGGTTTTGGGCCTCCCCCACCCCTCTTGATTGGTCCTCCTCTCACTCAGCGCCCCCGCCCCTCTCATGGCGCTTGTGCCTTCCCTCATTTGGTTTACGAACACATTGTTCAGATAGCACCCGACTACTCACCTGGTCCATTGAGCCCTCTGACCCAACTAAGGTGCAGACTAAGAGAGGAGCCGGAGTTACTTGAGCCGTCACGTTGCCAGTGAGCTGGAAGAAAATCCACTCCGGAGGAGTCACTTGGTTCTTACCCTTGCGTCAGCAGCTTTAGCTTTCACCATTTCTGGTCCATCGCTACCACTGCCTTAGCGCTAGTGGGGAGAGATGAATTGATAGCAAATATATATCCGCCTGTACAGTCTCGTTTGGCGGCGGGACCACGTAACAGGGCAGTAAGAGCCAACCGGATGCTACCACAAGCCTACACTCGCTCTGACCCTACCGAGGCCTCGTGTCCCATGCCCAATGCGTCTACTCGACCGCGCTGCAATCCCACTCCTTGCATACGTGGCGTTAAGCCAAGACTAGGGCAGAATACTCTGAAGAGGCTCGCTGCAGGCCTGCTGAACAAACGAGTAGACCACACAAAGAAGAAAGGACTACGACATCATATGCCCACACATCCGATTCCGGGGCCCCACACACGAGCTGAGAAGAGTCAGGTGGGAAGAGGGTACTGGGCTCCTGGCTAAACGAATACGCAAGGCCCTCATGGAGAGAGATGGAGCCCCCCCAGACTGCCAGGGCAGCAGATCACTACCAAAGGCTGCGAGCATCCATCCCTGCTATTCGGCCTCAGACAAGTCTGCAGAGTGTATAATCCGAGTCCCCAGCGGGTCATGCCGATGTGGGTAGCGCCCCGCCCCCGGCTGCCGGCTTACTGAGCGACCTCTGCTTTCACTTCCTCTAACAAGCGGAACAGGTGGGAGCACGATACTTTCACTTCATACAGCCAAGGACGGGCGTCACGTTTGAGCTCCTGGTGGCAACTTCGCCTACACATGGAACGGGCACTAATAGCGGCGTTGGCGCAGGGTAGTGGGGCACGGCCAATGCGTGAAGCTAGGGCCCTTCACAGAAATGTAAGTCGGAAGAGTGGATCTCACTCTATACCTGGCATCAGAGGCACCTTCCGACAGGACGCAGAGAGGTGGAGATGGCCGTGACTGTGGGAGCCGTAGTTCGTGAGCTATGATGACCAAGCTGGAGCCCACCTGGAAGTACGCTGGGGGTCCGCTTATTTTGAGACCGACACTATCCATATGCCTCCCTTCTGGGCCCAAATACGACTCTGCTTGCCTTGTCTCATTTCATGCATTTTCATGTCACGCTGAGGGACCAGATCTCGCGCGTCAATCGCCCTGCCTCCTTGGGCTGCAAGGACGCTGCCGCCTCCGTCGCACCTTGCGATTCGTATCGTTGACAGGGCAGGCAACGATGCAGCTTACACAGGCTGCCGCTGGCGGCATGAGTGGGGGAGGCGCTCGAGGGTCTTGTCTAGTACCCGTAAGCCAGGAGACCCATCTACGAAGAAGACCTAGGTGCGTTATATCACGGGGGAAGGCCCAGTGCTACCTCTGCCAGGCGCATAGGGGCATGTCCGGAGGGATTGCTTGCTCTCAGCACGGAGGAGCCGTCAGGCCCCAGGCGCCCCGGCACGGTGCAGCCTGCATCAACAGGACCAGCTGCGCCGCACCCGAAGCTGCCCCTCCTCCTCCTTCTCTGTCCCCCACTGTGGAGGAGGGTGCGGCGGGGATACCGCTGGACGTGGGAGAGGGCTCGCCCCAGGGGGAATCCTCCCTTGCTTCTGCTGTCCCACCACTGCCTCCCTGAGTCCCTGAGCCATTGCCCTTGCCTCCTGACCCGACCTCTGTTGGCCAGCCCCCGGATGATGCCATGGAGGGCTGGTCCTTAGTGCAGGAGAGGCGGGGCAAGCGGAAGGCTCGAGTCTCCTTACATCCTTCGGATTTGGAGGCCCCCTGGAAGAGCAAGAAGGGGGGCACCGATGCTGAGCCTTCTGCCTTGCCCCCTGATGACTCCCGTTCTGTGGTGCCGGCTGAGGACATCGTGGCAGCACCGGAAGATAATGTCGCCCCTCCTCCAGGGTCCCTCCCCATGGAAGCCCCCGAGGGAGCCTCTCTTGCCCCCTTCCCACTCGAAGCTTCTGTGAGGGCCGAGGTGGGTATCGGGTGCTGGCTGGGAGGGCCCTGGGGTGGTGGATGGTGATCTCCCTTCCATCTATGAGGAGATCGAGGCCCTGGGTCTGACCCCGGTCACGGAGGGGGAGGATGACCCTCTCCTAGCGGGCCTCAATCTGGGCGACCTCACCATGGTCCCCCTGTTCCCGAGTTCCCTTCCCCTAACCTTCTGCTCCCACCTCTGGAGGTCCCCTGGATTCTTCCATCAAGCCGGCTGCGGGTGGCACCCTGTTGGGGCGATGGCCAGTGCCCCGCTGCAGAGACCCGGTTCCCACGGGGTGTCCCTCTTGGGTGTGGAGGACCCGCTGTCCTTCCTAGGCAGGGACCCCATTGACAAACATCTATCTCTGGACACCGAGGCTGCCGCACTTGCCACAGTGGCTAAGGCCGGCGTCGTTAGGGGTCCCCTTCCTACTTCCCAGATCCCTGAGTCTGGCAAGGAGGAGCCACCGTCCAGCGGCTCAACTATAGAGGCTCAGGATCCTGCCTCTACCCCCTTCGCAGATTCTCTCCCTGATCCTCGCCCTACTCCTGTTAGCCCTGTCCTTGTCCCCTCCACCTCCCGTGTTGCCAGTGCCGCCCCAGGGATACTCCCTAGGGAGTGGTTTTATTTGTTTTACCCCATCCCAACCCATTGGGGGCTGCTGTTTTCCTTACGCCACCCTCTGTTGAACCGGGGAGCGGGGCAGGTCGCATGGTGTCAGCCCATCGGACGCCACATCGGGGGTCTGCCCCCTGCCTGCCCGCCTCGGTGGGCCACGGTGCTGTGACGGGGCCGCACTGGGGGACAGTCATAGATCAGTGACCCTCCACCCCCATGCACTGAGGGAGGAGCTGCGGGAGTTCCTTGAGGAGATTTGTGGCTCTCGTAACAAAGTCCAGTTTGTGCTCCAGCAGTGAGAGGATTTCCATCAGATCCTCCGGGCCGTGAGGGGCCTTGTGGGAGAGGGTAAGATGACCAGGAAGCAGGCCGCCACGGCCTACCAGCAGGTCCGCCTCTTCCGCAACTCCTTACTCACCTATGGGGTAGGTCACGGATTGCTGCGCGGCCCGATGGACGCCGTGGACGTGTCTACCGGCAGGGATCCCCCCAGCCCTCCTCATGGCACCGATCATCTTTGCCACATTAAATACCCGGGGCTGTAGGATGGGTCTCTGCAGGAGCCAGGTGCTCTTCTTCCTTTGGGAGAGGGGGGTACTCCGTGATTTTCCTGCAGGAGACCCATACGGGTCCAGCCGCTGAAGCTAGCTGGTGGATGGAGTAGAGGGACGGGGTCTACTTTAGCCACTTCTCGGTTCTCAAGGCTGGAGTGATGACCCTGTTCTCCCCCGACCTACAGCTCGAGGTGCTGTGGGTCACAGAAGCTGTGCTGGGCCTCCTGTTGCACCACTGGGTCCACATGGAGGGGCTTGTGGTTAAATCTCGTCAATGTTTATGCCCCGACATCGGGCCCAGAGAGGTTGTGTTTTTATCAGCAGATGTCCACCTTCCTCGGCTCCCTGGATCCTCGTGAGTGCCTGGTCCTGGGTGGGGACTTTAACACCACCCTCGAGGAATGGGACTGCTCGGGGACCATGCAGTGCCCAGCTGCCGCGGATGTCCTCCGAGAGATCGTAGAACGCCACTTCCTGATGGACATCTGGCACGACCACACCTGGACGACATCTCAATGTTCACCTTCGTCCGGGTGGAGGCCCATCGGTTGTGCCACTCCCAGCTGGACCACATTTACATGTCACGTCTCCAGCTTTCATGAGCCCACTCCTCCAGCGTTCAGCCGGCCCTCTTTTCAGATCATCAGCGTGCCACCATGACGGCCTCTCTCTGCACGGAGAGGCCGGGACCGGCCTATTGGCACTTTAATAATGGTTTGCTGGAGGATGCGGGCTTCGTGGCATCCTTCAGGGAGTTCTGGCTGGCCTGGCGAGGGCAGAGGCATGCCTTTCCTTCGGCGCGGCGGTGGTAGGACCTGGGGAAGGTGCGCGGCCGGCTCTTCTGCCATGACTACACCCGGGGTACCAGTCAACGGAGGGATGCAGCGATAGAGCAGTTTGAACGGGTGGTCTTAGAGCTGGAGAGGCGTCTGGCCACCAGCTCCGAGGATCCATCCCTCTGCGGAGCGTGCCAGGAGAAGCGGGAGGGGCTCCAGGCCCTCGAAGACCATCGGGCCTGGGGTGTTTTTGTTCAATCCCGCATTCATCTCCTTCGGGAGATGGATCATGGCTCACGCTTCTTCTGCACCCTGGAGAACAGGAGGGGGGCCAAGAAGCACGTAACCTGCCTCCTGGCGGAGGACGTCACCACCCTCACGGATCCGGCGGAGATCTTTGAGAGGGCCAGGGCCTTCTACTCGACTCTTTTCTCCCCGGATCTGACCGATCCTAACGCTTGCATGGTCAGCACGGGCGACGAGGACCAGCTAGAGTTGCCTCTCACTCTGGCCGAGTTCCCGGAAGCCGTCCGTAGCATGCCCACCAATAAATCTCCGGGTATGGACAGGCTGACCGTGGAGTTCTACTGCATGTTCTGGGACGTCCTCGGCCCAGACCTGGTCACTGTCTAGGCCAAGTCTTTGCAGAGCGGGGTCCTCCCTCTCTCGTGCAGGTGAGCCATGCTCGCCTTATTGCCGAAGAGGGGGAACCTCCATGATTTACAGAATTGACGTCCTGTCTTGCTCCTGAGCACAGACTACAAAATCATTGTGAAGGCCATCTCGATGTGGCTAGGGTCCGTGCTGGCGGATGTGGTCCATCCAGTCCAGATCTATACCGTCCCGGGCCGCATGATTTTGATAACTTGTATCTGGTCCAGGATCTTCTGGAATTAGGGTGTAGAGATGGTCTGTCGTTCGCCCTCTTGTCCCTGGATCAGGAGAAGGCATTCAACAGGGTAGATCACGGGTATCTTCTGAGCACTCTGCGAGCGTTCGGCTTCAGACCTCTGGTTTGTGGGTTTTCTCCAAGTACTGTACGCTTCTGCGGAGTGTCTGGTCAGGTTCAACTGGACCCTAACCGAGCTGGTCAGCTTCGGGCAAGGAGTACAGCAGGGGTGCCAACTCTTGGGCCAGCTGTACGCTCTGGCCATCGAGACCTTCCTCTGTCTCCTCCGCAGGAGATTGACAGGGTTGGTGCTTCAGGAGGTGGAGCTGCAGCTAGTCCTGTCGGTGTACGCTGACAATGTGCTTCTCGTGGTCCCGGACCCGGGCGACTTGGCACGGGTAGAGGCTTGCCAGGCTGTGTACTCGGTGGCCTCCTTCGCGCAGGTCAACTGGGTCAAGAGCTCTTGCCTGGTGGTTGGGGATGAGTGACAGGCCAGCTTCCTCCCACCCACGCTTCAGGCCATCTGGTGAGCACGGGTCCACTGCTCTATCTCGGCATTTATCTTTCTGCCACGCATTCGTCTCCTCCAGAGAACTGGCACGATTTGGAGGGCAGGGTGACGGATCGGCTCCGGAAATGGACAGGACTACTCTGGTGCCTCTCCCTTTGAGGGAGGGCACTGGTGCTTAATCAATTGGTCCTGTCTGTGCTCTGGTACCGGCTCAACACCACGATCCCGGCCCCGGGTTTCCTGGCCAACCTCTGGACAGTGATTCTGGAGTTCTTTTGGCCAGGAATGCACTGGGTCACTGCAGGGGTCCTCCATCTGCCCCTGGAGGAAGGGGGGTGGGGCCTGAAGTGCCTATGCACTCAAGTCCATGGCTTCTGCCTCCAGGCCCTGCAGAGGCTCCTGTATGGTGCAGGTAGTCCGACGTGGAGCATACTGGCGCAAGCCTTCCTCCACCGCTTCCGAGGGCTCCAATACAACCGGCAGCTCTTTTACCTCCATCCGAGAGGTCTTCCGCGAGAACTCTCTGGGCTGCCAGTCTTCTACCAAGACCTCCTCCAGACCTGGAAGCTCTGGACCAGCAACGACCAGGTCTGTGACGGCCACCGTGGGGTTGATTTCCTCGTGGAGCCCCTGCTACACAACCTTCAGCTTCATGTGCAGGAGGTGGAGTCCCCCATGGTGTGCCAGAAGCTGGTCTTAGTGGCAGTCATGAAGGTCAGAGACCTCCTGGACTATGACCGGGGAGACTGGCTGGATCCGCTGACGCTCGCTTAGCGCATGGGGCTCTCCAGCCCTCGTACTCCCCGGCGTGTACTTCAAGAGGTGAAGGCCACTTTACAGCCCGCTGCTCGGGCCTACCTCGACTGTGTCCTGCGACAGGGCACGCCCTGCCCACCCTCCACCCCTGGCTCCGTGGACAATTTTATCGGGCCCCTACTCTGTGGACCCAATCGGCCTCCCCACCCTTTCACTGCGAGCCAGCTTCACGAACTGCAGCTGGTTCCGTTCCATACCGCACCAAGGAAATATCTGTACACGCTTATGCTCCACACTTTTCACTACCTCACCCTCGCGTCCCACCCCGATACCAAATGGCGGGACATCCTGCCATCTCTCGAGGGTGAGAAGCCCTGGTGGGCCAGCTTATACTCCACCTTGGTCCCGAGGCCTACTGGGGATGTCAATTGGCGGCTCCTTCATTGGGTCATGAGCACGGGCATGTACTTGGCACGGTTTACCCCTGTCCCCAACACTTGCCCTTTTTGTGGCATGAAAGAGACCCTGGCGCACATGTATTTAGAGTGCGCCAGATTGCAGCCCCTGTTCCGGGTCCTCTTGGATCTCTTATTGCATTTTTGGTTGCACTTTTCCCCTCACTTGTTTATCTACGCACTCCCCATCCGTGGCCCCACAAAGACACGGGATCTCGTTGTCAACCTCCTCTTGGCCCTGGCCAAACTAGCCATCTACAAAACCAGGGAGAGGAGGTTGGCCGACAGGATTTCCTGCGACTGTGCGGTCTATTTCTGCTCCTCCATTCATTCACACATCCAGGCAGAGTTCCTCTGGGTGGCATCCACTGGCTCCTTTGACGCTTTCGAGGAGCAATGGGCGTTGTCCGGGATTCTCTGCTCAGTGTCCCCATCAGGTTCCCTTCGTTTAGCCCTATGACCTCACTCCTGATCCTGTTTTTTCGGGCGGGCAAAGCCCGCCCACCTCCTGGGTACCAATAGGACTACTTTGTTGTACCCAGCTGGCCTGGGTCTATCACACTATATAATGTCTCAAAGTTATATTTAATAGGGGAAGGTGACAATTTTAGGATTAATATCCTGGGAAAATACATATAGTTAGTGAACAAAAATGATAAAATAATGACTTGATCTTGCATAACCAAGAGACCTTCTTTCCAATGAATCATTGGGTTTGAGATGCTCCAGAATGCAATCTACAAAAATATCTATATGGAAATCACATCTTTTCATGCAGTACATCTGCTCCCTGTGTGTATTTAGAGTCACATCTGCTTCCTTTAGTGGGGGCAGGGAAAAAGGAAGCTTTTATTTCTTGTTACTTGTGTCTGTTTGGAAGAATCTCTGGTTCAAGCACCACCTGCAACATTTTGAATTAAGTTCCAATTGAATAGCCATATTGTAACTCCTTTGTCTTAAAATGTTCTTCTAACCCAGAGGTCAGCAACCTTCGGCGTGTAGCTCGCCAGGGTAAACACCCTGGCAGAACGGGCCACTTTGTTTACCTGCTGCGTTGGCTGGTTCGGCCGATTGTTGCTCCCACTGGCTGCGGTTCGCTGTCCCAGGCCAATGGGGGTGACGGGAAGCCGCAGCCGGCACATCCCTCACTGGCACCACTTCCTGCTGCCCCCATTGGGAATCGCGGCCAGTGGGAGCTACCGTCTACTGAACCTGCCAATACGGCAGATAAACAAACTGGCCCAGCCTGCCTGGGTGCTTACCCTGGCAAGCTGCGTGCCAGAGGTTGCCAACCCCTGTTCTAAGCTGTGCAACACTACTGAAGGCAAAATGAATGTACAGGTGTAATTGAAGGCACAGTTTGAAGTCAGTGATGTTGCACAGGTTTAACAAGGTAGTATTTGGCCTAAAGACTCTTTTACTGCTGATGAGTGCAAGGCAGAAAAAGCACAGCTTGACTTTCAGATCCCAAAGTGAATCGGTAGGTCTGGCAGTAGGAAAATAATTCCTTTTAGCTTGAAAACGGAATACGTTTGATATAGAAGTCATTGAAAAGCAACAAATGTGGTTTATCACCATGCTATTTTTATAAAGCTACTTTTCAGACTACAGCTACACTTCAAGGAAGCTCTCGGAGGATCCACTAACAAAGACAGCATATGTAACCAATTTGTCGCTAGGATCATTAATGATAGCAATGTACTGAAAGGAGAATAAGTTTCAGCCAGGAAACTATAAATCATTTAATTTAACTTCATTCTCAAATACAATTGGTGAAGACATTGATTAAGAAACTGTTTCATAGAACAAGCTGGAAATGCGAGGATTTTAAATGGTTATCATGGTTTTCCCAAACCCTGCTAGATGAACCTCCAATTTCTTTTTAGTTCTATTCATTTTGAAGATCAGAGCCTTTACAATATATGTGTTGGATTTTTGATCATGCTGTTGTTGTTTTTGTTGAGGTCAGACTCTAAATTTTAATAAATCTTTCAACAATGTACAAACTGATTCTTTGACTGCCAAATCTGGTTATGGAGCACAGATTCAGAAAACATACTGGATAGCAAATTAATTAATGTCCAGAAGAAAAAATCTTACACTGTAACTGGCACTGGGTTGTTGGTAGGAAGAAGTGGGGTACAATTAATAAGTCACGCTCTGTCAATTTTTCTGTGTATGCAGAAGAAGAAATATCTATGATAACTGTGTTGCAGTTGGCCATGTCTGGACATTCCCTTGCTTCTCAATGGAGCAGGGAAGGTTTAATTTAATTTAATACTTGCCCATTTAAAAATCTGTTTTTTACCCAGCTCTCTTTTTAACTGATATTTAAACTTTAAACTTTAATCCAGACTTTAAACTTAGCCAGTTCACACAATTAAAATAAGATCACTTTACAATCTAATTCTCATCACACTGTGTTGCCATCATGCATAGATGTCAGATCCTGAAACTGACTCTAAGGAATTAGGGTCTTGAGATGATACTAGAGTCAATGACAGTAGATGGGGAGATATCAATTTCTACAGAGCCAAAGTAACAAAATTGAATTAAATATGGGATTTTTTTTAATTAGATCCTGGGAGAGAACACGCTTTTGAATTACATAAAACACAAAGTTCCACTGCGACCTCATAAAGCATTCCTTCAGGATGCTGCTCTTAACAGGGGGCGGGGGAGACGAGGAAAAGATTTATTTTTTAAATAAAAGAAACAAATTTCCTTTGAATCAAAAATATCACTAGCACAACATTACTTTTCTTTCCTCTAATATTTATGTGGATTCTAGAGATAAGAGACTGGTCTTCATATTTTTTTATTATTTTAGACATAGTTTGGATGTCAATAAGTTTTAAAGTAGATAGCGATTAGCAGTAGTACCTAGTAAATCAATCTTGAGTAGAGGGTGGAGAGATAAAAAGGTGTGGTTTATATCTAAATGTCTTTAAAAAATCTCCAGTCAGTATTATCACTGAAGTTCATTTGAAAACATGGAAAAGATCTGTATATTTCAGTTTCCAAATTAGGTTCAGTTAGTTAGCCAAACTCTGCACTACCCTACTAGGTTCAGTTAGTTAGCCAAACTCTACCTGCACAACCCTTGTGTTGAGATAGAAAATAGATAACAAAAACAGCAAAAAAGATTGGAAGTTAGAGAGGTGCAATAAGATTTGTTTTAAACTATCTTTAGGGAAAGACACATAGTTATGCCATTGGCAATACCACTTTTTGAATCAGCAGGAAAAAAAAAAACATCAAAATGTATCTGCTTTCAAGCATCCATGTGAAATAAACTGGAGCTGGTATCAAAAGGAAATAACTAAACATTCTAGTGAGATCTCCATACGCAGAGAAGTACATTACAAGGGTTTGTTAAGTGCACACAGATTATCATCAGTCCACACAGTATCTTTGATACTCAGATTCTTTTGAACTACTGCTTGCAATTTCCACATAGCAGAGGAAAGGGAACAACTTTAAGAAAATGAATGTAAATAAATGTGAATTAGTTCTTTCATAAAAGCCTCTTTGGGAAAACATGTCATCTTACTTCTGCTGCTTAAATGTCCTTGGCGTAAATGTAATTTTAAGCAAATAGAGTCTTTGGCAGTATACATGTTTTTATGAGATACTATATCAGCCTCATGGGCAAACGAGATTACATAACTCCTTTAATGACATAACATGCAGTGATGAAATGGAAAGGGGATGGGGAAGTAGGCTGAAAATATAGCCAGAGTGCATTGTGTGCTTTAATATCTGAGTTCTAGTGCACCTCTATTGTTTAACTTGTCACACCTTATGTGCCTGAAAAATGTTTTCAGCATTAGTCTTATTTTTTCTTAATTGAAATATATGTAATCGCTCTATGATTGACACAAATGTTTTCATTGTTAGCATTTCTTTTGTCTTTTTTGTCCATTGTTATCTGTGCAAAGTGTGCATATTATTTGCTAATTAAATGACTGCAATGCAAAACACCGGTAATTACTAATCTTTTTTGACTGATATGAAATACATTTGTAGAGTTTTATTTATTGCACATTTATTGACAGCAGTTTAGTCTTGAAAGAGAATGATTAAGCTAGTCAGAAAACTGGAAGGCACGGAAGGAAGTGGTTTGTTTTGAGTGACCACCTGTTTTGCTAGTACGGTAAATAAAGTTCCAACTAAGGCCCTGATTCACAGCCCTCTGAAGTCAATGGGAGTCTTTCCACTTACTTTAATTGGCTTTGAATCAGTCTCAGAGGCTTGCCTCTAACTATAAAGTACAAGGATCTCTTTCTTGCCATGGACTCTTTTAGATTGTCAATGCATTCATATGTGAAGTCAGTTGAATTTCCAGTTACAGATGTAGCCATTTTCTAGTACCAGAAACTTCGCAAATCAGTGCTAGTTTTCCTAAAATGTATTTTTTGTTCATAAATATCTGTCAAATAGTTTGACTAAAAACTTTCTGCTTATGGATTGGTCACAAACTATTAACATTAACTATTTGCATTTCATTATGAATAATATCTTGTTGGATAACAAAGTTTAATGGTAAAGTTTCTTTTCCCTGGCTGGATGACCACGTCTATGTCTACACTACAGGGAATCTAGAGGCATAATGATGTTGGTTTGGTTATGCCAGCATAATGTAGACACAGCCTACAGCAATGGAAGGCTTTTTTTCTGTTACCTGAGCGATGGAAGCTAGGTGGATGGAAGAATTCTTCAGTTGAACTATCTGTATGTACTCCAGGGTCAGGTCAGCATGGCTATGGCGTTCAGGGGTGTGGATTTTCACACCCCTGAGTGCAGCAGCTATGTTGACCTAATTTTTCAGTATACAGCAGGCCTAAAACTTTTTAAGTGGTAGAAGAATGAATGCAGAATGGGAAGCAATGCATAACAATCACATAATTATGAATTTTCAAACAAAATTATTGATGCAAAAACTCAAACTCTTGAAATTTACACGCATTCATTATTTATATTACAGTAGTATCAAAATGTAACTGGAAACAAATCATATTACTCTCAGTGTTTGGGAAAATCATGTGTAATATCATTCTGGAACAGATCAAGAAAAAATTTCAACTTTGATAGGATTTAGAACATTGATAAAATGTGCAAACAATGATGTTGTTCTCAGACATATTCCTGAACAGAGTGTAGAGTTGCAAGGACCTCTTGTGATAAATGCTATAGATTTCCAGAAGGCTTTAGACAGTCTACACAAAGACAGTCTTTGGAAAATTATGTCATACTATTGGAGCATCAGCAAAAATAATCAAAATAACCAAGTATCTATATGACAATGTTGAATGTGCAATCAGAGATGGTGATAACATCAACTAATGTTTTGCAGTGACACCTGGAGTAAGACAAAGGTATACGATGTCCCTAATGCTGTTTTCAGTTGTTATTGACTAGGTACTGAGGAAAGTAACTGCAGAAGATGACTGGGGAATTTTATGGACAAATGACAAAGCACAATTGGCTGACTTTGTTTTTGCTGATGACATTGTCCTGCCTACTAAAATAATTAATATATGGAGATATACCTATCTCACAGAACTAGAAGGGACTCTGAAAGGTTATTGAGTCCAGCCCCTGGCTTTACTAGCAGGACCAAGTACTGATTTTGCCCCACATCCTTAAGTGAACTCACAATCCTGAGCTGAGTAGGCCAATGCTCAAGCCACTATGCTATCCCTGCTCCCAATAAAAAAAAACCCCATAAACTATCAAGGTTGGAAGAGACCTCAGGCGGTCATCTAGTCCAACTCCCTGCTCAAGGCAGGACCAATCCCCAGACAGGTTTTCTTTACCACAGATCCTTAAATGCCCCCCGTGGGGATTGAACTCACAACCCTGGATTTAGCAGGTCAATGCTCAAACCATTGCTTATTGGAACAAAAGACAGCCTTTTATAGGTACAGCAGAACAATTTGGTTTGTCTATCACCAAGGGTAAGATAAAATATATGGCTATCAGTGTCTCAAACGCAGCCATTAGAGGGGACAAAGAAACCCTAACAGAGATCAATCATTTCACCTATCTAGGCCATGAGATGTACAATGATGATGATGACACTGTGATAGATGTCAATCAATAAATATCAAAAGCAGAAAACAGCTTTCATAATCTTGAAAAGTAGCACAATTTACATTAATACAAAAAAAATTGTTTTAATTTTGGCATTGCATCTGTCCTTCTTTATGGAGCAAAGTTGTAGAAATCTATACCAGAAATTGATAAGTTCATCTTATTTCCAAAGTACATGCCTGTGGAAGATCTTCAGATTCCAAGGGAAAGAGTTTCTTGCAACATCAGAAATTCTATGTAGAGCAAACCAAGCTACATCAAATATGGTAAGAAAATGACAGTGAACATATTTAGGACACGCTTTAAGGATTGCACCAACATAACTTCCATGACAAATAATAATGTGGACACCACCTGGAAAAAGTGAAAGAAGATCAGCTAGAGAAATGTTACACGAAAAAATAGGGAAAGAAGCCAAATCCGTGATCATGACACTCAGAAGGGTGAACAGACCTTCACAAGATCTGAATGAATAGTGGAAGCTGGCCAATGCCCTATGCACCTGATGGTGCGTAATGATAAAAAAAAAAGAGGAAAAGAAGAAGTGTCAAAATGTGCTAAAGGATGTACAGTTATATAGGAGAGACAATCACTGCCCAAAGATCTTATGCTCTTTAAAGATAATGTACAGATGAATGGTGAATGTATACAATGTAGAAGAAACCAGTCATGGTTATTGGCAGTATTGCTGGTCAGGAAAGTTCCTCGATAATGTTGGAGTTTTCGAAAATAATAATAATAATAATAATAATAATTAATAATCAGGTCAAATTGAAGTGCTCATCTCTTTAGATGGGCAATCTAGCCCAAACCCTGCCTGTGTTCCACTGAAAGATTTGTCAAAAGCAATACATGCCCGTGAATTATGCCACTTTTAATGGATTGAGATTTTCTGACAGAAAAGCATTCTGTTTTGAAAATGTTTTACAACAGCTACATGGAGTGCTACAGTAATTATAATAAAACTATATCTCTGTTATAGAATTTCATAGGATGATTTCTAAAAAATCGGAATAGAGTACACTATTCTCCCTTCTATATGTCAGCCTATATTTTTTCCTTCCATTTTTCCTCTCCTATTTTTCCTTTGATCGGAATGGCTACTTTACAGGTCTGTTTAAATGAGACCACTGATACCTTCCATTTCCAACAAAGAGTTGGTGTCTGCCACCCTGACTCATGCTGTGTAGTACCTTATTCTGAGAGTAGTCTCAGTATCCAGAATAAGACATTAGAATGGTAGTGTCTGAGATAATGAATTTAGTGAAAAATCTTTGTATTCAGCATGATGGTTACAAACTAAGGCACTCCAGCTCAGCAGGGCAGTCATGTTCATATCACAATGCGTTCTTTTTGACTTGATAGTAAGTTTGACAAGTTTCACTCCCTTTCTCATATACACACCCAATAAATGGCAATAGCATGTGCTTTGCCTGCTGACACAAGATGATATCTTTACCTCTGTGGTATCATATACCAGTTTATCATAGAAAAAGGGAGCTTTTCTATTTAAAACATTACTAATCTACACACCATAGACCTGCTAGAGATTTACCATGACTATCCTGAGTTCAGGACACAGTATAACACTCATCTCACATGCAAATTCACATGGGGAAGTACCAAGAGAAAGGAAGAGTGTTGAACATAGGCACTGGAATTGGGGGGAATAGGAGGCCATGGTCCCCCACTTTTAAAAGTGGTAGCTGCCAGCCACAGAGAGGGAGGAGGGCTACTGCCATTGCCCTCTCCCCCACTTCTACAGAAGTTATGGTGCCCTCGTCCTGAATGTAGTTTTTCCTATCCATACAGCATATATTACTCATGGTAATAATAGCTAGTGCTATATTGAATAAAATTTAAATTGATATTAAACCTAGAGATGACAAGTAACATGTCTGAGTACCAGAAAGCAAGATTCAGGTTTAATCAAGTCATTAAATCTACCTTATTCCCATACAATGTGAATTAGGATTTCAGAATCCAAAATTATCAGCACCTCCTGCCTTAGGGTGTTCATCTGGGCCCTAGTTTACCTCAATTTTGTCAGCCCAAACTGTCCTGGTCAGGGTGCATACTTCAGCCCTATTACTGTTGGCTCTCCCTTATTGGGGTATAGTGCCTCCTGGTACAGATATGTGCCCTGAATCCCCATCACTTCCCTCTCATTTAATTATTCCTGAGGCATTCTGTGCCTACTGCCTTTTTAAGGCCTCTTCATTAGGGTTCCTGCCACCAATTCTTTATCTGAAAGAAGTAGAATGTTTTTAAGAATTTTAAAGAACTAGAATGCAGCCTGTTAGATTGAGTGCTGTGCTCTGACTCAGGAAGTTTAAGATCTATTACCAGCATTGCCACTTGCCAGCTATGTGACCTTGGGAAAATCACTGGACCTCTGTGCACCAGTTTTCCTTTTATGTAAAGTGCTCTGAGATCTGCAGCTGAAAAGCACTGTATAAGAATTAGGTATCTATTATGAGCATAGAGAAAAGGAGAATAAATTATTACATAGGAAAGAATTTCAATAAAAATTTTCCACAGGGTCATGTAGACTTGAGAGAATTCAATTTTTATTGCATTATATTTTTGGATGGATGATATAATGGTATATTTTAAAGCATATCCTGCAACAGTGAACATTAAAAAAAAATAATAAAAATTATGTGAGCTCAAACATGAAGAAAGGTGTGTCAGACAATAATTGATGCTGAGACTCAAAAAGTTAAAGTTATAACTTACCAAGTAAATATCTTTACATCAAAGTGTAATATGTTCTCAAGCAGCATTTTTCTTACTTTGCCTATGTGTAAATTTTGATCATCATCAGTGGTAATCTTATTTGTCTGTGTCTTCATGGTGTAATCAACATTAACTGATAAAAATATAATATTTCCAAGCCTACCACCAATATCCTTGAATCAGCTCTGCCTTCAGTCGTGCTGTTTGTAATCTTTTTAAGATTCTTCCACTCTTTGTGTTTCAGTAGAAACATTTCTTGAAATGTTGGTAGCACATTAAATCACAACCATTAAACCTTTCCTACTCTGGAAAGTTGGATTATTAATTATTATTTTATTTGTATTTATTTTTTATTTTATTATTAACTAAACAACCAGAATTTCAAAGAAATTAGGCTAAATACATCCATAATGGAGTGATGTTAGGGATGAATTTGGCCCAGTCTGCCAATGTAAACCACATGCTCAGGGTCATGAAACTACAGTTAATCATATTTAAAAAAAGGTTAATGTCTATGATGCTCTTTGAAGCCCAATGGTGTTTAACTTTAGGTTTAAAATACCTCAGCAGGATCAAGGAATAAATTCCTTCAAGAAACTCTCCTGCTTCTATTGCTGAATATAGTTTTCTTTCTAGGCTATACATCCTGTTTCTCCTTTGTTTCCATGCCACCAGCACCAAAAAAGAAAAAAAATCTGTAATTCACTATGTCTAATTTATTTATCAGTGGAATATTAATTATGCCCTTAAGCATGATTCTCCACTGCATTGTTCTTAATGTAGTCATTTGTATTTGTGCTGATGGAGTGCACGGTGGCATAAAACGCTACTAAAGCAGACCATTACCCTTCTATATCCCCTATGCACAGGAGTAAATTGCTACAAAGAATGCCTCAGAAGATGAGGGCCATAGTATTAATGCATATCATACCCAAACATATTACACAATTTACTGTAAAACATACTTTTTAAACTATTTGCTCTGGAGCCATTCCTGGTGAAAGGGCATGAAACTTTATAAAAGATTTGTTGCAATTATCCAACAGTGGCAATATTAATGATATAAATGGTTATGTTTCAATCATACACAATCACAGAAACTAAGCCAGAACTATATCTATGCCTTCAGTTTATCTGGTGCTAGTTAGAATTCTAGTAGTATCATTTTTTTTTCTTGTAAGACTAATGGTCTCTGTTATATGTGTGTGTAGAGAGAGTAGGGACAGGTGAATGGTGCA
Organism: Chelonoidis abingdonii; assembly: GCF_003597395.2. Classification (NCBI taxonomy): domain Eukaryota; kingdom Metazoa; phylum Chordata; order Testudines; family Testudinidae; genus Chelonoidis; species Chelonoidis abingdonii. The sequence continues at coordinate 280,586,844 of NC_133769.1, read as the reverse complement.
AGAGGAATTTTGAACCTACTTTAATGACCTGCATCTGAGTTAGCTAAACTGAAGCTGAACTGTGTGAGTTTGGCAATGCTGCCAGCTTTAACAAAATGCAGACTGCAAGAACAGGATAGCCATATGGGGAAGGGGCAAGTTAGTAATTGCATATGTAACTTTTTAGGCTGTCCTTACGTTAGAGAATATTAGCCTGAGCCATAGCCACAGGAGGCAGAGAATGGTCCTGTTAAAAAGAAAAACCCACATCCAAGAAGATCTCCAGTACTGCTATTTCCTAGGATGGTCCGCCCCAACTGGTACAAGAGTGGAAAGGATACAGTATCTCTACTGGCAACCAAAGACTGCTGCATTGTTGTGCAATGTTTGTGCCAAAAAGAGAACACTGTTGTTGCCCGGGTATTTTAGTCTACAGTTCTCCAAATTTTAATTCCAGCAATATAGTTTAACTGCCTCAGCATTCACGTATAAGTGAGAAGTAGCTCCCAGTGTTTGAATTTCCCTTTCTTTATTTCTGATTGGCCCAAGAATCTACTTTCCTCAGTGTACTTCACCTGGCCTTTCAGAATTAAACAAAGGGAATTTAGTCCCTGTGTTTCCCGGCCAATTGTTGTTAAGGCAACAAAACTGATACTTAAGTGGCAGCACTTGCTGATGTTCACCTGATTCCTAAAAGAAATTGAGAAAGCAACTCACACCAAAAAAAGTGCTGATGCGTAGATAGATGTAAGGCTGTCATAAACAGATGGTTAAGGGTTAATGTCTCTTTTACCTGTAAAGGGTTAAGAAGCTCAGTGAACCTGGATGACACCTGACCAGAGGACCAATGAGGGGGCAAGATAGTTTCAATTTTGGTGGAGGGAAGCTTTTGTTTGTGCTGTTTGTTTTGTTCGTTGTTCACTCTTGGGGCTAAGAGGGACCAGACATACACTCAGCTCCTCATAGTATGCATCTGCACAGGGAACATTGTGGGAGAGCTAGTTTTTGTCCTTGTCATTTTTATAATTCCACAGGAGATCTTTGGCTTTGGCACAGCACTGGACCGTGCCCCATGATTCACCCTGCTCCTGCACTTTGTTATGCTAGAAACCTGTAGATCTTTGTATTACAGAAGCATGGGACATGGCTGCAATAATGGATTCCGTGTGTGTGAACTTTGACACAATCCGGAATCATAGATCATTGTGTCTGAGAGTGTTCCAGTATTTAAACAGGGAGGTGAGATCCGATCAAAATGAACCCAGAGTCATGGAAGGCGCACAGGTAAACTGTCAGGCTTGTCTAACTAAGAGGCAATACATTGTGGGAGAGCAGTGGAAGGATTGCCTGAAGCAATATAGTTAAAATAAGGGTGTGTCTACATGAACCTTACTAAAGTTTAACACAATGTGGTAGAGGTATGCTGCCTCTGGAGCGGTTAATTAAAGCAAATAAATTAATACCAGATAATTTTTTAAAAAAAGTTTCCCTATGGACACAAGAGGGTTTGTCTGGAAAAACAACACAGAACGAAACAAAAAAAAACCTTTGTCATGTAGATGAGGGCTTAGTATTGCACAAGGTTTGGGCTGGAGCTATACAGACACATTTTAAGTAAAGCACATCCTTTTGGATATTGCTATTCCTCTGGCTTTTAATTGTTAAAATTACCATAATCTTCACATGCATTTGTTGTAAGTGTGATCTCAAGGACCAACTTAAAATGAGTAAAATAAAATTATGCATAAAAACATGAATCCTGTGGCATGCACAGATTACTTTCTAAATCCCAAAGGATTATTGCCCAAAGCAGATCCTACCCTGGAAACTACTGCTGCAGCCGTGAATACCTCTGACTGGAAGGCTGAACTTGAGAGATTCCATAATGCAATGTAAGGATTTGAATCACAAACATTTGGATCCATTACGATGTACTTTATTACCTGAGAGCAATAATCTGACTTCAACTCTGTGCCTTGATAAGGAAATAAGGAGCGAGAACTTTACTTATACACCTTAGATCCAGTTGTGTTAGGAGTCCTTGGGACTGTCTTCTCACTTAAGCCCTCCCAGGAGTAGTCGAGGATGTGGGGAAGGAGTAATTTAGAGCTGGCACAGATCAATAGTAAATTACTTCCTCCTGGAAGAAAGAAGGAAGCAAGAAAGAGGTGTGACTCAAAGTTTATGTCTGGGTACGTCTACACAGAATTGATATGGTGCTTTTCAGAGTGGGTAGACAGATGAGTATTATTACTGCTCAAGTTAATGGACTGAAAATAGCAATATGGATGCAGTAGTTCAGGCCCACCCAACTTGCTGGGTATGCTAGCCCAAGCAACTGCCACACTGCTATTTTTAGTGCATTAGCCTGAGCAAAACTAGTATATGTCTGAATCTGTGCACCCTCCCAGCTGCTCTGTAGATATACCCTCTGAGGCTCAACACCTTCTGAACCTCTTGACAGGTAACTGAACATGTGCTCCTAGTCTAATGTTGTAGCTAAAAAGGCTAAGTCAATCCTTGGATGTATAAACAGGGGGGTAGTTAGTAGGAATAGAGAAGTGATTTTTACCTATGTATACAGCACTGGTGAGATCAGCAATGAAATACTTCATCTAGGTTTGGTATCTACATTTTAAAAAGGATGTTTAAAAACTGGAGAGGGTGCAGAAAGGAGTGGGGAGGGTGCAGAGCCACAAAAATGATTCAAGGGCTGGAGAAAACATCTTACACTGAAAGATTTAAAAAGCTCGCTCTGTTTAGTTCATCAGAAAGAAGATTGAGAAGTGACTTGACTAAAATGTGCAAGTACCTTCTTGGGGAGAAAACATTAACTACTAAAGGGCTTGTTCATCTAGAAAAGCAGAGAAAGACATATTGAGACCAATGGCTAGAAACAGAGGCTAGGCCAGGGATTGGCAACCTTTGGCATGGGGCTTGGTTTGTTTATCTGCCGTGTCTGCAGGTTTGGCTGATTGTTGCTCCCACTGGCTTCCCGCAGCCCCCATTGGCCTGCAGCAGCAAACTGCGGCCAGTGGGAGCCACGATCAGCCGAACCTGCAGATGCATCAGGTAAACAAACTGGCTCGGCCTGCCAGGGTGCTTATCGTGGCGAGCCACGTGCTAAAGGTTGCCGACCCCTGGTCTAGACAAATTCAAATTAGACACAAATTCGTAACAGTGAGGGAGATTAACAACTGGAACATATTACCCAGAGAAGTAGAAGATATTTCAATCCCTTGATATCTTCAGATCAAGACTAGGTGCCTTTCTGAAAGATATGCTTTAGCCAAACACAAGTTATTGGGCTCAGTGCAGGATGCCATACTATAACCTGTATTATACAGGAGATCAGACTTGATGATATAGTGGTCCTTCCTGTCCTTAAACTCTCTATTAAATCTCAAGCTCTTTTTGCAAATCCTCTTTTAAAAGCTTAATCGATATGAGTTTGAGATAGCTGCCTTATCCATGAATGGAAAATGGACATAAAGCTCCTGAGTTAAATTTGCTGCCACATTTTACTACATTAGACTTAACAGAAAATGGAAAGGGAGGAGGTACCACCAAGTTCCCCGGGGGGGATTCACCTGGAATGGTGAAGTCCGCAACAAAAAGTGCTGTCTGAGCTAGCTTTTATGCCTCCTTTTCTGCAGCATTGTGGTGGATGTGGTAGGGGATTGTGACAGAGAGGAGGAATAGCTGGAGTTCACTTACCTCCTGCTTTCTTCAGCTACTGCATGTCCCATGGGGGCCCACAGCAAGCTGGCACAAGTTTCAGGAGCTCACGGCTGCTTTAATTTCAGGACAGCAATTGCATAGAATTGGTCTACTCTGTGGCAGAGTCTACATATACCCTGGAGAAGACATGAATAGAATAGCTGAAAGATAATTTAAAGCCACCTTTTTCCCTTAGCTCTTGGCCTGAAACTTCTCGAGGCACAGAACAGAATCTCAACCAGTAATATATGTATATATAATGTAAAATAAAGCTTCATTTAAATGCAGTCTACATCAAATGACAAAGTATGAAAAAGTTGGCTTAACTAATTTTACAGAACATAAATACACTGCAGAATGTGTCATACCTTATTTTACACCACAGCACCACTGATGCATAAATAACTACTGGATTACATTCATCACAACAATAGAAAAATAGTGGGTCTGTCAAGGTTTTTTTCCCCACTTTGAACTTTAGAGCATAAGAAGTAGGGACTTGCAAGAACACTTCTAAGCTTACTTATTAGCTTAGGTTTGGTATACTGCCACCAGCCAGAATTTAGTGTCTGGTACACTTTATGTTCTCCAGAAACCTTCCCTGAGGAACCCAGACCCAAACCCCTTGGGTCTTAAAAAAAGGAGAAATTAACCATCCCCCTCCTTTTCTCCCCAGACTTTCCCTCCCTGGGATGCCTTGAAAGGCTTCACACCGATACAAACTCCTTGGATCTTAAAACAAGGAAAAATCAATCAGGTTCTTAAAAAGAAAGCTTTTAATTAAAGAAAGAAAAAGTAAAAATTATCCCTGTAAAATCAGGATGGAAAATGGTTTACAGGGTACTCTTCTATAGATAAGGGACCCCGCGCCAGCCATAGATTCAAAGTCAGAACAAGTAAATCCTTCCAGCAAAGGAACAATTAAGTTAAAAACAAACATAAGACTTAATTCCGCTTCTGCTATTACTACAATTTTGAAACATTAAAAACTGATTCGAAAGATTGAGAAGCCTGAATGACAGTCCCGCCCGTCCGAGAAAGAACAACAACAAAAACAAAGCACAAATGAAGACTTCCTCCAAAAATGAAAGTATCTTGTCGCTATTGGTTCCTGTCAGTGTCCAGCCAGTTGATTAACTTCTTATCTTTACTGGTAAAAGAACATTACCCTTAACCATCTGTTGATGACACGCCCCCAAATCTCAGACAGTGTGTAAACCAAACTGGGAGATTTTTCCTGACTGTTAGAAAAAACAGATTAAAACCATGCAATTTTACAGTACTACTACAATTATGTAAAGACAAGATTTACCATTTAAGACAGTTTTAACATTAGAACGGGAAATTTCACAGGAGGTTGCATACAAGCTCCTTGTTTGAAGCCCTGACATGGTGTTGAATTTCAAAATCAAATCTGGCGAGCAACCCATCGAAGCAGTTTGGTGTTCGCTGACGGTGAAGCCACTTTCGCGCAGCATGATCGTTTGTAGCTGGACATGCCATCCCACAGTTAGGAATAGCGTTTCAGGAACACAATGCACATGAGATTCTTTTTCAATGATTGCCATGGATCCGCTCTCAGCAAGTTTCTGCTGAGAACATGACAGGACGCAGTTTGATCTGTCCTTCTGCATTAAAACTGCTCTACTAATGCGATAGTCATCTGTGTTATAGGAATGGTTTTCAAGCCCGGGCCTTAGCAGGGTCACGACATGAGTGTTGCTTAAGCTGGTAAGGCCTGGTGACATCCATCGTCGCACTTAACTGATTTGGTAGGTTTTTGGTCGGTTGTTATGGGAGCGGTTGCGTAGTGTGGTAAATCGATTGTAATCACAGCCAAAAGGATGCAGCTGTTCTTTGACTTGAAGACACCTTTTGGATGCATCACTTGGCCTATAGGGGTTTATTGTCTATGACCCATTGTCTCCAAGTACGTCACATGTGTTTGGCTATTTAACTTTTTAGCGCTTAACAGTTATACCTTGGCTGTACTGATGTGCTCAAAGACTTTTCAAGGTGTTACTAGGTGTTCTGCCATGAATCAGAAAAATGCCATCATCGAGGTAAGGGCAACTGCATCTTCTCCCATCCTGCTAGGAACCATTACAAGTTTTGAGTAGCGCGTGCCACTTTTGCAGCCGAAAGGAAGCAATTATTTATAGACCCTGCAGGGTGATGAAGTCTACCTTTCTTTGGCAGGTTCCTCTAGCGGTATTGCCAGTACCCCTTGGTTCGTCTACTTGTACAGTGAACTGGCACTTCCCAATTTCTCCAATAGCTATCGGGTACTGGATTGGATAAATTGTTGGAGAGTAACAGCATTTACTTCGTCGTTCACCATAGCATATTTCTCCATCTGCGTTTATGGGTTGGTACCTAGACCACTGGAGTGCCGCATGGTACGGGGCAGCAGCATTCTCCCATCTCTTTTTTATAGCCTGTTTTGGATCTCCATTTATAGCAGCTTCGGCCATGAGAGACACCCGGATGCGGTGGGGTTCCTAAATGGGTGGGTTACCTGTGTCAATGGATTGGTCTGCCCATTTCAGTCCATCTGGAGGTGCTGAAAAGGCAAGCTTATGTGCACGTTTTCTTGATCTGTTGCTGCTGCGATTGTTCCAGCTGTGTCCGAGGTTCACTAGCAGCGGACAAAGGAAAACGAAATCTTCCATGCCCATGTCATGTTTCTTCCAAGTAGCAACCTTCCGCCCATCGACTATCTTCTCCCTGGGCTTGTAACTTGGCACAACTTTTAGGTCTCTGGATAAAGGCTTGAGAGACTATCGGTATATTTTAGGCTTGTAGGGTGGAGGTGGGGAAGCTATCGTAGTTAACAGCTCCCAAGTGTTTTGCGACTGTGATGCCCTTCTATTACGCTTCCATGTCTTATGGGCGTGCGCCTCAGACCATTAACTGGTCTCCTACTCTTGAAGAACGCTCTCTGGATTTTTATCATACCAGGCTTTTCTCGTCTTCAGAGCATCCTTTAGGTTTTCTAGCAAGGGCTAAAGAGTGCTCGATGGTGCTTGTAGTTGCTTTACAAGGATCCTGAATGTTAGTTCCTGAGAAGGCTGTAAATCCTCCTTGCTGCTTCACCAACTGTAAAGGCCCTTAACCTCGGGGCCGTAACAAGTTTGAATGTGAACCCTAATGGGATTGTGGTACAGCCCTGTAGCAACATTGGTTTAAGCTGCAAATTACGGTCATCATTGAGTGTTATTTACAATTTACGTTATGGCCGACGAGTTCATAGCTTTCCACCGGCCATTGGTTTGATGGTGGACGGATGGGTGGCACAAGTGATTTCACCCATGAGTCTTCCCACAGATTTTTCTCAGTCCCTGCCGGAACTTAGTTCCCTGCATCTGAAGGATGTCAGAGCCAACCCTACCTGGCAAATGTTCTAAGCCTGAACACAGTTTCCTTGATGTTGCTTGAGCTAGTGCTTCGGCCACTCGATAGCAAAGGCCGAAAGTCAGTTGTACTGTTTCCTTGGGGGTCTTTTTGGGACGGATCCAGATTCCACGCTACTCGCTGAAATGGGACCTCAATATGAGATGTTTTGGAAAGGCTTTGAGCTGATCTTGAGCTTTCCCATCTTTTTGGCACACCTCACAAGAACTGGACATATTAACAACAGCTCTCCATCCTCCCAGTGGAAGGACTTCCCCAATCAGTCTTTGGTTCTGTTCACCCCAGCATGGCCACTGGGATGATCATGGGCTAAGCTTAAGAGCTTTCCCCGGTAGTTAGCTGGAATTACCAACTGTTTTTGAGGATGCCAGTCTTCCTGGTGTCCACCAGAAAGAGTTTCCTTGTATAAAAGTCCTTGTTCTACAACAAACCGGGATCAGTTAGAAGAGCTGAGAGGTGGTGGGGTGCTCCTTGTCGCTGCCCAAGCTTTCTGAAGGCTGTCATCTGCTTCCTGCTCAGTCTGGGACTGTTCCCTTGAGGCTGGAGACACCAGTTCCTTCTTAGACTGTGGACTTGGGCTTGGTCCCTCTGGAAGTGATGTAGGTGATGGGGTTCTTTTCGTTGATTGGGAACTGCTTTCCGCTGGTGTACTATGCGATATTTCAGGCTCTGGCTGAGCCTCTTGGGTAGAGCTGTCTGCTGCTTCTGCCAGTTCAGGCCCGCTGGTGCTCTCTAGCGTTGGGGTTGGAGATGGGTTTGCAAGCGCTGGCATCAGTGCTGGCAACGGTTCTGGTGCTGGTTGCTTTTCCAGTTCCAGTTCTGGGACTGGATACACTGTGCTGTAGCAGTCGTTGGCAGGGGATCCAGGTTCACCACCTCTGTCTTGGTCTCTGTTAACACAGACGGGGCCCATGTGTACGGTTCAGGAACAGGGATGGGTCTGGAAGCTTGCTTAGCTTGGCTGCGTGTAACCATCCCCATCCTCTTGGCCCGCTTCACCTGTTTGGCCAAGTCTTCCCCCAGTAGCATGGGTATGGGATAATTGTCATAGACTGCAAAAGTCCACATTCCTGATCAGCCCTTCTACTGGACAGGTAGTTCAGCTGTACACAAGTTTACGGATTTTGACATGAATGGGTAAATTGTCACTTGGGCTTCTGGGTTGATGAATTTGGGGTCCACTAAGGATTGGTGGATAGCTGACACTTGTGCCCCCGTGTCTCTCCACTTGATAACCTTCTTTCCGCCCACTCTCAAAGTTTCCCTTCGCTCCGAGGGTATTTGAGAGGCATCTGTGCCTGGTGATCTTTGGTGTGATGGTGGTGTAATGAACTGCACTCGGTTGGGGTTCTTGGGGCAGTTGGCCTTTATATATCCCATGTTATTACATTTAAAACATCGCCCAGCTGACTGATCACTGGGCCGAGGTTGGTTGCTGGAGACTGGTGAGGTGGGACAATAAGGTGTCTGGGGCTTTCCTTGGGTTGTAGGTGGGGTCTTGGGTTGCCCCCGGTGATAGGGTTTATTTTCGGTTTGCCCTCTGTGATATTCGCTCCCCTTGCTAGTAGCGTTTTTCTTTTCTGCCACTTCCACCCATCTGGCTCCAATTTCCCCTGCTTTGGTTGCAGTTTGGGGCTTCCCATCTAGGATGTACCTTTCTATTTCCTCAGGAACACCCTCTAAGAACTGCATTAGGAGGGACAGCTCTTCCAGAGATTTAACATTTGCTCCTGATATCCAGGCATTCCAATTCTTTCCAATGTTGTAGGCGTGTTGGGTAAATGACTCATCTGGTTTCCACCTTAGGGCTCTGAACCGCTGACGGGCATGCTCAGGTGTTAACCCCATTCTGATTCTGGCCTTGGTTTGAAAAATTTCATAATCGTTCATGTGTTCCTTAGCTCTACAGACCAGTACATGATAGAGCTGAGGTCACAGCTCAGCCGCCACCTCTGCCTATCATGTACTGGTCTGTAGAGATGTTGTACCCATGGCAGTTCCTTTCAAATTTTCTAAGAAGGCCTCAGTGTCATCACCTGCCTTTGTAGGTGGGAAATAATCCTCTTTTAAAAGCTTAATCGATATGAGTTTGAGATAGCTGCCTTATCCATGAATGGAAAATGGACATAAAGCTCCTGAGTTAAATTTGCTGCCACATTTTACTACATTAGACTTAACAGAAAATGGAAAGGGAGGAGGTACCACCAAGTTCCCCGGGGGGGATTCACCTGGAATGGTGAAGTCCGCAACAAAAAGTGCTGTCTGAGCTAGCTTTTATGCCTCCTTTTCTGCAGCATTGTGGTGGATGTGGTAGGGGATTGTGACAGAGAGGAGGAATAGCTGGAGTTCACTTACCTCCTGCTTTCTTCAGCTACTGCATGTCCCATGGGGGCCCACAGCAAGCTGGCACAAGTTTCAGGAGCTCACGGCTGCTTTAATTTCAGGACAGCAATTGCATAGAATTGGTCTACTCTGTGGCAGAGTCTACATATACCCTGGAGAAGACATGAATAGAATAGCTGAAAGATAATTTAAAGCCACCTTTTTCCCTTAGCTCTTGGCCTGAAACTTCTCGAGGCACAGAACAGAATCTCAACCAGTAATATATGTATATATAATGTAAAATAAAGCTTCATTTAAATGCAGTCTACATCAAATGACAAAGTATGAAAAAGTTGGCTTAACTAATTTTACAGAACATAAATACACTGCAGAATGTGTCATACCTTATTTTACACCACAGCACCACTGATGCATAAATAACTACTGGATTACATTCATCACAACAATAGAAAAATAGTGGGTCTGTCAAGGTTTTTTTCCCCACTTTGAACTTTAGAGCATAAGAAGTAGGGACTTGCAAGAACACTTCTAAGCTTACTTATTAGCTTAGGTTTGGTATACTGCCACCAGCCAGAATTTAGTGTCTGGTACACTTTATGTTCTCCAGAAACCTTCCCTGAGGAACCCAGACCCAAACCCCTTGGGTCTTAAAAAAAGGAGAAATTAACCATCCCCCTCCTTTTCTCCCCAGACTTTCCCTCCCTGGGATGCCTTGAAAGGCTTCACACCGATACAAACTCCTTGGATCTTAAAACAAGGAAAAATCAATCAGGTTCTTAAAAAGAAAGCTTTTAATTAAAGAAAGAAAAAGTAAAAATTATCCCTGTAAAATCAGGATGGAAAATGGTTTACAGGGTACTCAGATTCATATAGACTAGAGGGACCCCCCGCCCCAGCCATAGATTCAAAGTTACAGGAAACAGAGGTAAAAATCCTTCCAGCAAAAGAACCATTTACAAGTTAAGAAAACAAACATAAGACTAATCCGCCTTCCCTGGCTATTACTTACAATTTTGAAACATTAAAAACTGATTCAGAAAGATTGAGAGAGCCTAGAATGATGTCTCGTCCCTCTCAGTCCCGAGAGCGAACAACAACAAAACAAAAAGCACAAACAAAGACTTTCCTCCACCAAGATTTGAAAGTATCTTGTCCCCCTATTGGTCCTCTGGTCAGGTGTCAGCCAGGTTTACTGAGCTTCTTACCCCTTTACATGTAAAAGAGACATTAACTCTTAACCGTCTGTTTATCACAAGGTCTCTTAAGATAAACAAGTTTCAAAACATGTTAAAAGCATTTTTTTTAAATTGAAAAACTAAAGTTTTGCTTCACACCAAAGAAAGCCCCCTTTCTGCAAAAAGCTAAGTGATTGTGGGAAGACACCGATTGTCTTCAGTATCATTCAAAGTCAACCCTTGCAAGAGCATGACCTAATACTGTAGGACATTTGGTAACATTTCAAAAAACCATCTAGGCAAAATTGGCCAGATAACTGGAGCTATGGTACAATGCAGCTGTACAATAAATCTCAGAAATTTACTACTGAAACAAGAAAATGAGCTACCTTCTCTAAATTGATTTCTTGTTACTTTTAGATTAATATCATCTCATTTGTATACAACTCAGACACTTAATTTTATTTATTTAACACAATAGCAGGTCAGCATGCAATGTACAAGGGAAAACAAAAACAAAACCCTAATGACTTACAAATTTCAAATCCAGAAAAAGAACAGATATTAAAGATGGATTTCTAAGTTGATTGGGATGGTGATCAATAAACTAGATTCATCTTTTCTCTCCTGGCTTTTATTTCTATTAATCGCTAATTAGAGTAAAAGACAAAAATACTAGAATTGATTAAGTGGTCAAAAGTATCTCAAGTACTTATTTTCAGACTTGTGGGTGAGCTCTGTGTTAGCAATAATGTACAACTGAGTAATACATCCACACATATAAAATAGGACTTTGAGAAATATTAAGAGGAACAATATATACCACCAATAGATATCTAATATATGCCTTTTTTGGATAAATTTACTTAAGGAAATTGGGAGTTAGTGTGAGGCTGCACTAATAAAATCTCAAACTGGCATGTTTTGTTTTATTTGTATAATTACACAATTGGGTAAAAACTGTAAGGAAAATAATCAGAATCACTGAAACACACATTTTAAGGGAACATTCAGAATGTTAAAAGTTGCCTGAAATGTATCAGTTGACAGGAAATTAAATCAGAATTTGCTATGTATTATAATAGCTAAAATTGTTCTATGTACTTTTGAGCTGAGGATGTAAGTGCATGAAGTCATGGAACAGGAACTGATAGTCTGTAAAATCCTGATGAAATCACTTGCAATATAACACATAGAGTTATGGGGTTTTCAATTCCAGAAATATATTAACAAAGTAGAAGGCTTTCAAAAAAGAGAAACAAAAGTAAGTAAGGACTGGCTTGTGAGGAAATATTAAAGACCACATTTTTGCAGTCCCTCAAGGGAGTGCTTCTTTTTCACACCCAATAGGGGATAGATGCATGCTTCTCCTCCCCTTCACTCCAGACAGATGTGGCAAGAATTCCTCCTGCTGAATCTCAAGTTCAGCATGCCATCTATGTCCCAGTAGGGCTGTGTGATGTTCCCCTCTAGAGTTATCTGGACTGGTGAGCTGCTAGGTCATCCCAATCCTAGACCCTGGGAGCCAGCCTTACCCTGCTTTCCTGTGAGAACCCCCATTCTTGGGCTGTTCACACAATGCATCTGGCATGTAAGTTGCTCCCAGCTACTTGCAACCGAATGACACTAGCCAATATCTCCAGTCCCAGAGAAACCCGAGGTACTTCCATCTTCCAGTGTCCAATTATGGCCACTGGACACTGCAAGCTTATATGAGTTTGTCAATGTAATAAATAAATTGATATGTACCAGGATTGTGATCCCAAGGGGAGCCTCTGACATGCTTCAAACTAAACACACTGCTTCAGATAGAATTAACAAAAAGATTTATTAACTATAAAGATAGATTTTAAGTGATTATAAGTCAAAACATAACAAGTCAGATTTGGTCAAATGAAATAAAAGCAAAATGCATTCTAAGCTGATCTTAACACTTTTAAGGTCCTCACAAACTTAGATGCTTATCCTCAGACAGGCTCTCCCCTTTGATCAGCACCTCAGTAGCTTGCTGTGGTGTTGGTAGATATAGTTGAAGGAGAGAGGAAGAACATGGCAAATAGCTCTCCCTTTTATCATGTCCTCTCTTCCCTCTTGGCTTTGCCCTCCCCATCCCTTCAAAGTCAGGTACGCATTACCTCACTGGAGTTCCAAACTGACCAAAGGAAGGGGAGTGACTCCCTTGAGATGCTAACAGATTCTTTTGTTGCTGCTGCATAGTCCTGTGCCTTTTGTTCCTGTGAGGCTGGGATGAGTTTGTCCCATCTACACCCTGATGAGGTGTGAATTGCCCCTGTGCTTCTGGAGAGTTTTTGTCTGGGCTTGCTTTAAGCCATGAGGATACATTTTCAGCCTCATAACTATATACATGAAATTATAACCTATAACATCACTATAACAACAACGCTCGGTACATCATGAGCCTTCTGAAGACACCAGACATGACAAACTTTGCACTGGATACCGCACAATCATTTTATAAAGATGAACATGGAAGTGTAGTGTGTTTCCCTGAGGTACAGAGAGTCACAGGCTGACGCCTCTGATGTGCAAAATCAAGACATCAGGGATGATCCTGACCCCAGAAAACCAGATGGCTGTCAGTTGTATACTGAGCACCTTTTGCAATTTCCCAGGACAACTACCTCACAAAAGGAATAATACTGGAAAAATCCATGTCCCACTATTGTTCAAGATAGACAAATCTCCCCCTAGACTGCAAAACTATTGAGACTGTCATAGTGGGAAATAATGCTTCTTCAAACAGCATTAACACTGCACATTTGTAAATCTACTGGAGGTGCTGTGCAAGAGAAGAAGAAGAAAGTAAGTTTCTAAGTGTCCTACCCCACTTTTTCAGAAGACTAAATGGCCATGTCAAATTTTCATAGACTGGATGGAGAGAATGGAACCACAGTCACTTTTTCTATCCACACAGACCTATTGTGACTTTCCATTCAATTTTGTTTCCTGCTGATCACACACTGCAGTGAGAGAAGAAAATATGGATCCACATATTTAGCTTGTAAATATATAGGACCTTATTATATTATTTTCAATATAGTTACTGGCATATTCTCAAAACTTCAAAAATATTTTAGGGCCAGATTTTTAAAGGCATGTAAGAGTTGCTTGTGGTCAGTGTTGCAGTGTCTAACTCAGGGATTGGCAACCTCTGGCATGCGGCTCACCAGGGTAAGCACCCTGACGGGCTGCGCCAGTTTGTTTACCTGCTACGTCGGCAGGTTCGGCTGACCGTGGCTCCCACTGGCCTCAGTTTGCCATCCCAGGTCAATGGGGGTGGCGGGAAGCTGAGACCAGCACATCCCTCTCCCATGCTGTTTCCCATCTCCCCCATTAGCATGGGACAGCAAACCACAGCCAGTGGGAGCTACGGTCCGCAAAACCTCCCAATGAGGCAAGTAAACAAACTGGCCCAGCACGCCAGAGTGCTTACCCTGGTTAGCTGCGTACCAGAGGTTGCCGACCCCTTGTATAACTGATTCAATAGCCTGTCATTTTCAAAAGGAATTTAGTCACTTAGGAGCTAAAATCCCATTTACTTCCAATGGGATTTTGGTTCTCAGTGCCTAACTCAGTTTGAAAAATGAGTTTTAGGTTCCTACATCTGTTAGGTGTTGCAATGCTGAGCAGAACATCACTTAGATGCCTTCAAAAATCTCGGCTTAGGTCTGATTTTCATGTTTTTGGTCAAAGTTTTATGTAGGTTCTTATTTAATCTTAAGAGCTTCACTCATCCTAAAATGAGCTTCCTTTGTTTTATTTTTAATTACTTAAATAATAGAAGATTTTTAAAAAGAACCAATCAAAAAGTGCAAAATATAGTAACAATCTTATATTACTCATTGCCAAGGGTAATCCTGGTTAAATTCTTTTAGTAAACACATTCATAATTCAAAATAGCTGCAGAGGTAAAAATGATTGGTCTAGAGAAGCCAAGAGCTGCTGATGGTAGATTTGGAATGAGAACTGACATGGCTGTGTGCCCGGAGTTACGCTAGTCCCATAATGGAAATTTTTGGATTTGAGCATATACTAGAAGGAGAATATATACAGTTGTCACCAAGTATACATCTCTTATATATCTTCCACTTCTGCGATTGTCGGGCACATATTTTCTGTACAAGCCTACTTCTCTGTATATCTCTTCTTCTTTTTTAAACCAATTTACTGTTAACTTGTTTCACTTTCATCTGGTTTCTTTCTTATTCCTTTGCTTTGAACAAGTTGCTTTTTGCTACTACTACAATTTCTTCTGTTGTTAAATTCTAATTTGCCCATGGCCAAAGGGGAGGTTTCTGGCTCTAGCTTTTTTCACTAACTAGAGTGCTTTTAACTGTTGTTATATTTATCACTGTATCTATTATTAAGTGGAAATCTTTTTCCCTTTTAGAGTTTTTTTTTTAAATTCTTGCAGTTCTTACTGCTCATGTTAAGCATAGAAATATTCTTGCCATCTGAATAGCCACTTTGCTCAGCAGCCATTGAAATAAAGAAAGGAAAGGCAACTTTCCCAGACCACTGGCTTGTTTTGCAAGTGCTGTAGTGTTCTCCAGCCAAAGAAGCATAGCCTACATGTAATCGTTAACTGCCAACTCAAAGATTGGTGGTGCTGGAAGGGTGATAAACTACTGGCTTACAAGTACTGTCACAACTGCAGATTTCTGATACACAGTAGACTCATCACAGTATAAAGGCCAACCATTCTGGATGTATGCATATTATTTTCGCTTTAATTGCTTTGTAAAACAAATCATTTAATATCCATTATCTTGATTATAATGTAAGGATGTCAGAAATTGATTTTGACACCATATTCAATGTTTCTAGCCTCCAATTGTGTATAAACATCTCCACTCCATCTGGATTTTAATAAATACTCTGGCTACCGTACCATGTTCTCAGTTTTCCTGAGTATTGCATGCTGAATTTCCTAGGCCCTACCCCTAAAACCTTTGCAGAATAACTGTTTTCCAATATACAGTTCTACATGCAGCACTTTCTTTGGAAGATCATCACCATATAGTGGCAGGATCATAGCACTAATGTCAGTATTCTCACAAAGGCCAACATCTTCAGTGTTGAGGCCCTGATTATCCAGCACCATCTGAGGTGGAGCAGGCACTGTGTGTACATGCCTGATGTATGCTTACCAAAACAACTGCTGTATGCCCAACTCACCAAAGGAGAAATGAAACAGGAAGGCCAAATGAAATGCCTTAAAGCAGGGATCAGCAACCTTTGGCACATGGTTCACCAGGATAAGCACCCTAGCGGGCAGATTTGTTTACCTGCCATGTTTGCAGGTTCAGCCAATCATGGTTCCCACTGGCCCTGGTTCACCATCCCAGGCCAATGGGGGCGGCAGGAAGTGGCGGCCAGCACATCCCTCAGCCCACACCGCTTCTTGCAGTCCCCATTGGCCTGGAGCGGCGAACCGCCGCCAGTGGGAGCCGCGATTGGCTGAATCTGTGGATGCAGCAGGTAAACAAACCAGCCCAGCCCGCCGCGGTGCTTACCTTGGTGGACTGCGTGCCAAAGGTTGCCACTCCCTACCTTAAAGATACCCTCAAGATCAGGGGCGGCTCTAGGTATTTTGCCGCCCCAAGCACAGCAGGCAGGTTGCCTTCGGCGTCTTGCCTGCGGGAGGTCCCCAGTCCCGCAGATTTGGTGGCACGCCTGCAGGAGATCCGCCGAAGCCGCGGGACCAGTGGACCCTCCGCAGGCATGCCGCCGAAGGCAACCTGCCTGCCACCCTCGCAGCGACTGGCAGAGCACCCCCCGTGGCTTTGCATTTGGCAGTATTAAAACACATTTTGTTTGAACAGGAGTAATTTTACCACACAACCCAGCTTGCTCATCATTAATTGAGCCCTCTGCCAATCTTTATGTTGTCTGCAAACTTTATCAGTGATTTTTAGGGCTGTCAAGTGCTTAAAAAAATTAATTGTGATTAATCATGTGATTAATCATGCTGTTAAAGAACAATAGAATATCATTTATTTTAAATATTTTTGGATGTTTATTACATTTTCAAATACATTAATTTCAATTACAACACATAATACAAGTGTACAGTTCTCACTTTATATTTATTTTTATCACAAATATTTGCATTGTAAAAAGGTTTGGTTACAATTTGCAGAAGATAATGCTGCCTGATTCTTGTTTACAGTGTCACCTGAAAGTGAGAACAGGCGTTCGCATGGCACTGTTGTAGCTGGCATTGCAAAATATTTAGATGCCAGATGTGTTAAAGATTCATATGTCCCTTCATGCTTCAACCACAATTCCAGAGGACATTAAATTGTATTTTTCATATATCTTTAACTGTATCTCCTTTAGTGTACCTGTTAGGAAACTACCTTTGACAGTATTAAACTAGAGGGTTACCTCTGCATTGCTTCTGTAGACTGAGTGTGACG
Organism: Chelonoidis abingdonii; assembly: GCF_003597395.2. Classification (NCBI taxonomy): domain Eukaryota; kingdom Metazoa; phylum Chordata; order Testudines; family Testudinidae; genus Chelonoidis; species Chelonoidis abingdonii. The sequence continues at coordinate 280,569,770 of NC_133769.1, read as the reverse complement.
TAGAGGTAAGAAAATAATCCCAATGGCTACACTTCATTTCAGCAGCATTTCAAGAGCAGTAAAACTAGCAATAGGTAAAGAGGTCATAGTGATGCCAGAGATGTGTCAGGAGTGTGGGAGGGGTAACAAGGATTAGAAGTAGGGTGACCAGACAGCAAGTGTGAAAAATCAGGACAGAGGGTGGAGGGTTATAGAAGACTATATGAGAAAAAAAGACTCAAAAATCAGGATTGTCCCTGAGAAATTGGAACACCTCCCTACTTAGGAGGCAGAGCCAGTGATGGAGACTGGTGGGAGGGGGGTTAGGTAAGACACACAAACACACACCAGCCCGTTCTCAAAATTGCTTTGTCTTTTACCTTCTGTTTATTGGTTAGCTTGCTTCATATCCCTATACCACTTGCCCCAGAATTTCATACCTAGACAAACAGAGAAATGCCATGCAGTTGATCATAATGCCTCACTTTTGTATGGCCAATTACAGTAGAAACTCAGATGTATAAAGGTCTTAGACAACGCCCAAAACATTTGCAAAATCAAGGGATTGCAAAACTGGCAACTTACTGCTAGACTGATGACACAGTCACTTGAGGTTAAACAGTGATAAAATTGGATTCCAAAAGTCAGGGTTTGCCTGTTCTAGCAAAAGGCCCCACATACAGATTCAAGTATTGAACACTTTATCTACCCATTCAAAAGTTAACCAGGTTTCTCTATATTCAATCTGGCAATTCCTTTCAGAATACAATTGTTCCCTAGTGTGAACGTATTTATGTTCAGTGGCTAAACTCGTGAGATTGTCTTTGCACTTTGACATTTAATCCAATGCAAGGCATTCTTTTCTGACATGCCAAGATCTAGAAATTCACTGATAAGATAATTTAAAATGTGTGCTTTAGCATTTGTAGTAAATTAATTATGTCCCAAAGTGTAGTGAGTTCAAGTGCTAATCACCAGGGAATAGACCCCTGATCTAGTCACATTGATTCAATAGACTTGCTGATACAATGAAAAACAATACATACATTTAAACCCATACCAACTAGAACAGTTTATATGTCTGTAAACTGATAATATTTAAGTGTGAATATTCATAATCACTCTACAAGAACTAGCACTGTGAATTTACAACACTTTGAAATTGAGCTGTCAGAATTCTGAGTGATTTTTACTTTTATGCAGATTGAGTCTTGCTTTTCATTGGTGTCATTTGATCAAGATTTCTATTTGCTCTAAAAGTTAGTTTTAGTCAAGCCTTCCACCAGCTTTTCTTGCTTTAGGCACCACCAAGACCTCTTTACTTATAATTGTTACTAATTTTACTGCTCTAGGCATGCTGCTGAAGTGAAGTGTAGCCATTGGCATTATTTTCTTAGTTCGATGTCACAACACTGAACAGTGGTTGCAAACCAATTTGTATGGTAATTATGAAACTTGAAAATGACCTTGCCCAGGCTGGGATCTTGCCAGGATTCAAAAGTGATCAGGTAGAGAATTTATTACACCAAGACATGGAATCTGCAGATTCAAAAAGGAGAATTGTTTATAAGCACATTGTGCCAAACTCATCGCCAGCATAACTTCATCATAGACACTGATATAATTATGGGGAGGAATTTGTCTCATTATATATATTGAAGACAAACAATAAATGGCAAAATTAATTTTTATAGTGAATTAGTAGTAATGTGTAGAAATTCTGACTGGGGTGAACTTGTTTCTGTTACCAAAAATGTCACTATTTCTCATTGAAGCCCTCCTTTCTTTGCCTGTTTCAAGAAACTCCAGCATGGGAACCCACTTCCTCCATTCTTCCTCTAGAATGTGCAACTACTGGGGGTGAGAAGGACAATTTCCTACTGCTGTCTCCTTTCTCTCACACTTGGGGTTTCTACCTTCCTGCTGTTCAGACACTAAGGAGTGAATAGGTCTTCTCTTAATCTTTGCTATATACACACAGCTGTCTGGGGCTCCTCCACGCTCACAGATCAATCAAGGTTCCCTTCTCTCCAGCCCCATAAAATCAAAGTGTCTGTAATCACAACCTTATTTGATCCCAAAAGCTGATCATAATGGAGTTTCACCTCTACTAAAGGGTTTATATTTGTAAGGATCTGTCCATGAAAACGCACTTGAAACCTTTCTGTGTTAAAAAAAGAAAGCTGACAATAGACTGACACATTAATGGTTAACATATCAGGGGTTCCAAAAAGCTGGCTTTGTAAATGGGAACAAACTTTTAGCTATCTTATTTCTTATATTTTCCAAGATAGGGGACAATGGCAATTATCAAAATAATGGGCTATTAATAGTATGCCAATCCACACTAGTTAAAGAGTCTACCAAATATTTTAAAATTGCATTGTGAATTTAAATGGCAGCTTTTCTCCTGGTTGCTATTTCCTCATATTGTCAAAAATCATCACAGAGTAATGATGAACAACTATGCCAGTCCCTGACAAAGGAAAGAGAGAAGAAACATCTTTGTGCATTTTAGCAACCTGCAACTGGATTAGGAATGGACACTGCTGACACAGGGATCAAAGCCTAAACATAAATGATCAAACCCCATGTGCAGTGCATAACCAACCCATTTTTCGCAGATTTTAACAATCCCTTCAGATACTTCAGAGTCTATCTTTTATTTTAGTTTCTTGGCAATACTTATATGTCTTGTCATGCTAATTATGGCAAATTAAATTAAATAAGCTGTGTGATGTTTTGGGGATAACTTAGATCAGTAAGGGGTTTTGTCACTGCTTGCATTGTAATTTGGATACCTTCATGCTATGTCAATACTCAGTCCTCAAGCATAAAGATCTCACCCTCACTTCCACCAACCTAATTACTCCTTGTGGGATGACGGCCAACAGTCTTTCCAGTTCCAAGTCTCCCAAAATCTATCTATCTAGAGTTTTTAAATACCAGTCAGGTGGAGCTTTTCTCCTCTGGTTTCTCACCTCTGCAGGTGTCCCAGTTATCACTTCACTTAGGGACGTATACTCCATATAGTCTGCACACCACACATTGGCTTGGGGTAAAAATAAACAAAACAAGTCTTTAATAAAAAAATCACAAAGGTGAAACAGCAAGGGAAGCAAACACATACATTTTACACAGAAAATAAACATCAACGTGCAACATCAGGCTTTACACTTCTATATTAGATGAATACCCTTTTCTAATATGTTACCTACTGCCTCTCAACAGTTCCCCAGAGTACTCCCTGCCATAGAGGGAAATGAGTATTTCACAGACAGCTTCCCTCTTAGAGGCTGCCCCTTAATTTCTGTATAGCCTTCACTTCAAACCCCAACCCTTTTAACAGGGCTTTCGGGATTTTTTTTCTTTCTTTCAGACTGGAGCCCTAGGCAACGTGAACCAAAGGCTATGAACCAGACTAGGCATGGCCTTGGCAGAATAGTAACACGCTAGGTGTCATCTAACCAAGTAAGAACATTTTTGACTAGAGAAGAAGGTACAAAAACACTCCTCTCTCTCAAGTAACAACATAAACAAACTCCTAAAAGAACACTCTGACCCCTCACAAAGATAAAGAGGGGATGATAGGAAAATGGACAAGAATGTTTTGTTCGAACTAGCAAGTACAATGTCAAAGAGTGGTAATTAACAACACCCGGAGTGTAATATGTTACTTGTTTGTATCAATGTATAAAAGTAGAAATCATAGGAGGGGCACCTTTGTGCTAACCTAGGGGAAAGCATCCTGGTGTGCTGTTTGAGTTGGTACCTTGTCATGGGTATACACTGGGGGTGGGACTAGATGACCTCCTGAGGTTCCTTCCAAGCCAGATATTCTATGATTCTGTGTGTTAGTGTATCATGGCTCCTATGCGGTACTAGTACCATGCTTTGGTAACAATATATCTGGCCGAGTGCCTTCACCACAAAATCTAACCCGTGGTCTTTCTTTATGAATAACCTCCCAGTCTGTTGAATCAGCATGCTGCAGTCTCTGCTTGTGCAGTTAACACTGGAGCGCCAAAAATAGCAGCACTAATAAGTGTACATCAGTAGCAACACTCTGCAGCACCAACAACATATGATGATTCATGGTTATTCGGGGTGAGGGGGAATTCCTCTTGACTTGATAGCTGGGGCATCTCAGTGTCTTCCCATTAACTGTAATGGTCCATCATTTGTCTTTTATATGGATTATTATGTATGTCTGGTTTTGTGTAAACATCTGGCTTATGGGGAGCCCCTCTGTGCTGTGAATTTGAAATTGTAGTATAGGTCAGGTGCCTAGTATTCTATATACACAAATACATTGTTTCATAACCACAGGCTGTGTATATATCTTATAATGACCATCAATTTTGGAATATTACAAGCTTTCATAAAAGTCCTAACTAGACATATTGTTGTACACAATAACATTGTATACAACTAGTTGATTTATTGGTTACTCTTTGGGGTTCAGGCCACTATTATCTCCTTTTGGTATCTACACCCTGATTGTCACAATCAGATCCTTTTCATGGGCCACATATTTCATCAGTATAGGTGATGACGTTTAATAGCATCTGAGAGACTAGATGAAACATGTTTATCTGAAACTGAACTCCTAGGCAGAATTTCATAGTAATGAATTCAACCAGTGTGTCCACAGTAACACACAGACATCCCGGTCTTATTGGTACATATTCATATCACTTTTTATTATATTCCCCATCTCCCTATTTGGATATTTTAATGTCTAATTTGATATTATAACATCTTGCTTCAACTAGAAATACCACCAGTGGATTTATAATATTGCAAGCACACGAAAGATGATGACTGCATATTTGAAATTAGTAATAATGTTCCCTGCTAAGGATGAAAAACACAGCACAGAGATTATAAATCGGTCATCTTGGAAAATAGCAGCTATCCAAGTGGCAAATATTATTTCCTGTTTTACAGCTCCAAAACCTTGGTTTATGCCAAATGTCATGCTTGTATCACAATGTGAACAACTGTAATATGACCTGGCATTTATCTGCCACGCTATAGCACAAATTTATAATTTTTTGTATGTTAACTGGTAATTTCCTCAGACATCTTATAAGTGCTACTTTATGCCTAATGCCTAATGCATTCCTTTCCCATATGGATTCAGGCTATAATCACCTTTATTCTCCTTACGTTGGAAGCTATTCTGGTCAAGTCTGACAATGATCGGTATGCCCTCCCATGCTTAAATAAGTGGTGCCCTGTTTGGTTCCTCAAATCCTCAGTGATATCCTCTATATAGTGATAGCTTATAAAGTAATAATAGTTTATAATAGGGACTGGCAACCTTTGTCACGTGGCCCTCCAGGTAAACACCTTGGAGGGCCGGGACAATTTGTTTACCTGACGCGTCCACAGGTTCGGCTGATCGTGCTCCCACTGGCCGTGGTTCACCATTCCAAGCCAATGGGGGCGGCGGGAAGTGGCGCGGGCCGAGGGCTGTGCTGGCTAGTGCTTCCCGCTGCCCCCATTGGCCTGGAGCGGCGAACCGTGGGAGTTCAGCGGGAACCGTGATCCACCGAACCTGCAGACACTGCAGGTAAGCAAACCAGCCCGGCCCGCTAGGGTGCTTACCCTGGTAAGCCAAGTGCCAAAGGTTGCAGCTCACTGGCTTATAACATTCTAAATGCACTCCTATTCAGCCCTTTTATCATGAGTTTTATGAGAATGAGAAATATGTCAGATTAATATTAGATTTGCTATCCACTAAAATCACACCAGTCCTCACTCATCTGCCACTTGTTCCTACAATATTTTATCAAAGCCATAACACAAGCAATAACATAGTTACAGAAGTGCAGTTACACCAGAGAACAACACTTCATCACTGATTGGATGGTTGACAGCACTTGGCCTGAACCTTCTATTCACAGTACACTCAAGATACATGGATATATGTAGTATCCTCTACTGTGCATGTACATTGGCCAAACCAGACAATCTCTATGCAAAAGAATAAATGGACACAAATCGGATGTCAAGAATTATAATATTCAAAAACCAGTCAGAGAACACTACAACCTCCCTGGTCACTCTATTACAGACCTAAAAGTCACAATTATTCAACAAAAAAAAACCCTTCAGAAGCACACTCCAACAAGAAACTGCAGAACTGAAATTAATTTGCAGAATGGACACCATTAAATTAGGCTTGAATTAAGACTGGGAGTGGATGAATCATTATACAAACTAAACTATTTCCCCATGCTGATTTTCCCCTACTGTTACTCACACCTTCGTGTCAACTGTTTGAAATGGGCCATCCTTATTATCACTACAAAAGTTTCTTCTCTCCTGCTGATAATAGCCCACCTTAATTGATAAATCTCATTAGAGTTGGTTTGCCAAACCCATTTTTTCATGTTCTCTGTGCATATATATCTCTTCCTACTCTATTTTCCACTGTATGCATCTGATGAAGTGGGCTTCAGTCCATGAAAGCTTATGCTCAAATAAATGTGTTAGTCTGTAAGGTGCCACAAGTATTCCTGATTCTTTTTGCCAAAATCTTGTGTTATTGCTTATACCAAAAAAAAGTTGCTTTATTTTATCTTCTGTCCTTACACTTTTTTTTGTTTCCATTATTTTGTGGTAGAATGATCCTGAAGCTATGAAAAGACAGATGAAATCCTGCCTCACTGAAGTCAATGGGAGTCCTGCCACTGACATAAATAGGGCCAGAAGTTCACCTAATTTTTCACTGGGGCAGTCTCCTTTGTTACTTAACTGTATAGATGTATCACACTCGGGTCTTGATCCCTGATTGATGGTCCTAAGTGCTACCATAACACAAACAATGATGTTTGGGGCTCTCAAATGTAGTCTGTTTTGGATAATGTCTTAGGTTTCTGCATAATCAAAACCCAGTTTACTCTCTTGTTTACTCTGTCTCTTTGTTGGGATAGATCTTTGTGCTACTAGATTACTCAATGGTATTTCACAAAACTTTAGTCCAGGGCCATCTGTTTTAGAATCCTTCTGAATTCACTGGTTAACATTTTTTGGTCAGTCATTAGTGTAAATTTTATTTAAAAGTCATCTGATATCAGGAAACCTCATTACAACTGAAAATGCCTCTCTCCATTTAGGGTTTTATGAAAAGCTTAGCCATGGTAAAGGCCCATTTGTAAGACTCAGCTATTGCTGCTGTCACATAACTCAGTTTTTATATCAAATCAAGCCTATACTGAATATAAGCAACCTCATTTATCTTTTTGATCAAGGACACTTGTTAAGGACTATGATGTGTTTTATGAGTATTACTGAAAATAGCTTTTGATCTGTCCAGTAATAGATATCTTCTCAGTGAAACATGTGGGAATAATATATCATTAATTTTCTTAAAAATCCTGAACACTTTTGAGGGGATAAATTGTATAACTTTCAAAATATCTTCTCCAAAAATGAGAATTGATACTAATATATCTATTTCATTTAGATTTTGATTAAAGAGAGAGTGGGGAAGAAATGTGATACTAGCTAATTCAGTGTGATGATGCATAATTCAAGGACTTTTTAAAATTACATTTTCTTTTTAAAGTACATACTCACTTTCTTTTCTTATCCAGTCTGGAGCTAGGCATTGGCAAACTTATACATTACCATTTTCTAAACATGGGCTTAATCCTGGAATAATTAGTGTCCTGGGAGAAGGGTCCACTCACTTGGAACTTCCTGCAGGATCAGGACCTGAATATGTTTTCATGAAAACTTTTCAAATAGCTGTTACAAAGTTTAGACTTTGGCAAGAGCTGTGTGTAATGTTTTGCATTCAAGAAGTGTGCTATGGCTAAAATCTCAGAACCTCTCTCTAGCCTTCTTATGTTGGAATTCTCCTTGGCTTTTAACACTGAATCATATTCTTCTTTGCTAAATCTTGTTTTCTGTTTGGTTTCTAATGATACTACCCTCCCTTGTCTCACTGGCGATTATTTCAGTGTTTCTCTTGGTGGGTAGTCCTCCTCCCATCCCATGTTTACTCCTGGGTTTCAACAGATCTGCCTCTGTGTTACTCCCTGACTTTTTGTGTGACTTTGGGCAAGTCAGTTAAGGCTTGTCTATATGAATACTGTTCATCTATGCTGTTAAGTCTTATACATTCATTCCACAAGAACATGAGAACAACTGTCCAGTTTGATGGGCCCACTTCGGACAGCTTTGAAAGAAAATGTGGAGTGAAGCCAGGGTTTGTTATTCTTCTCTGTGCTCTTGAACTCAAGTATCAGAGGGGTAGCCGTGTTAGTCTGGATCTGTAAAAGCAGCAGAGAATCCTGTGGCACCTTATAGACTAACAGACGTTTTGGAGCGTGAGCTTTCGTGGGTGAATACCCACTTCGTCACCCACGAAAGCTCACTCTTCAAAACGTCTGTTAGTCTATAAGGTGCCGCAGGATTCTCTGCTGCTTTTACTCTTGAACTGTGCATTTAAGGACATGAAAGGTGGAGTGTATCTACATACAAGATCAGATGGGAAACTCTTCAACCTGTCCTGACATAAGTCAAAGACCAAAGTCAAAAAGGTGCTAATCTATTTTGAAGTGCATACTCACTTTCTTTTCTTATCCAGTCTGGAGCCAGGCACTGACAAACTTATACAATACCATTTTCTAAACTTCTATTCACTGATGATGCTGCCTTCATAGCCCACAATGAAAATCTGCTACAAAAACTCATGGACCACCTTTCAAGTGCTTGCCAGGCATTTGCTGTCACCATTAGCATCAAGAAAACAGTTTTATTAGGACAGGGGATTCCTCAAGATCCTTCAATTTCCTTAAATGCAAACCAACTACAAGTAGTCCAAAAGTTCAGCTATTTAGGTTCTAGGGTGACCACCAACCTCTCACTGGATGAAGAACTAAATGTTTGCATTGGAAATGCTGCCACCACCTTTATCAGAGGAACTAAAAGAGCCTGGAACAACTAAAAAGGTTACCATAAAAATGCTAGTGTACCAAGCTTGTATCCATAACACTCTCATGTATGGTGAGGAAACATGGACAACTTATGCTCACAAGGAGAAAAGGTTAAACAGTTTCCACCTATGTTGTATATGCCACATACTCAACACCAAATGGTAAGATAAAGTCACCAATGCAGAGGTTCTTCAAAGGGCAAATGTACTAAGTGTGGCAGCCCTGCTCAAGCAAAGATGACTGCACTGGTTATGCCATCTGACTAGGTTGGAAGATGAATGCATACCCAAGGACATATTATACGGGGAGTTATCAGAGGGAACAAGAACTACAGGACATCCCATATATATAGCATATCTCGTTTGCTATAAAGACACACGCAAACGAGATATGAAGGAATTTGAAATTGATGCTGATCAGTGGGAAATCTTGGCAAGTGATTTAACAAGTGGCACCATTGTCTCCATTATGGTGTCAAAGTCCATGACAGAAGCTGGGTCCTACAGCTTGAAGAAAAAAGAGCCTGTAGGAAGCAAGCAGCTCCTAACCAAGATACATACATTTCCAGTAACTGCCAAAGATCATGGAAATCTTGGACTGGACTATTCAGTCACATGAGACATTGCAAACCATCTGCATCATAGGCTGCAATTCCCACCATCTCTTGCAGATGAAAGGATTCCAACACATACCATTTTCACAAATGTGACTATCATCACACCTTTAATTATATAACATGGGAATTCTCCTGTACCAGCTGTACCAGGAGAAAGAATTGTGCCCAGGCCTGGAAGGTGTCCAGCCTTAGGAAAAACCTTACTGAAGCCATTCGTTTTTAAGCACAGTCCCCCAAGTAGAGTATAGGGTTTCTTCACAGTTTCTCACCTTGTTGTTCTGATCGATTGTAGTGGAGCTATTTAGAGTAGTTTAAAAAACAGAAGCACTTAGTACATGACCTTATGTCATTTTACTTGTACAGTGATGTGATATAGCCTTCAATTTGCACATACCTTGCATTAAAAATTGTAACAAAGCTACTTCACTTCTGAGTAAGACAAACTGCCAATAGATGCATATAGGTAAGAATAAAAAAGGTTTCATGAGTGGCATGATAAAATAGGTAACTTTGGATTAAGTTGTGAGCTTTATTACATGCCTATGTAAGGCAGCAATGACAAATAAACTGGAAGGAGTGGTAGATATGCTGGAGGGTAGGGGTAGGATACAGCGGGACCTAGACAAATTAGAGAGTTGGACCAAAAGAAATTGCATGAGGTTCAACAAGATTAAGTGCAGAGTCGTGCGTTTAGGATGGAAGAATCCCATGCATTGCTGAAAATTAGGGACCTAATGGCTAGGCAGCAGTTCTGCCAAAAAGGACCTACAGGTTACTGTAGACAAGAAACTGGATATGAGTCAATAGCATGCCATTATTGCTAAGAAAGCTAATGGCATTTTGGACTGTACAAGTAGGAGCACTGCCAGCAGATCAAGGGATGTGGTTATTCCCCTCTACTTGGCACTGGTGAGGCCTCATCTGGAGTACTGTGTCCAGTTTTGGGCCCCACAGTAGAAGAAGGATGTGGAAAAATTGGAAAGAGTCCAGCGGAGGGCAACAAAAATGATAAGGGGACTGGAGCATATGACCTATGAGGAGAGGCTGAGGGAACTGGGATTATTTAGTCTGCATAAGAGAAGAATGAGGGGGGATTTGATAGCTGCTTTCAACTATCTGAAAGGAGGTTCCAAGAGGATGGATCTAGACTATTCTCAGTAATAGCAGATGACAGAACAAGAAGTAATGGTCTCAAGATGCAGTGGGGGAGGTTTAGATTGGCTATTAGGAAAAACCTTTTCACTAGGAGGGTAGTGAAGCACTGGAATGGGTTACAGGGAGGTGGTGAGATATCCTTCCTTAAAGGTTATTAAGGTCAGGCTTGACAAAACCCTGACTGGGATGATTTAATTGGGAATTGGTCCTGCTTTAAGCAGGAGGTTGGTCTAGATGACCCCCTGAGGACCCTTCCATGATTCTCTGAATAAGAGGACTATTTACTGACCTGCTGCCAGTCCACTAATGATGAAGTCTGGCTATATCTCAAATACTATTCTGTCTACCTGCTAGAATATTATCTTGAATGAAAAATGATGTAGCTGAAAAGCTTGTTTAATTAACCTAACTGAAAAAAACAAAACAAAACAAAAATAAAATCATAAGCCTGACATTTCCTTTAAAATATATTTTATTTGTGTATATTCAATCACATGCAGAGGGAACTTGATAATATTCACAGACTAGTAGAGTTTAAGACTGGAAGGAATCATTAAATAAAAACATAAGAACATAGGAACAGCCATGCTGGGTCAGACCAAAGGTCCTTCTACCCCAGCATCCTGTCTTCTGACAGTGGCCAATGCCAGATGTCCCAGAGGGAATGAATAGAACAGATAATCATCAAGTGATCCATCCCATCACCCATTCCCAGCTTCTCCAAACAGAGGTTAGAGACATCATCCCTGTCCATCCTGGCTAATAGTAATTGATGGACCTATCCTCCATGACACTATCTAGATCAATGGTGGGCAACCTGTGTCCTGTTAGGGTAATCCACTGGTGGGCCATCAGACAGTTTGTTTACATTTGCACTGTCACTAACAGCTCCCAGTGGCCGTGGTTCGCTATTTCTGTCCAATGGGAGCTGCCAGAAGTGGTGGCCAGCATGTCCTTGCGGCCTGTGCAGCTACCGGCAGCGCCCATTGGCCAGGAACGGCAAACTGCAGACACTGGGAGCTGCGGGAGGGCATGCAAATGTAAACAAACTTTCTCACAGCCTGCCAGAAGATTATCTTGATGAGCTACATGTGGCCTGCAGTCTGGCAACCACTAATCTAGATCATCTAGTTTGACCTCCTATATATCACAAGCTATTAAATTTCACCCAGTTATCCATACACTGAGACCAATAGTTTAGCTGCATTGTGGACTGTAATTTTCTTCAGCAGATGTACTACTTATAATTGTGTAGGCTAGAATCTTGTAATGCTTGATCAATGCTTTTACCAATTAGGAGTAACAATGGTGGTAGTTCAGCTCAAATGACCTTATTCTCATGATTTGGCATGCCACAAGCTGCCCACTTATACAGATCAGAAGACTTTTGCCATTTTTACCTGAGAAATATCATAGTTCTTTCAGTTTGTATTAGACCATTTTGGCATGTGTATATTGTTGTCATTATCTATAAAGTCATCTTGTAGTATTGGGCTCTAAGTGTCACCAGGCATTTCTGGAGGTTTTCATTAAACTTTTTTTAGGTATGTTTTCTAGAATTGCAGCTTCCTGACTTCTGAATCTGTTTATTCAGAGAGTTATTATCATATTTATAAGTCTGAATATTTGGATCAATAATGAGCGATGTCTCATGTTATCAGGTACAGCTGAGAGTCATGAAAATGGGAATGAGCCATACAATGTGGTAATTTATACTGAATACCATTTCGCTGGCTCTAGGTTCCAAATTAAAGATTTTCATGGGGAAACACATTGCGGCATTTGTTAAAGTGTGTTGACTTCCACACCATACTCCCAATCCCCCTCTCCACTTGTCCTGCAGCCTAGACTCCTATTTGACCAATGGGGTGCTTCTTCACATATACGGGACTGTCCCAGACACACTTTTATTTGCATCATTTTCTCTGGTATTTGAAAGTGGAGCAGTGCACAAACCATTGTAATAGGCTTTGTACATTTCATAGCAGGCAAATGTGAAAAAGAATTTTCATCAGTGGACTAGGCACAACTGAGTAAGAGATGGAGTAATCTCTTTAGCTCTGAATTATTCAGCAAACTAGATGAATGGGAAACCAAAACTTCAGTGGAATCAGATATTTTTTGAGAGAAAATTTAACTTCCTGACTCATGAGCCATGTGAGCCAGTAATCATCAGACTACTTATACTGTCATATGTCTTGCTGAAAGTGGAAAATATTCAGTATAATTTGTAATAAATTTATAGTTTCTCTTCCTGCTGATCTGTTTAACTATAGTAGCGCAACTTTTCTGAAACAGAAGCATTCAGTATATTACCTTGCATCACTTTTCTTTTACCTGATAACTCTGAAGGACGCCTTTATAATTCAGTGGCAGAAAAGAAGGAAAAAAAATGATATTATTAAATGTCATGAAATTAGCATATGTATTTGTAAGGACCTCATCCATTTGAGATTCTACAGACATTTATAGTGACCATCTGCCCAGGCTTAGCTGGAACATCTTGTTGCTTAATATAGTGTCCCATTGTGCCAGCCAACTGTAAAGGCAATTCAGGTTCAGGATTTTGATACAGATGGGCCAGGTTGTTTTCATATTCTGATAAATTCAAAATGCTTTCCTTATTCTTCTTTCATCTTTCAGGCAAATAATCAAACACTGTGGGATATCAAACTTAACAATTAAGCTAGTGAAAAGGTGAACCAGTAATGGTAACAGTTCTTTAAATTATTTAATATAGCCTCATCTCTGACAGCATAAATTTCCCAAGCTTGCCACCCTTAGAGTTCAAATCTTATTTTCCAGGAAGTTTCTGTGAAATTGAACTAGTCCAGCTCATTATGCTACCAGCTGGGAAACTCCAGTTTGTCTGTGGAGCATAGAAAATTGAGGCTGGCATGGTAACAAAGATATACCGCTATGCTGTGTGTTGTGCTGCATAGTACAACCTTTATGTCAACTGTACAAGTAGTTGTTAACCTGTCTTCTTAGCAGTGCATGAGAAGTTATTGACCTGCCCTCTTAGTAATGAGATGGATAATATTTTAATTCAATCTGAACATGAAACAAATTTATCACTGATGAAGGTGAGCCTACTATTCACAACTGTTAAGGATATTGATGCGGTTAGTCAGCACTGAATATTTTTACATGATTATTTATATATTGTCTCCCTAGTTTAAAGTTAGATCAAGGCACTGCCAGAACGCATGTGTAAAGTAAGTATACTGCAGAGGGAAGTAACTATGTCTCAGAATAAGGCAATTCCCTAACTGCTCTTCATTTGCTCCAAGGAGTTACTAATTTGGTGCAGATCCATAAAAATGAAAATGTATAACTGTTCTCATACCTTATGCTGATCAATGGATTGGTTGTAATGTTTAAAGGGTTAAGGCCTTAAGAGGGTGATTTCAATAGGAAGCTAATGATTGACCTATCAACCTCTTCCTTTCGAATACAGATTTGCTCCTCCCGCCCCCATTCACATATCTATAACCAGGGGTGACAGTGACCCTTAAAATACAAGGAGGCAAATACAAATGTGTTATCAAAACAAGATTTATTAACAAGGGACCCCATAACCAATAATAGTGAACAGCAATAAAACACTTGGATCTAAACACACACCTAGGCCTGAAGCCAAGGATCCCAAACAATACAGGTGGTTGGCAGGTATACAATCAAGGAAGAAAACTAATACACCACGATGCCACTGGTGAACAAGGGGACGGAATAGGACTATGACAGGAACCAGGAATCTGATGCAGGAAGCAGAAAATCAGGAACAGTACAGGGAATTAGGAACAATCAGGATCAGCAGGTAAGTAGATCTGATTTTGACTCAGCGTCTTAGCTTGGATCACAGACTATGTACTGGGTTGCCCCTAGGATAGACAGTATGGAGTATTGTGCACTGAGTCCCTATATAATTTCTTGTCTCTAGCCAGATTACATTTGTTATATGATCAGTTCCCACCCTAATTTGAAAAAGGTTGCCAACTTAATGAACAAGAAGGGGTGCCAACATGGAGGCAAAAAAACAACCCAGGTAAAACAAAACGGTGATTTAGAAATTGGACGTACAGTGAGGATCTAAGGCTCCATCCACTTCCTCTTTTTTTCCTTCCCACTTTTTCAGAGATGCACGAAGAAGCCATTTATACCTCGGATGCCGAGACCCAAGGTCCAAATATCTCTTGTAGAGGTGTAAATGGACACTTCTTTCTCCTCTTTAGGCTCTCCAACAGGTCATTGTCAAAGAGATAATCCAAGCCCTTGGTGTTTTATTCTCTTAACATTCTGCTTTTAATGCATAGATTTATCAGGCAACAGATCACTGTTTCCAAATTCTGAAGAAAAATTTTGCACAAATACTCAGTTGGTGTGGACTCCATCCCATTGAAGGAACAGTTGTTACCTTGTTTGAGACTAGAAAGGCTGTCACTGGACCATAGAGACCATAGGGACAAATTACAGACCTACAGTAGTTAGTGGCAAATGAATATCTCCACTACCCAGAATTAGTTTAAATAATCACTATGAACAATACAATGATGTTAATATGGCAATATAATGGTGATAAATTTGAACCATTGCTGAGTTTTTTAAAAGAAAGAATATGTGAAACTCTGTACCACAACTCAGCTATATTACATTACTATAATTAGAGTCCTCATAGCTCAGATATATCTTCTCACTTGCTCTGTAAAATACATAGCACATTTCTGGGTGCAGTGTGGTATAATATAATATATCAAATAAAATAGATAATTATATAAAGTTTATATTATATAAAATATAACAAACATTCCCATGGTCCATTAATTTTGTCATTAGGAAAAGAAATACATGTTCATATAGTCAGAAATGTTTTTCTCTTAGTATTTATTCTCTTATTTTTCTAGTAATTGAAGTTACACGTACTGGAAGCTAACTCCTAGAAATTCACACACATACACACACCATTTTTTAAAGGTTTGCTGAAGCATTATAAACAATACCCAGGTAGTGTCAGGCAAAATTGAGACTTTAGACATAGCTTTGAACACGGAGTGATACATAAGTTACACCAGCCCATCAGTAGGCCTGCAAGACATCCCATCTCAGACACAAATCTGAATTACATTTCTAGGCATACTTTTGTCTGTGTGTCTGGAGTGGTATTAAATTTGGACTATTATGGAACTGCTTGCTCTAGTTCAGCTGTGCTGACCAGCAGTGAAGTCAGGTGATAGATGGAGTAACACCACCCACTCTCCCCTGCTCCTCATCCCACAAACCTGTGGCAGTTGGAATAATCTGATATACAAGGACCCGTTTGCTTCTGCATGCCTTCTCCAAATTCTGAATAACTTGTGCATGGTAGAATGAGCATGAAGTGCAAATCACAATCTAGCCCATAGTGATGAAATTTTGAGATATCCATGTAACAATAATGATCATTATAATCAGTTACTAATAAAGATTAGTATCACAATTTCTGTTTTTGCCAAGCTTCTGGTCTTTTCTCCAGTTCTTCTTGAGTTTTCAGAATTAATCAACAGTGGCTCAATACTTTCAGTAGCTAATTCTCTTAAGACAATGGAATACAGTGTAGTTCGACCTACTGATTTGTACAGATTCACTTCTGAGAATACCGTAGTCCCACACCAGCTTTCTACCATCATCTGCACCGATAAGGTCTTCATTACTTTGTAATTGTACATATCCCTTTTCTTTATTTTTGTGTGTGTGTGTGTGTGTGCACGTGCGTGTGTGTGTGTTACATAGTGATTTAATATAGCTGTCCAGTAGCTCAGCCATTTAAAAATCATCATTGATTTTATTTCCTTCCTTATTTACTTATGGGATTGCTTTCTCTCTAGCATTTATTTTTCCCTTGATAAATTTGTAAAAGCTCTCTTATTTCCCTTAACCTCACTGGCTAATGTTAACTTTACCTGTGGGGATTTTTGCTTCCCTTTATATTTTCTCTCCAAGTGATAATGGATTCGGTATATTCTTGTTTGATTACCTTCTGCCTTCTTTATTTCTAGTGCAATTCATTGTACTGAACTGTCTTTTGAAATTGTAGGCCACATAATGTTCTCAGTATTTTTCTATTTCAGTAGTAAAGAAGTGGGATGAAGGAGGAGAGAGGCAATATATGGTGCAGGAGCAGATGCACAACTATGGAAACTAAGAAACTTTTGTAACTAAATTATCACCATGTTGCATACAAGTCTATAAACTACTTTTCACTTATAAAGAACTTATTTTTATCTAAGGCTCTCGAAGACAGTTTACACAAACAAATAACTATGATTATATTCATATTTGTGATATCAATTATTACAAGTAATTGTGATTGTTATTGTATAAATATTAAAGTATGGATGAATAACTGCAGCACCCTTTAAACTACACACATTCAGGCTAGATTTAAGAATAACAAGTGAATCATCTAATTACAGCTCTCTGGGGAGAGAGTTCCACTGGAAAGGAGTAAGTAGAGCTATTCTGCATCATTGAACTGTCTAATCCAGCCTGCACTGTGTGATTGAGGCATCAGACCAAAGCTTCATCCCCTGTGAAGAGCTTTCATGCTACTTTGCAGAAAACCTTAGCCACATCCAAATGGCACTTGTCAGGTAATAAATTTGAATTCAGACTGGTCAGAATTAATCACCTCACAATCCTAAAAGAGTTCCCCCCAGCCCAATACAATGAACCGCCACAGGCCTTCAGGAATATTTGAACCATCAGCTGAAAAACAGATCACTAAAGGAGGGTGGAGCATGGAAAGCTAGTGAAGAATTATGTCTATTACTATTGCAAATAATCAACATCTCCTTCAGAGCAGCGCCGGCTCTAGCCATTTCGCCGCCTCAAGCACGGAGGCATGCTGCGGGGGGCGCTCTGCCACTCGCCGGTCCTGCGGCTCTGGTGGATGTCCCACAGATGTGGCTGCAGAGGGTCCGATGGTCCCGCGGGTCTGGTGAACCTCCCGCAGGCGTGTCTGTGGATGCTCCACTAAAGCCATGGAAGCAGCGGAACCTCCGCAGGCACACCTGCGGGAGGTCCACCGGAGCTGCATGCTGCCCTCCCGCCAACTGGCAGAGCGCCCCCAGCGGTATGCCGCCCCAAGCATGTGCTTGGCGTGCTGGGGCCTGGAGCCGGCCCTGCTTCAGAGATATTGGCACCATCCTTGAAAATGGCACAGTTCACACATTCCTCCAAAAGGAACAGTACTCCATCCTAATGACCTCTGCAAGTACTATCTTGTTGGAACCTCCCATTTTGGGGGGAAAAAGTTTACCAACATTCAAAATTAATTATGTTAATGTCCCCCTCCCCCTACTACTTTTTCCTTATATATATGAAACCAGATGCCCTTACTCTTCTGTCAAAACTATACAGATTAAGTCAATTGAAAATATCTCATTTTCCATAGACACAAACACCACTGTGTCGCGATGGATGTCATGATGCCTAAGGGAGATGGTTTTGTTTCATGGAATACAAACAGAGAAGTTAGACAAAAACATAAAATACTCTTGGTGAAAACATACAATATAACACTTTTATTTCTTAAAATTCAGAGTGATAACACACAAGAACCCAAAACAGAGAGGCAAAGCAAACTGCTTCTGAAAACAGAGTGACACAACGTAGCCCATTTTACAGTAGGCTGGCTGGCTGCAGACTGACTTTGATTGCACACTGCACTACACAGACCCCTAGCATGCAAGTAGGATCAGAATCGTGAGTATTTAAAGCAGTACTTCACAATTTTAACACAGTTTTCAATACATCACAGAAGTCAATAGGTAGGTGAAGAGCAGCTGATGGAAAGTCACTCAAGCAAAACAGAAATGATGTTTATCAGCAGGAAACATGCTAAAGAACTAGATAGGTCACTGTCCTCTCTTTACATTAAAGGCATCTGCCCCCTCTTTGTCAAAGTAGTGTGAAATCTCAGGATCCCGTTTAACTCAGCATCTGGCCAAGATGATCAAGTAGCATCTGTGATTAAAAAAAAAACGCCTTCTTCCATCTTCATCTTGCTAAGAAGCTCCATCTCTTCCTCCTAAAGTAGGATATAGCCAGACTGTTCCTTCACCTTCAGACTTGATTACTGTAACTCACTGTATCTGGATCTGAAGGTGGCAACACTTTGGAGCAGTGATGGGCAACCTGTGGCCTGTGGGCTGCAAGCAACCCATGAGGGTAATTCACTGGCAGGCCACCAGACAGTTTTTTTATATTTGCATGGTCACTCGCAGGAGCTGCGGGAAGCAGCATGGGCCATAGGGACGTGCTGTCTGCTGCTTCCCACAGCTCCCATTGGCCAGGAATGGTGATCCTCGGCCACTGGGATCTGCAGGAAGCTATGAAAATGTAAACAAACTGCCCGGTGGCCCACCAGCAGATTACCCTGATGGGTCGCGTGCTGCCCACAGGTTGCTCACCACTACTTTGGAGGATTCAGCTCATGCAGGATGCAGAAGCTAGAGCTGGTTGATATGTATATAATATTTTATTTCAATATAAATTATGGATATTTAAATTATTATTTGTTTGACCAGGTGCAGCTTGCATCCTGCCTCTTCAATGGGAGAAGCCAAGAAGAGCATGTCACCACTGTTTTCCAGTCCCTTCTCTGTCTCCCAGGTTTCTTCTATTTCCAGTTCAAAGCCTTAATCCCTAAAGGCTTTCAATTCTTCAGAGCCCTTCTATGTCAATTACCTCATATCCTCCCATAATCCAATACAGCCACAGTCTTCTGGGACAATTCAATTTACAAAATCCCAGTAGAAAGCAAAAGACAGCCAGAGACAAATTTTATTTGGTGAAGGGTGTTCAATGGCTTAAGAAGTTTCTGAAGGCAATCAGCTAACAACATACTTTGACCACTTTCAGGGGAATGTGTCAAAAACCCTCCTTTTGACAAAGTTTTATTATCATAAACAAGCAGATTTTGGGGGAGAAGAAGAAAAGGAAAACATAATATTATATGTAAACTCTCATAATCTCAAGCTATGCCTCCTCTACCAGGGAATGAAGAAAAGCAGACTTTTTTTGAAGTTCCACTAGCGGTCCCGTCATGCATATCTAATTTTCCTGGGAAACACCAGATACAATGGTGAGGGGTACAATAGAAAAAGACAGACAAGTACTAATATATGTGCTATTGTCAGCTATTTATTTGCCATCTACCACTGCTAACAAGAACAGAGAGAAAAAAGTGTGATGTTGAAAGGAAGAGACGTGTTCAGATAAAATTAGCAGAGGTAGGAGAAAATATATATGAAGATGGCAGCCTTACATAAAGCATCTGCTGAATGAATAATGATTAAGAAAGAGAAGAGTCATGCAAAATGAACCCATCTCTTGAGGGCTTGTTTTATGTGTGTGTTGTCTTTTCTTTTAGCTTCATTAGCCATCCGGAGGACAAGACAAAATAGAATTGTCAAGCAGAGTGTTTATACTCTTAGTAATGTCTGTGGACATGACACTGGGGGAAATGATTCAATGCTGTTTTTATTGGAAAAGGATAGCCCTCTTAGATATGTGTGAATTATGTATTGGAACTGGAGGGCAGGACTTCACTCTTGCTATTCACTGCCACGTATGGCCCAGTATTTCTTAGCCAACAGATTCTTTCAGATGGGAATGGCAATCTAAGTGGCATGATGAGTCAGACACTCAAATGTCACACACAATATATAAAGGCCTATTCATTTTTCACAGGTTTTATAACAATTAAATGGAAAATGTTATTCACTCAATGTGAGTGAAGCATTGTGGTGAAGAAAAAATATACTGGGTGTCAGCAAAGCTGGAACATTAGCTTCTGAGTTTTCTACTCTTTTCTGATTTCAGCACTACAATCTTACTATTCCACTAATACAAGTTTGTTCTCCATAATTAAACTGGAGTTTGTAGAAGGAAAAAAATAAAATGAAACAAACAATGAAAGGATATTACACAAAGAAAAACTGTTATCCGATAGGACTCCATGTGGGTGCACTTCTTGA
The DNA here is from genome assembly GCF_003597395.2 of Chelonoidis abingdonii. Classification (NCBI taxonomy): domain Eukaryota; kingdom Metazoa; phylum Chordata; order Testudines; family Testudinidae; genus Chelonoidis; species Chelonoidis abingdonii. The sequence goes on along the minus strand of NC_133769.1, from coordinate 280,549,047 downwards.
ATTCCTTGAAGTCACCCTCAGAATCAGGAACCAAAATGAACTAAATTGTTTTACATTTTGTAAATTTATATTGTGTATATGCTTAGAATATTATCAGATTATATTATTGTGAAAGAGGAAATATATAGCAATTTAAAAAAAAATCAGCTTCCTATGTGGTGGTCTGCATATCATACTTCATACTTCTGGCACTGGATTCAGCACTCCTCTGTATGGGCCCGCTTCTGCGTCCTGAAAGCAATAGCAAAGGTCCCATCGATTTCAGTAGGTTCAGACCTAAAAGAATATGTAATAAAAAACTTGGGCTTCAACACCTTATAGAGAGGAGTAATATTGAAAATGACTTGAGAGTTCCCTATTTTCTAGTGTGTTAAGACTTAATTAAGACTAAGAGTATGTCTGCACCGCAAAAGAAAATCTGAAGCACCGAGTGACAGAGCTTGGCAGTGATTAACTTGTGCCAGGGCTTGCTGGGGCTCAGCCTCAGCACCTGTAGACTGGGTTGTTCATAGCCCCAGCACCTCTAGGCTCCCAGCCAGCAGCGGCTGCTTGCCAGCTGCCTAGCTCTGGGGGCACTGCACCCACCAGCAGCAGCACAGAAGCAAGGATGGCAATACTATAGGGGAGGAACTCTCACCACAGCAGCCAATGACGAGGCAGAAGATCCTTCTGCTTTAGCCAAGGAGGGGGAATCTATGTATACCATTAGTCCCTTCCTCCCCACCTCACTATTCACCCCACCCATCCTCATGGTGTCATATCTACTATGTGTTTTTGACTGTTTAGATTGAAGGTTAAGCTGAGATCATGGGCCTGACAACAGTGCTGGATAGTAGCCTTTACTTTCCTTTGTTCTAACAGCTTCTCTAGCTATATTTCAGATTACGCATAAAACATCTTGGCTTGGAAAGGAAGACTAAGTTACTCAAAAGAACCCAGGTAGAGCTGACCGGGGTTATAGAATAGAACAGCCTCTCCACTGCTTTAGTTTGGAATTTCTGATCCCCATATGAAGATCAGAAATAATAAAACATTTCAGAACCTCTAGAAAGTTCTGATTTGAGATTGGGTCTAAAAAATGATGAAGGTTCCTGAGGAGGAGGAATTCTTATTTTATCCACACCAGTTTTCCCAGCCCAATGTCACAGTCAATAAACTGCAAAGAACTTCACAGATGTCATAAGCACAGAGTCAGAATGAAATAACATATAACATCTCTGCATGTAGCCAGGGCATAAAACAGTGATGGAGCCCAATCCTGCTCCCAGGCCCTTGCATACAGAGACCAAAGCAATTCTTTTGGACAAAATAATGTAGGTGCCATGGAATGGCCAGGCAAGGAGACTCTGTTATCTGCACTTCTGATGGCACAAATGGTTGTTTGATAGCAGGGCAGAGTTGGATAGCAAACAGATGGAATTGTGGCCTTTAGGCCTGGGGCCAATGCTTCATTTGTGCTGAGGCTTTCCCGGGGTGAGTAAGGAGACCCCTGCAGGAGAGAGCAGTGGATGGAGAAAAGCAGGTCAGGGCCCCTTTTGACTTTGGGTCCGAAACCAGTGGCACCAGTGGCGCCATTGTAAATCTGGTATTGTACTGCACCATCTGCTGCCAGTCTAAGATGTAAAAGATAGATGGAGTGGATCAAAACAAGAAATAGACCAGACTTGTTTTGTACTCATTTGCTCCCCCCTCCCTCCGTGAAATCAACAGCCTGCTAAACCCAGGCTTTTGAGTTCAATCCTTGAGGGGGCCATTCTGTGTGAGAGTTGTTTGTGTTTCTCCTTGATGCAAAGCCTCCGTCTCTGTGGATTTTAATTCTCTATAAGTCATGTCATCAGTTGCCCCTCCCTCCATCAGAGCAACAGCAGACAATCGTTTTGCACCTTTTTTCAGAGCATACGCCATACTAAAGCAAGCATGGAGCATGCTCAGCTCAACGGAACAGTCATGAACATTGTAAACACCTTGTGCATTATCATGCAGTTTATAATGAAACAGAACCTGGAAAACAGGTGAGGAGGAGGCGACAGCAGTGCGGCAACGAGAGTGATGATGGCCACAGAATTCTCTCAAACCGCAGACCCCGATGCTTTGGAGATCATGGCGTTAATGGAGCAGGTTCATGCTGTGGAATGCCAATTCTGAGTCCAGGAAACAATCACAGATTTGTGGGACCAGATAGCGTTGCAGGAGTGGGATGATTCCCAGTAGCTGTGAAACTTTCGCATGCATAAAGGCACTTTGTGACTTGCTTTCCCCTATCCTGAAGCACCGGAATGCCACAATGAGAGCAGCCTTCACAGTTGAGAAGCGAGTGAGCAAATCTGCTGTGGGGGCTGCTGTGCTGCAAATAGCCAAAGCAATCACTGAGCTGCTGTTACCAAAGGTAGTGACTCTGGGAAATATGCAGGTCATAGTAGATGGCTTTGCTGAAATGGGATACTGTGGTAGGGCGATAGATGGAACCTATATCCCTATCTTGGCACTGGACTACTAGGGCAGCCAGTACACAAACCGAAAGCGGTATTTTTCAATGCTGCTGCAAGCACTAGTGGATCACAAGGGACGTTTCACCAACATCAGTGTGGGATGGCCAGGAAGGGTTCATTACGCTCACGCCTTCAAGAACACTAGTCTGTTTAAATGGCTGCAGCAAGGGATTTACTTCCCAGATCAAAATATAACTGTTGGGAATGTTAACATGCCTATAGTTATCCTTGGGGACCCAGCCTACCCTTTAATACCATGGCTCATGAAGCCATACACAGGCAGTCTGGACAATAGTCAGGGAGTGTTCAACTATAGGCTGGGCAAGTGCAGAATGGTGGTAGAATGTGCATTTGGACGTTTAAAGGGTTGCTGATGGACGTTATTGACTCTCTAAGACCTCAGCCAAACCAATATACTCATTGTTATTGCTGCTTGCTGTGTGCTCCACATTCTCTGTGAGAGTAAGGGGGAGACATTTATGGTGGGGTGGGAGGTTGAAGCAAATCACCTGGCTGCAGACTACACACAGCCAGACACCAGGACGATTAGAAGAGCACACCAGGAAGCCCTACACATCAGAGAAGCTTTGAAAATCAGTTTCATGACTGGCCAGGGTAGGGTGTGACAGTTCTGTTTGTTTCTCCTTGATGAAAACCTGCCCTCTTGATTGACTCATTCCCTGTAAGCCACCCACCCTCCCCTCTTCGATCACAGCTTGCTTGCAAAGGAAATAAAGTCACTCTTGTTTAAAAAAACATGTATTCTTTATTAATTGATTATAAAAATAGGGAGAGAACTGAAAGGTAGACTAGGTGGTGTCATAAACAGATAGCTAAGGGTTAATGTTTCTTTCACTTGTAAAGGGTTAACAAAGGGAACCAAACACCTGACCAGAGGACCAATCAGGAAACTGGATTTTTCAAAGCTCAGGGGAGGGAATGTTTGACTCTGAGTCTTTTGTCTGTCTCACGGACTATGAGGTTTCTGTTCTATATCTTCAAGCTTCTAATCTCAGTTCCATATATTGTGAGTACAAGGTAGCAAATACAAAGCTTTATATGTTGTTGTATTATACATGTGTGTAGTTGCTGAAATGTTAAATTGTATCTCTTTTTGATAAGGCTGTTTATTCATATTTTCTTTTATAGGCAAGAGCCCTGTGATTTCAACTTATGCAGAGATCATATTTTTATGTCTTTTTCTTTCTTTTATATAAAGTTTTCTTTTAAACCTGTTGAGTTTTTCTCTGGTTAAGGCTAAGTGAAGAAGGGGGAAATCTCTTTGTGTTAGATTGACTAGTTATGAATCTGCAATAGCCTCAGGGGAAGAAGCAGGGGGGAAGGTAAATTGTCCTCTCGGTTTTGTGTTTTAAGGGATTGAAGCAGGGAAATCTCCTAGTATACCCAGGGTGGGAAAATCTGGGAGGAAGTAAAGAGCAAGAAGGGAAATGGTTTATTTCTCCTTGTTTTAAGAATCCAAGGGGTTTGAGTTCTTGGGGTCCCCCCAGGGAAGGTTTGGGGAGACTAGAGTGAGAGAGGCACTGTAATCCCCTGTCTGGTGGCAGCGAGATCAAAACTAAGCTGGTAATTAAGCTTAGAGGGGTTCATGCAGGCACCCAGATTTCTGGACGCTAAGGTCCAGATTTGGGAATGCTTATGATAGGTGGGGTGTGGGAGGAGAGGAGAGGGAAGGAAAAGGCCACTTCAAAACTTGTTGAATGACAGCCTTCTGTTGCTTGGGCTGTCCACTGGAGTGGAGTGGCTGGATGCACGGAGCCTCCCCAGCCGTGTTCTTGGGAGGCTGGGTGAGGAGACTATGGAACATGGTGATGTAGGAGGGCGGTTAAACAGGGGCTGCAGTGGCACTCTATGATCCTGCTGCCATTCCTGATGCTCCACCAGATGCCAAGCATGTCCGTTTGATCCAGCAGTAGCTTCAGCGTTGCATCATATCTGATCTGATCTTCCTGCCACCACCACCTCTCATCTCGAGCATCCCTCCTGTCCTCACGTTCATTGGCCACTTTCATGTACAGTGATACTGTGTCTTTTCACTCATTCAGATGAACTCTTTCATTGCCGGTGAACTGGATGATCTCAGAGAACATTTCATGTCACTTGCGTTTTTTTCACCACCTTATCTGAGATAGCCTTCAGGATGGAGGAGGGAGGCATGACAAATTTGCAGCTGTGAGAGGGAAAAAAGGGAGAGAAGTATTTAAAAAGATACATTTTACAGAACAATAAGTGTACTCTTTCACGGTGAACAACACTATTCACATTACATAGCACATGTGATTTTGATACAAGGTCATATTTTGCATCTTAATACTGAGTGCCTGTGGCTTTGGTGTTAGAGATCACAGACACAGGGTTGGGCAACAGAATTCGGCTCACATGCAGCCAAGGTAAGCCATTGTCTTTCAGCTTCTGCAACCTTCATAAAAGCAGCACCCTCCTTTCCCATACCAAGCAAAGCCTGCTGAGTGCTGCGGTTTTCATGTTAATGTGCAGCAGCAAAAACCAAACTACACCCCCCATCCAATTCTCTGGGATGATTGCTTTACCCTTCCCTCCACCGCATGGCTGGTATCAGGGAAGATCCCTGCTTGCCAGACGCGAACAGCTCAGCACCAGTGTCCCCCCAATCACTTGGCTAATTGCGAGGAGGATTTCTTTTCAGTCACAGGCAAACAACCCAGTAGGAACAGCTACCTTTGACTGTCCCCTTAATTAAATTCCCGTATTTCAACCAGGTTACCATGAATGATATCATGGATATCACAGCGAAATAAAGAACAGATCTTGCTTGAATGCCAGAAAATACCCGGACCATATGCTGTCAGGCTTTGTCATGCAATGATACCAGATTACTTGCTACTAGCATGGCATTGTAAAGTGCCCTACCATGGGGGACGGAATAAGGCTGCCCTCCCCAGAAACCTTCTGCAAAGGCTTTTGGAGTACCTCCAGGAGAGCTTCATGGAGATGTCCCTGGACAATTTCCTCTCCATTCCCAGACATGTTAACAGACTTTTCCAGTAGCTGTACTGGCTGTGAATGCATCCCAAGTCCCCAGGGCAAATTAATCATTAAAAAAAGCTCGCTTTTAAACCTTGGGAGGGTTGGGAGGCTATTTCAGTCAGGCTGAGAAAAAGATCATGGCTCTTGGGGACAACGGTGTGCTGTGTGCTCTCCGCAAGCTTGTCCTCCTCCTCCTCATCTTCCCCATCCGCAAAATCCTCAGACATGTCTGAAAGTGCTCCCTCCTCGGAATCCACGGTCAAGGGTGGGGTAGTGGTGGTGGTCCCCCCCTAGAATTGCATGCAGCTCAGCGTAGAAGTGGCATGTCTGGCTCTTCCCCGGAGTGTCCGTTTGCTTCTTTGGTTTATTGGTACGCTTGTCTGAGCTCCTTAACTTTCATGTGGCGCTGTAGTGAGTCCCTATTGTGGCCTCTCTCCATCATGCCCTTGGAGATTTTTTTTTCAAATGTTTTTGCATTTCGGCTTTTGGAACTTAGTTCTGCTAGAACGGAATCATCTCCCCATACAGCGATCAGATCCAATGCCTCCTGTACTGTCCATGCTGGAGCTCTTTTTCGATTCTTGGACTGCATGGTTACCTGTGCTGATGAGCTCTGCATGGTCACCTGTGCTGATCAGTTCTTCACATGGTGCAAACAGGAAATGAAATTCAGAAGTTCAAGGGGCTTTTCCTGTCTACCTGTCCAGTGCATCCAAGTTCAGATTGCTGTCCAGAGAAGTCACCATGGTGCACTGTCGGACAGCTCCAGGAGGCTAATACCGTCTAATTGTATCCACACTAACCCTAATTCAAACTGGCAATCTCAGTATCAGTGCTACTATCTTCATCGGAGAGGAATACAGAAATCGATTTTAAGAGCCCTTTATGTTGAAGTAAATGGCTTCGTTGTGTGGATGGGTGTAGTGTTAATTTGATTTAGCTCTGCTAAATTCGACTGAAACTTATAGTGTAGACCAGGCCTAATATACATCACTGAGATGGTTTTGTAATCACACAAGTACAAATTTATTGACAATGAACACAATGTAAGCAATACCAACCAAGAATAAAAGAGACTGAAAATTTTTATGAAAACAAGTAAACAAACTAAAATAAATGTTTTCTAGTACTTACAACTTAATTGTAGCAAGCTATGTCTTTGTCTAACATCATTTTTCCTCTTACATCAAGCTACCAGCATCTCCATCCTTCCAGGCCACAGGAAGCTTTTGTTTAATAATACATATTTGTATACTGACAATGGATTACAAAGCTTGATCCAGACAGGTAAAACCATATTCCTTTATCTAAGGCAGATTTACCTTCACGAGATATTTTAAGAACATAGTTCCAGCACACATACATAACTCTTTATACGCAACCCCTATTCCTCTTTATACACAATGATATTCCTGACGAGCGTCTCAGTATCTTATGGACTGTAGTTGAACTGAGCCATAAATAAGGATCTGATGTGGAGCCATGGAAGAAAAAGGCAATATTCTTGGTATTGGTAGTAATTTCTGTAGAACACGGTGGTGTTCATAGCCTAGAAGTGTGTTTAAAACAATATTAAATTGACCGAATTGTTCAGAGATATGTAAGAGTGGGGAATGGAAGAAAATATAACCTTCAGGTTCAAAATTAAAAGATGAAATAGTATACAGGACATAAGTGAGTATGCTGAAAGTGTCTAGGCCCTTCAATATGACTGGTTGACTGTCTCCCTCTATTGGCTAAAGGGCTAGACAGTTTTGAACCCCTGTCCAAAGGGGGTTCAAAGTATTGTCAAACTCAAACCTTCAAAAATCAGGATTCAGGCCCTCAAATCATGAGATTGGCTTAAAAATCAGGATTAAAAGAAGGTTCTTTTTATTTATTTTCTGGTTTTTGAGCCTTTAGGATGAACTTGAGTCATTTTTGAAGTGTTCTAGATTTCAACCAAGAGGGCTAGAAACTTATTTGGTTTTGATTTTAGTTTAATTGAAGCTGAGATTCTCACCTAATTAATTGATTCTGAAACTCAGGCTTCAAGTAAGAAAGGAAAAAAAACTAATATCACAAGTCCTGAAATGGTAAAATATTGAAAGATGACAACACTGCATTCAGTACAAATCAAGAATTGGAAGAGTTCTGTATGATGAGGAGATCTACCCAGGAACCAGGAAGAGTTATCATGACTCTTTGTCTTATTGCAATAAAGTTCTGCTCAGCTTCTCAAGTGAGTGATTCTGAGCCAGTCTATTCCTCCCAATGCACCTTTCTGCCCAGAGTGCAATGTTTATCTCTAGGAAAATTAAAATAGAGGCTGTGAAGGCAGCTGTACCCAAGAGAAAAAGTCAAAAGTAGTAGTTCTGCTAGGCACAAGGTATAGTGTTGAATTTTTACTTTTCTTCTATTACTTGCCATGTGTGCCGATAAACTAGCACATACATTTTGCATTTGGATATTTTTTATTCAATTAGGGTTTTATGTTTCCACCTGCTGCACAGTGGGAAGCAAAAGTATATTAAATCCTCAACTTGCATGCTTTTTTACATGAAAAAGAGAACAGTGCAAGGCTGAGTTATAAAATAAATATTGCCAAAGGAAACAATATTTATGTAGCAGTTTTAGGAATGTAGATTTTGTCTGGATACTTTACAAAAGTAGACTAGTGCTATTTTCTTTTTACCCTTGGAATAACAAACCTATAGATACTCACAGCCAAGTTGTGTGCCATATACACCAAGAGGGCCGTGCACCACCACCCCACGGAGAGCACGGAGAGGGATTGTGCTTTTGTAGAGGCACTGAATCCCTCCCTTAAATCGACAGTGCACACTGGAGTGTGTAGACTGCACCACCTGAGCTGGTGCTGTGAAGAAAACATGGCCCCACTTGTTCCTTTCCACTCATCACCACCTTTAGGGAAATGTGTGCCTTTAGGAGTGGTCCCTGTGCTCCCCTTTATCTTGGGCACTACAGCTGTGACTGGCCTTTTTGTAGGCTACATGAGTGATGGAGGTGGTTCCCAAAATAATGACTAGACAATCTAGACCTCAGTGTGCACTGATATGGTGGAAAATAGGGAGAAAAAATAATAAGAATCACCTGCACTCCTTACAGTCAGAAAATCATATAAACACCATATAAATAGTATCTTAATGTCAAGCTGATATGAAGAGAACTCCCCAGTGTTTTGTCTCCCCAGCCATTCTCAAAAGAGTAATCATCTGATTGCTCTGTGGTGATAAGGCATGACTTTGTGGTTGTATCTCCAGTTCAGAGGAATTGCCTTGATTCTAGATGAGTATCTATGAAATCTGTGAATTTATTTATTTATCTCGTCATAAATATACGTAGTATATTCTGAACACCTAAAAAGGCACTTTCCATTTTCCTGTGTTCAGTATACAAGGATTATTATTACTCGTTGATATAACTATTGAATGAACAAATAAGGAGTGAAATGCACTTCTACATGAGCTTACTCCTGAAGTCCATACCATCAAAGAAATCAACAGGAATTTTGTCTATTTAAGAAAGTCAGGCTATGGTCCTGATTCTGCAAACAGATCCACCGGTGTGGTCTCCTGAGCCCATTCTGAGAACTACTGAAGTAGTTGTAGGATTAAGTCCACATATATCAGTTTTCACATCAGGGTCTTTGCAGAGTGGACCAGCAACAGAACAAGACAAAGTCACCACTGAAGTCCCACTTACACCCTCCAAATAGGCCGTAACTGGGACTTAACAGTTGTATAGGATTTCTGCTGACCCAGCATAAGGGAGAATTTCAAATTACGTGAATATTACTAATAGATACTTCTCAGATATTTTTAATTATTTTATGCCCTCTGAATTTGTACAGATGATTCCTGTCGGCCTTTTCTCTCTATAGGTTTCTCTGAGAAATTGTTTTGCATCTCTATTATTGATACTTTATGAAAGTTTTCTCTCCTGGGATTTTTTTTAAACATATTGACTTGCAATTTATCAACTGAAAACTAAACATACAGAAATGTCACTGTATTATGGTTCATTTATTCATAGTATGTAAGCCAGGGGTCGGCAACCTCTGGCATGTGGCTCGCCAGGGTAAGCACCCTGGCGGGCCAGGCCAGTTTGTTTATCTGCTGCGTCTGAAGGTTTGGCGGACCGCGGCTCCCACTGGCTGTGGTTCGCTGCTCCATGCCAATGGGAATGGTGGGAAGCCGAAGCCAGTACTTCCCTTGGCCCGCACCGCTTGCTGCCCACCCCCATTGGCCTGGGACGGCAAACCGTGGTCAGTGGGAGCCGCGGTCCGCCGATCCTGCCGACATGGCAGGTAAACAAACTGGCCTGGCCTGCCAGGTTTCTTACCCTGGCGAGCCGCATTCCAGAAGTTGCCAAACCCTGATATAAGCACTTTATTAGCCTAGTATTAAACAGTTGCTTTATCCTTTTTTTTTTTTTGAAAATTAAAGAAAATTTTATATACTTAATGTCATTTGCCTTTGGTTGTTTTTTTCACTTCACAACTACTGATTATTTTATCAATATCCACTTTTTTACCTTAGCGAGGGAGACACACATAACATGATTAGAGAGTTACTATGGTGATAGGTGATCCTGGAAAACATAGAAATGCTTTAAATTGATCCGATTCGATAATTCACATCTTGGTCTTGCTGCTGTGTCCCTCTTTTGTCCCCCAATCTGCCTTTCCTTTTCCTTCTGCTGCCCCCAGTCTTCCATTTTCTTGCCATAATCCTAGTAGAAGGACAAGTAAATAAAGTATGGCGTGTGGTAGTATATGAGTGGATGGGATTTTCTTAATTTTTTTTAAAGAGATACAGATTGTACTTTTGAACCTCAAATCCACAATCCTTTTGATACTATAGAACTAGCACCCCGAAAATTAAAGACATTCTGAACGCACTATTATTCATGGTTCTGCCCCCATCCTGCCAGGACTTCTGTATATGAATACTCCTCCTCAGTTCAACCAGATGACTCACATGTGTAAAGTAATTCACATCTTTAAGCTCTTGCAGGATCAGGGGCAAAAACTAATTTCAAATGAGTTATTAAATTATTAAAATTAAAGAAATTAAAATTAAAATGCAATAAAAGGTTAAAAGAAATCAGAAGATAAATCAAAAGCAATAATTCAGATGTTGTCTGTAGGAATTAGATGTATCATGTTGTTTTTTAAATACATTTTGATAGAATCAATAAAGCTTTTTCTCCAACTCCAGTGCTTATATATAACTTGATTTTATATTGTCATATTTTGTTTTTCTCTTCTTTAGTTAAGTGTTTTTGTCAAACATCTATTGACTCCAAAGCTTTCTGGACATTTGTATGTCTATTAATTTGAGAAAATTACTGGCACTTAAAAAAATTAAAAATGAGAAAAATGAAAGAAGATGACTATGTGCTGACACCCATGACACGTGACTGCACCTTCCTTCAAAAGTACTGAAGATCAATTGATTTCAATGAGATTAATTGAAGGAATCAGTATTACTATGGGTTTCAGAATCTGACCCAGATGGATTTAGTAAATTAATGTCAGACTGAAAGCTTCTGTTTACTACCCATGTAGCTATTAATTAATGTATCAACCCACATGAATTGTTCACTTAAACTTCTCTGCTATTTCAACGTGACATATGAAATTGGGGTCTAAAACTGACATATTAGAGTCCAGTAACCATATCCAATAATGTTTGCAGAAAGGGGCCGTTAGTAGTTATGTTTTGTCTGTTTGAAAAAAGATATGATTAATATATTTTATTTTCATTGCAATTATATTCATTCCAAATCGTTAAAAACCTTGTCTTCTAGAGAATTGAATAATTTGCTAATAAGTTTCATTTTTGAGAGAAAGCAAAAGAAAAAAATAAGCTTTTTGTTAAAATAAATAGAAATAGAAATAAATCAACAATCATATAACAATTAGCATAAGTGGAACCATGTTTTCCACCATTTTTGAGATGTATGGTAGAGAATGCTTTGGAAAAGCAGTTCATGGCAGAGTTGATGGAAGTAGAGTGAAATTTCAGCAGTAGTCTCACAACAGTATGAAAGATGAAATGTGAAAATGGCTACTTTCCTATTGAAGTGACACACCTTCAGTTACTGCTAGCAACCTGTTACACCTATATTCTTCTACACTGTGCACAAATCCTAATTTAAAAAAATGAATTAAATGTACACTGTGGACCCAAACTGTTTTTTTTTGTTCATTTGTTTGTTTTTTTAGTCTTTATTGCCTCTTTCTCTCTAAATTCCTAATGTTACAAATAAAAGCTATGTGGACATCTGCCCTCAAATATCTTGTTATAATGTTTTGTTTTTTTTCCAAAACAGCTCGTATTTGAAAACTTGGAGTTGTCCCAGTGTTTTACTGTAATTTGATACCGAAAAGATGCTGAAAACATTTTTTGTGACAAGTGGTCACTCAATGTGCCTTCTGGGAGCTTGTGATTATGCTTGGCTGGAGCTGAAGAATACAAAGTGTTTACAGATTCTCTTCATGTAATTCACATCTTGTCTTAACTTCCATTTAAACAGAAGTCAAAAGTCAAAAAAAGCCTCCACTTACATATAGTGTCAGGATACAAAGAATTTTACATTGTTTGCTCCTGTCTTCTTAGCATTTAACTCTGGATTTTGAGCAAGATGTTTTTTAAGGTCTTCACGCAAAGATGCACACAATTGAATTCCTCCATTGATGCATGCAATTTCTGTGATTGCATGCACAAATTGGGTGATTGTGCATTCAAAGGCAATAATTGTACTTGCTTTGTTAATAGGAACATCAGGCACAGTGAAATGGTTAGAGCTATTGATCAGATTCTCAGTAACACAAGCATAGCTTTACTTCATTCTGGATGGGCAAGGGCGGCTTAACTGAGTGTAAATTACAATTTATATTCATCAGCTTTAAGGCATCTGTATACAAACAGAGTGGTGTAAACGGACTTAATTTTAACTGAGAAGCAGGATCCAGTGATATTTCCTGTATTTAAAATGGAGAATACTTAGACCTAGTAACATTGCTAGAAAAACATACTGATTTTTTCCCCCTTTCTCATTGTATGCTTACAAGCACATCATTTTGCATGAGCCTCTGGCATCCTTATTAAAATATGGTAATTTAAGTCCAGTTCATTTCCCTCTTTTCTCTTCTTAGTCTTACACCATCTATCGACACTACATTGGTTGCAGGAAGACAGATGGACTGTGTGTATGTGTGAGAGAGAGAGAGAGAGAGTGTTAGAAAATAGAGTGGGAGAGGGAGTATTTATTGTATATCTCACTCTCCCTCTATCCACTGTCATTGTGGCTGACAATAATTTGTTTATTCCAACTAGTTTCTGGAAGCATTTTGATATCAAGAGAGCTATACGCTAAAACTTATCCAGATATAATATAATCTCAACTTCCCTTAGACATTATTAACATGTCTATGAAACATACCACAATGCAATTGTTTCTTATTTGAAAATAAAGCTACTGAAAAAAAACACCTGATACAAATCTTGTCAGTTTTTCAAATTTAATTTTTTCTTTTATATTTTGATTTACATCAGAACTATTTAAAGTTGACTAATTTTTCACTATTTGGGGAGAAAGAAGGATTGATCCAACCAGTTGTAGAGTTGGTCCATTTAAAAAAAAATCTAAATATTTTGGCAATTTAAAAAAAAAAGCATTGTGATTTTTTAATTGTGAATTTGCTCAGGTGTTTATGCTTTTTTTTAAAAAAAAATTTACTATTTATTTATTCATTTATGGAACCTTGTGTAGGGTGATAGAAAAAGCTTATTTCCAGAATGTCTATAAATTACTATAATTGAGGAGGACAAAAAAGTGCTGGAAAAGATTGCTTTCTATAGGGGGGTAAAGCTTCTCTTTTTCTACTAAAAGCTACACCTTTCTTTGATAATAAGATATAACTGTAGGGTTAGCAAAGAATGAAAAGGAAATCCTAAGAAGAAAATGTTCTACCTTATCAAGCTACTGTTTTGATAGTTTTGGAGTGAAGACAATTATGTTAATTATCATGATTTTCTGCTTATATTTGTTGTTGGTTTTGAAATGTGGCTCAACAACAGGCTGGAAAGAATGGCAATCACTATGGTGCAAGTCCCTGTGCTGCAGGGAGTCTCTTACAACCAAGCAACAGGTGATGTCACATTTAGGAGATCCTCAATGTTAGGCCAATATTAGGCTTGGTTAATGGCCCTGGAGACAATGAGGGAAACAATTAGCAGGCGATATTTAGGCCTGATTTAGCAAAACAGTGACTAATTTCAAGCACATGAGTTGTACCACTGAAGGCAATGAGACTATTAACATGCTTAAGGTTCAACACACACTTAAGTATCCAACAGATATTGAAGAGAAAGGAAGGTCCTTCTGAAATAATGGGATAGGGCATAGGAAACCCTGATAGTTGTTACTGCCTCAAAAAAAAAGTAAGAACCTGAAGAATATTTTATTACATTTTAATTAAAAATGTCTTGTTAAAAGGACATCTATTTAATCAGTTATAGAGAGGGGAGCTTACACTAACAGATATTATGGAAAGCTTTGTGCCAAAACTTCGAAAGAAAAAAAAATTTGCAGTGCTTCATTTTGTCAGGGCAATAGCACCAATGTCTATACAATCTGACTTTACATCTTCAAGGTTCATTTTTGGTCTCATGTCTGTATTTCAGTTGTTTCAGTTATAAGTGTTTTTTAGCCTTATTCAGTGATCATCACAAATGTGCTCTGCTAATTAACGGTGATTATGATGTTTTATTTTTTGGGCGTTCTCTGTTATAGCCAACATTTTCCATGAACTTTATCACTGCTAACATTCAAGTAGCCAGAAAAATGAAATCAGTCTGTTCTGAGTATCATTCTGGTAAATGGTAATTTTTTACAGTAATATAATGTAGAAACTGAGGCTATGTCTACACTGCCCTGCAGTTTGGACTATTGGGTATAAATAGAAATGCACCCCAAAGTGCTGCACTTTAACTCCTCCATGTGGATGCTGCAGGCATGAACTAGAAGGTTCCTAGTTTGGATTAATGTAGTCTTGTTTAAACAGGACTACGTTAAAGCAAACTAGGAACTTTTTAGTTCATGTCCACAGCATCTTCACTGCTATTCACCCCCCCTTATTCTGAACTGTGGGGCTGTGTAAACAAGCCTTGAGTAATTCAATGAAGGTTAAAGATCTCTTTCCTTTAAATGACTTGAATATTACATAAAAGTTCTGAAAGAAAAGTATTAGATGCAAGTGATTTGCATTATTGTGCGCAATGTATTTACAATGTACATGAGCATTTTTGCCAGACTGTTTAAAATTTTTGAAATGTCAAATCTTCTCCATTTAAAGTTCTTGTGTCTTTGTTAGCTTTTACTAAGAACTGATACGATGATGAGTAGAGCTGTTCAAAAATGTTTCAATGATTTTTTTTAGCAGAAAATTCTGATTCCTAGAATTCAAAGCATTACATGGGGATGAATAAATTTTGTTAAAAATGTTGACAAATTACCTATGCTTCATTTCAATATGTTCAGTGTTTCATTTCAATATATTCTATTATATAGTGTATATAATTTATCAGACATGATTTATTTTGAGTAAGAGATGCAAATGATTCAGGCCTCAATTCATCAATATATTTAATTATGTATCTTAACTTTAAACATGTGACTAGTCAAAGGGATTACCTATGTATTTTAAGTTTAACATATGCTTCAGTGCTTTCCTGATCAGACCCTCAAATAAGTTACTGTGAGACAAATATACAGGATATTATTTTTTTAAATAATTTCTCTGTGAACATTTACCTGTACTGAACATACAACTTGTATGAACTAAATTTTTGCATCCTCATGTTCATATTCTATATTTGTAAATTAAGCATCTGCTTTGTTGTTTTAAATTGGCCCTTAATATTATCATTATGTAGCTGACATCCATTTATTTCAGCTTATTAAAAATCAGGGGTTTTCACTGGAAGTAAATCTTCATGCACTTTTTAGTACTTCACACAGCCCCTACTTCTAGAATTTTTGACTCTCAAAGTTCCTCTAAGGGTACGTCTACACTGCACGATTATTTCGAATTAGCTTAAACCGATATTACAAAACAGATCTAATAAAATCGGTTTAGCGCGTCCACAGTGGGATCCCGAAATCGATTGTTTGCGTCCATGGTCCAAAGCTACCATCGATTTCAGGAGCGGTGCACTGTGGGTAGCTGTTCCTCAGCTATCCCATAGTTCCCACTTCCGTGTTGAGAGCACAGTGCCTGATGGGGCAGAAAACACTGCCCCGGGTGGTGCTGGGTACAGCCTCACCCCTCCCTTTGTGAAGGCAGCAGACAACCCTTTGGCGCCTTTTTCGCGGAGTGCATTGAGCAAACGCCATAGCACAGCAATCTTTCCCTTTTTTTTTTCACGTGGTGGTGGGGGGAAATAAACTGAGGAGCTGTTCCCTGAACCACGCCAGACACTGTGTTTGAACCTACAGACATTGGGAGCTCAGCCAAGAATGCAAATAATTTTCAGAGACTGCTGTGGACTGTGGGATAGCTGGAGTCCTCAGTACCCCCTCCCTCCCTTCATGAGCGTCCATTTGAGTCTCTGGCTTCCCGTTACGCTTGTCACGCAGCGCTGTGTATCCTGGAGTTTTTTATTCAAACGCTTTGGCATTTCGTGTTCTGTAACGGAGCTGGATACAACAGATTTGTCTCCCCATACAGCGATCAGACCTAGTATCTCCCGTACGGTCTATGCTGGAGCTCTTTTTCGATTTCAAACTGCATCGCCAGCCGTGCTGATCAGAGCTCCACGCTGGACAAGCAGGAAATGTAATTCAAAAGTTCGCGGGGCTTTTCCTGTTTACCTGCCCGCTGCATCCGAGTTCAGATTGCTGTCCAGAGCGGTCAGTGCTGCACTCTGGGATGCCGCCCGGAGGCCAATAACGTCGATTTCCGTCCACATGAACCCTAATCCGAGTTATCACTATCGAATTTAGCGCTACTCCTCTCGTTTGGGAGGAGTTCCGAAATCGATTTAAGGAGCCGTTTAACTCGATATTAATGACGACGTCGTGTGAACGGATACAGCGTTAAATCGGTATATCGGCCATTAAACCGATTTAAAGTCGCAGTGTAGACCTGGCCTAAAACTCTGATATTACACACTAATGGTGCTTTGTCTTTAGAAACAGCAACATGACATAGGCCACAAAAGTATGTGCTTACAAGATACCATTTTAAGTTTGCATGTCCTGTTAATATGTTGCAACACTTTAAGAAACTGGCTTATTTATGAATAGATAAATATCCCCATTTTAGAGATAAATAGATATATCTTTGCTCCTAAGGCCTTTATGATATGCCAAAGGGAGGCATTAGCAGTACAGCCAATCAGAAAATGAAAATTAGTTTCACAAGAAATTTTGAAATTTCAAAGCGGCTTGTGGAAGGGGAGGAGGGAAGGAGGCATATGTATGTGTTCAGTGGCTGCTGTTCTGCACTCATATCCAGCATCAGAGAAGCCGGTACAAGTAAATCAGGGGTTTCCTTACTTCCCATCTTTCCTTTTTGTGTGCATGTAGACAGAGTTACCATCTAGACATATGGAAACAGTCTACCATTCAGTTAGTCAGTCACAAGCATGTTTGTGTGGACAGTGATGATGACGAAGTACAGTGAGAATTTGCAAGAGTACAGCTTTGACTATTCCGTGGTAGATTCTTTTCCAGAGAGCTTGAGTTTGAAATTCAAGTCTGAACATTAATTCCTGGAGGGAAGTGAATGTACAGTGAACATATGCTGAGTTGTGTGATACTGGCCCAGCAAAAAAATTCCCTACCAAAGCCCAATGCCAGTCAGCTTTCTCCATTTTTATTTATTTCTTTCATCTCCTTTGCAAATGGTCTTAACAATATTTTCAGTTAAGACAAAGTTACATAATATTGGATGGGATTGCTAGTTCTTGCAAGAGCACTCCCTCCTTTAGACTGAGGCAAAAAGAAAAAATCAACATTGCCTTAAACAAAGCCAGCTTTCATTCTAATGGCAGTCTGCTACCATTTCTCATTTAAGTAGCTTTTGTGGGATTGCCTGTAATTTTGTAAAGTCTTTGTTCCCATCTCACAGAAATAAACATAAATTTTAGCCCTAAACTACTTGCTAGCATCTCTTTTAATACAAAATGGTGCCAATTCAGTTGTTCAAGTTTTTTTTTTCCCTAGCTGCAGTGGATTAGTTTTAATTACATTAATATGGTTACATTTCTGTGCAATATTTTACCTATTTATCCCCCATGTATTAATCTGCCAAAAGTGACAATTCCTTCATAATAAAATAATATTTTTTTATCTTAAAAAACATTCAGAAAAGTACTATGCATTATCTTTGTTCACAGACTGTATGTTTAGCACATTTCAATAGTATTTGGATGTTTTTATCCTTAATAAATGTAATCCAGATCTACTAAATTTTCGATCCAATTTAAAATTTCAGAATACACACTGAGCATTTTGTTTTAGTTTCTCCTGCCAAAATGCCCAAGTGTATGCAAGCTACAGCATGCTGTTATGATCCTATTCCAGCTGAAACCATCTTTTACATTGTTCTACTGATTTGTTAATATTTTCTGGATCAAGATGACAATGATCATTCATTTTGGATTGGTCCTTTTTTTCAATAATACAATAATGCTAGCTAAAAAAAATCTGATTTGTGTTGTGTTTTTTTTTTCTCCTTAATTTTTTTCCTTCAACATACAAGAGGACATTGTTATCTTTCAATGCAGAAAAATAAAGATCATATTAAAATATAAAACTATTGTGGTCTGGTAGTAAGAGCAAGTATAATAATCAGTTGATCTGTGGAAAGACTGTGGTACACATTTGCTTTAATTAAAAAAATCCCATTAGGAAATTGCATTTGTATTTGTTAGCATCTGTGGTACTATCATGGTATGATACCACAGATGGACTCTCATGAGATTTGTTTGCTAACTGCATCAGCATGTCACCACTAATATTTCCTACATGCCCAGTGAATAAATAACTATTGTTTTTGTACCATAAAAGTAACATTATTTCTTTTTAAGTTCACAATGATGGGACCATCACAAGAATTTTATATAAATTTAAAAATCTGATTTTATTAAATATATAAAATTTACTGGTTTTTTTTCTCTATGGAGTGATTCCTTTTCTTGCATTCTAGCTTAGCTCTGCTCTTCCCATCACACCTATAAGGAGATATGAATATCATTATGGTACTATCTGAAATCTCGAGAAATGAGTTACATTCTTCAGCAGCTTTTCCAGTTCATCTGAGAAGAAATGTGTTGCTTCTTCATCCCTTCAAAGTAAATGTAAAGTGATGTTAATTTAATCAGCCCTTCATTTCTGAATGGACTTGATACACTATGCTCAAGATTCTCAAGTTGACACTGGTAGCTCTTTGCCAATCTGTTGGTGCAAAATACACCAGAAAGCTCTCTTAATTAGCCTTTTAAGAATCTCATTGAATAAGGGAACCTCTCTGGGTATTGTGGAGCTGATATACTGACTTCGTGTCATGTCCAATTTCTGTTTCCTGACGTAGGAAATATATCAGTGAAAGAAGGGGCTGGCTCTTGAAATATCCCCTTGCAGTGTGAACAACTAAATATACCTTAGAGAACCCCTGGGAACAAAGGACAAAAAGTATCATGAATTGGCTCCAAAACTGAGGGGAAATACAAAAGTGATTTAAAACTAGTTTTCACTTCCTGTCTTCAGTTCCTCCAAGCATATATCTGCTGCAGGTCAGAATCAAACCTGGAATGGGCTAACCATACCTCTGTTAAAACAGAAAGATCGAAAGAAGATAGGCAGGGGATGGGGAAAAGTAGACAGAAAGGACAGAGGGACAGAAAGGGAAATGGTGTCTTGAAATCCAAGAAGAGAATTTCCTCTAATTTCATTTAATGTTGCCTTTATTACCATTTAGTACACACTCACGAGTTCGAACAGGACCAGCCAGACAACCAAAACATTCAGTCTTTACTTTGAAACTAGATATTAATTTTGGTGTTTATTGTATATAATATAAATATTTTTTTAATATTGCTCTGAATTTTTTTTCTTTTCATTTTAGTTTGCCTTCCTGAATACTACAAAAATATTATTGCTCCATTTTATACCTCATTTTGAAGCCAAACTCAATCTTTATAGTTTTTTTTTCTCTCTCTCTCTGTTATTGTTCAGAATATTGGGGGAGCTATTTGAAAACTACTGTACATAAGAAATGTGAAATAAAATTAGATGTTATTATGGAAATCTGATATTTATTATTCCAATGACAAGCATTGACAATCATCTGTGTTCTATGTTCCTGAGGCAATATGTAATTAAAAGTGTAAGGAATTCAGGGATCACATGTTAACAGGAGGGACACCTGGATTCAATAATAATAAGATTATAAACAGCTATTTATATGAGTATGTTTTGATTTACATTTCAAGTGTTCTTCAAGGATGGCTTATCTGAGTACTGAGCTCATACATATGGAGAACTACATCTAGTATAAACCAATGAAATCAGTAAAACCAACATACAGTTTGACATGAACTTTGTATCTTAACCTCTTTTGAAAATTAAATGCCTGTCTTGCTAGCACATTCACTCTCTTGGAAATCCCAGTCACACTCCTGATCAAAGATGCAACTTTTATTGTGTCCTTACCTCACATTATATTTTTCTAAGGTAAAAAAAATATAGTTGCTACTTAATTATTGTCTTGTATCAACATTTTAAATATAAATGTAGCTGGTAATCCTATGAAGAATAAATTAACCAATAATGCTTCTGAGGAAGATAGGACATATAAAGTTTTAAGTTTCTCTGCTAAATACTTATGTCAAAATTTTCAAAGCTGGTTATCTAAAATGAAGCTCCTAAATCAATATTTAATACCTAAGTGCTCTTCACCCCTCACCCCCCCTACAAAAAAAATGGCTAGGCACCTTGAGTTGATTTCAAAGGGATGTATGGTTTAATGTAGGGGTCTGAGTGTTTAACAGTGCTTGTCATAAGTATTTGTCTTTAAAATATGTATAAAACTTCAAGCTGGGTTTTTCAAATAAGACAATTGACTTTCAGTTGGAATTGGGTGCCAGAAAGTGCTGTCCAAATTATTTTAATCCAATTTACTCTTGTATGTACATTTATCTGTGACCAAGCTCACTATGTCTTTCATAACTGTTATGGGTACAGCAAAATCACTTGTTTGGTTCTTTAAACAAAGACCTGAAAACCATTATTCATGCAAGTGATCATATTACTTCAATACAATTATGGAAAGACTACTCATGTAGCTAAGACTTTGAAAGAGTAGGCCTTAAGGACTTTATTTATTTACAAACTCGCTCTGCAGTTGCTATACCATTAGCTTATAAGAAGAAGCAGACATGAACCCTGATTCCTCTTCTGAAAGGTCATTTCTCCCCTTTCACAAGAAAAACAAAGATGCACTTGGCATAGTTTAGAAACTTGAGTACATCCTATAGACCAATGCCCCTCACAGAAGCAATGAAGGCAATGGATCTGAGGGTGATTCTCCTCTCACTTGCTCTGATTTTACATCATTGACTTTAATAAAGTTTGTCTTGCTTTACGCTGGTGAAAGTCACATAAGAATACCTCCACAAGAAGGGCAGTCCTCCACTGTGGACTTTTTCTTGGAATTCACAGTTATAACTCAATGGAGTGAGAATGGACAGTTCCTACTGAGTGGAGAAATGCCTATTTGCCAAAAAAACATGCTTTTTTATGTAAGTCAGGGATTGGCAACCTTTGGTAAGCCCCCTGGCAAGCCAGTCCAGTTTGCTTACCTGCTGCGTCTGCAAGTTTGGCAGATCGCGCTCCCAGGCCAATGGGGGAGGTGGGAAGCAACGGACAGCACATCCCTTGGCCCATGCCACTTCCTGCTCCCCCCATAGGTTTGGAGATTGCCAGTCCCTGATGTAAGTTATCTCAAATTTTAACTGTCACTACGCTAAACTATCACTAGTGCCTAACTAAGGAGAACAAACAAGAAAAAGGCCAATGCATTGAAAGTTAAGGGAGCAGATAAAGGTCTTATTTCCTGGTTTGGTAGTTGGAAGGAACTGGTAGTGAATGGGAGAAGACTGAGGGGCTAGGGAGATATGACTGAAGAATCTTTGGTTCAGTGTGCTTTCAAAGACTGGGGGTCTGTACTAACAATGTTAAAAGGAGAATCTCTTTTTACCCATCCATCTAAACTTGTCCCATTTCTACTAGCTAACTTGGATGAGTGCTTGCCTAGCTGAGGCATGCTATGCAGCTCCAGGTGAGTATTCCAACTGGCAGTTCTGCAGTAAGATTCAACCACAGTAAAACAAGCCAGATTTTTCCTTCACCCACTTACAAATTGAGGGAGAACAAAATGAGTCATCCCTAAAACAGGAGATATTCACAGAGACACCCCTAGCACCCCAAGCAGGGGTATTCTACCTGCTACCTAAGACCTGTAAATCTGGAAATCCTGGACTCCCCATCATATCAGGCATTGGCACTCTTACAGAAGGATTATCTTGTTATTTGGACTCAGACCCTATGCTACCAGCACTCCTGGCTATCTTAGTGACACCACCGACTTTCTGAGGAAACTACAGTGCATTTTCGAGGTCATGCTCCAAAACGTCTGTTAGTATATAAAGTGCCACAAGACTCTTTGCTGCTTTTACAGATCCAGACTAACACGGCTACCCCTCTGATACTTAATACAATGCATTGGTGATCTTCCTGAAAACACCATGCTGGCCACCATGGATGTAGAAGCTCTTTACAACAATAATCCACATGAGGATGGACTAAAAAGCTGTCAGGAACACTGTCACTGATGAGGCCATAGCACACCTGGAGGCTGAGCTTTGTAACTGTTCTCACCCACAACCATTTCAGATTTGGGAACAACTTATGCCTTAAAGTCAGAGACACTGCTGTGGGTACCCACAAGGCCCCACAGTATGCCAACATTTTTATGTCTGACTTAGAACAACGCTTTCTCAAATCTTGTCACCTAGTGACCCATCTCTACTTGTGCTACATTGCTGACATCTTCATCGTATGGACTCACGGGAAGGGTCCCACCTGGATTTCAACAATTTCCACCCCACCATCAACCTTAGCCGGAACCAATCCACACAAGAGATCGACTTCCTGGACACTACAGTGCAAATAAGTGATGGTCACTTAAACACCACCCTATACCGGAAACCTACTGACTGCGATTCTTACCTACATGCCTCCAGCTTCCTTCCAGGACACATCACATGCTCCATTGTCTACAGCCAAGCCCTAAGATACAACCGTAATTGCTCCAATCCCTCAGACAGAGACAAACACCTACGAGATCTTTATCAAGCATTCTGAAAACCACAATACCCACCTGGAGAAGTGAAGAAACAGATTGACAAAGTGAGACGGGTACCCAAAAGTCACCTACAGGACAGGCCCAACAAGGAAAATAACAACACCACTGGCCATTCCGTACAGCTCTCAGCTTAAACCTCTCCAGCTCATCATCAATGATCTATAACGTGTCCTGGAAAACAATCCCTCACTATCACAGACCTTGGGAGGCAGGCCAGGCCTTGCTTACAGACAGCCCCCCAACTGGAAACAATTACTCACCAGCAACTACACACCACAGAAACACTAACCCAGGAACCAATCCCTGTAACAAACTCTGTTGCCTACTCTGTCCCCATATCTACTCTAGTGACACCATCATAGGACCCAACCACATTAGCCACACCATCAGGGGCTCATTCACCTGCACATCTACTAATGTGATATATGCCATCATGGGCCAACAGTACCCTCTGCCATGTACCTTGGCCAAACTGGACAATCTCTATGTAAAAGAATAAACGGACACAAATCAGACATCAGAAATTGTAACATACAAAAGCCAGTAGGAGAACACTTTAATCTTCCTGGACATTTAAAAACTGATTTTAAAGTAGCCATCCTTCAAAAAAAAAAAAAATTTTCAAAAAAGACTTCAAAGAGAAACTGCAGAGCTATAATTCATTTGCAAATGTAACCCCATTAATGTGGGCTTGAATACGGAATGGGAGTGTCTGGCTCACTACAAAAGCAATTTTCCCTTTCTTGGTATTGACACCTCCTTATAAATAATTGGGAGTGGCTACATCTGCCCTGACTGAATTAGCCTTGTCATCACTGGTTCTTCACTTGTAAGGTAACTCCCTCCTCTTTATGTGCCAGTATATTTATGCCTGTATCTCCATGCAGCCGAAGAAGTGTTTTTTCTACCCACAAAAGCTTATACTCAGATAAATTTGTTAGTCTGTACTCCTCATTGTTTTTGTGGATACAGACTAACACAGTAACTGATACTTGTAACAATAGTAATCATGAGTAGAGTTTATTCTCTACACCGCCGTCCATATGTGATTTGGTACCCAAGCTCACCTAACTCCCACCAGCATATCAAATCTGGAAAAACTCCCTAAACTAGACAAGTCTTCCACCCTTTCTCAGCCACAACAGTGAAAAGGAATGGGAGCAGGATGTCCTGCTCCCCCACCCCCGGCCCCATGCACACCACTGACAAAGACAGTAAAAAATGAAGAACTTGCTTTTTATTTACCAAATGGGGTGGATCAGGCACTCCACTCACCTAGCTACCTCCCCTCTCCTTCCCTCTACCCCTCTTTCCTTCTTTTCCTTCCTCTACTGACACAGAACTAGTGGAGTACTATACTGTATCGTTGTAGAATGTTGGTGTGGCCCCAGTTAAGGAAAGGGAGGGGGCTAGGGATCTATGGGCTGGTGTAGCTGTGTACATGAGTTCCATGGCCACTCCCCAATTCTGAAATTCTGAACCACAGAAAGAAACATTTGTTTCTTTACTTTTATACAGTCCCATTCCCAGAATCAGTCATAATCAGTTCAGTGTATATCAAGGATAAATGGCTGCCTGGGGCTTAAAAAACAATTACTCCATATATAGGGCACTATATTTTTACACTCATATTAGGACTATTAAAATCAACATAATAAGTATCAAAGTAAATCTGAAAGCTATTCATAGGAACTATTTATCTACAGAAATGTATCATAAACAATGTAGTCTTTTGTTTTGAGGCATTTCTTCAAAAGAGCCTGATTAAGCAAAAAAATAATCTATGCTGTGGAGGCCCTAATAATCAGTTTGCATGGCCTTATGTTGTGCAAAAGCCAGATGTAATTTTTGGCAAAATCGGGCCCATAGTGCAGGTAATTATAACATGAAGCAAATATCATTACTTAAATGTGCCTACTAAATTCTGGAGCAGTCTTTCAAAGATTAATTACAGACAGTTGCCACTGGACTCATTTTTAATGATTGTAATCTATAGTTTCTGCTCTTCTACTGGCAGTTGTACCAATTATCAGGGTTTGGCTGAAAGGGGCAATGCCCCCCACCCCCAATGCTCCCACTTGCTCAAACCTTTAGAGGCTGTGGAGCTGGGGGGAACAGCAGCAGCCCCATGTTAAATCAGCACTGCTTCTGCTGGAGTGATCCAGAGCATTGCTCTTGCTGCGTAGTTGCAATGCCACTGAAATTTGACCCAGATGCCCTTACAAACGTAGGGGTGGTTGGATCAAATTTCGGTAAGTGGCATTGTGACCTGGAGCACAGGGTCACAATGCCATTAATATTTAACCAAGTAATTCATCTGTCCAGATGGAGGAGCTGCCAAGCCAAGTGGCTGTACGACTTGGCAAACAGGAAGTCTGTTTCTGTATAGCGGAGAACAGAGGAGTCTATGGAGAACTGAATGCCTGGCTGCACTGGGCTCATGCACTGGGTGGGTAAGAAAGTGGGGACTGCTTGGCTGAGGGAAACCCATGGCTTCTGGGAGAAAAAGGGAGATGGATAAACAAGGACTGCAACTCTCCCTGCTGGGGAATGGGGACCGGAATTTGTTCCTCCCTAGATATATCTCAATTGATGCTGCTTCCTACTGGTGCTGATGTAGCATGCAAACTTACCATCTGACCCAAATTTTTTAACTTTTTCTTTATGATTTATATATTTACCTACTTTGTGATGGATTTTTTTTTCCCCTTGAGGTGTATTATTCTTCAGGGGTGGGGTAGAATTTGGAAGTTTGCAGATTGCACATGGACAAATTTTGTAAAATTGCTTCCAGTTTGGTCGATGTAATTTTGCACCTGCATGTAAAGGAAAAAAATGGAAAGCACAACTACAATTATTGAAACATTGATTTTTCCAACACAGACGGGAGGGTAGGGTAAATGGATGGCTAAATATTATAATTGATTCTGCCTCTACAATTGGCAGTCAAAATTATGTACCAAATTTGGCCTTCAATCTGTAAACCAAGGGTCAGTTAAAAAGTCTGCAGGTGCTAGAATAAATTTTTTAAAATAATTTAGAAAACCGTGTGAGTAAAGATATGAATGTATATGTCTGCAGGATCAAGGTCATAGCCAATAGGGCATAGTAGACAAAGCTCATATGGCCAAATTCATAATATAGCAGTGAATTACAGTATACAAAATAATCAGCTATTATTTTTCAAATATATCTACTAGATAAATAGATCTTCCCAAGTAGTGTGTCCTTAGAACGGGACTTTACCTTGTAACCATTGAATTTAATGATTCATTTGTCATTGTATCATGTAGCCCCCAATGCACAAATTAATATGCCATCAAGTTCATCTGAAAGGACCAATTATTTTGGCTTTACTTTTAATTTCTTTCCTTTATGGTATCCACAAAAAGAAGTTGAAGAGTAAAATTGACTTTATGTAGCTGATTCATACAATTAAGAGTGCCTCAATTAGCAAAATGTAATCTGATATCAATCAACTTGCTCTAAACAAGGACTTGATACCTTTCTACTTTTGTAATCTCAATTTATTCTGCCTTTTGAAGCTGTCTGTATTAGATTTAGCTTGACTTCAATTATTTATTTCACTAGTGCCAGATCAATAATGTTGTATTACTGGTTTGAAGTAACTGCTCTCGAGACTGGCTTTAACAAATGACTTTTTTATTGAAGACTTAGTAACACATGCTCTATGGGTGCCGGTTTCCAATATTACTGATTTTCCACAGTCCTTTGCAGAATTTATCTTTAAGCTATGCTCCCTGCGTTCAATGCTTTAGACTATAACATAACCCAACAAGGACTAGAGAGGTTTTTATGGTTTTTGTTCAAATGTCATCTTTCAAAGAAGGGCTTGGAATCATGCTAATGGTTCAGATATTCAGGGATGCCATCAGGCTAGAAATACTATAGGTCTAGATTGTGCAATCCTTATTCATAATGATGACCACTCACTCGCATACGCAGTCCCATTAACTTCAGTGGAGCTACTCGCTGCTCACTGCAACTCTATGAGGTGGGTCCTTTGTCTGGCTAGCCAGAAGAAATGGGGTTGTTACCCACATCAGAGGTCCCAAGGAAAACCGTCTTTCACTGGGATTGGGCTGGCAACATCCACCCTCCAACCCATGGAATTGGAGTAGAACCACCTCCCATTACTATAGCTTTAGGGAAAGTTTGGGGGATAAATCAGGCACCACTTACACTTGCAGGAACAGGAGATGGAGGTTGTTGAACTGGAAATGAGGATGGAGGATTTGACAGTGTGGGAACTGGAAAAATCTCTAGTCACTGATTAAACTCAAAGTGTTAAAGGTACTCCTTTAGAATTATCATTTAAAGGCACATAAGGATTATATTTATGGGAGGGGCTTACATCAGGATTTAAGCCTCCTTTAACCGGGGTAAGAAGTCATCTCATAGACAAATATTTGAAGTCCATAATTGTGTTGGGGCACATTGTAAAAAAAAGTTTACACAGGACCATTTAAGCATCTCCTTATAAAGAACTTACAGGTTTCTCTCTGGGGTTGGTTCCTAAGAAGGCAGCTGGCAAGAATTACTTGATTCATCACTTGTCATACAAGTAGGGAAGTTCTGTTAATGATATGATAGACCCAGCATTATGTTCAGTATGCTATTCCTCCTTTGATCAGGTGGTGAGCACAGTTAGGACTTTTTGCCCAGGAGCACAGTTGGCGAAATGTGCAAGTTGGCTTCTTGACTGCTGCCAGTGCATCTTTCCAATTTGAACCTTTTGAGTTTCTATTTTGAGGGTCAGCTATATTTTGAAAAGTCCCTGCCAATGGGATGTTCCATTTTATTCTTTACATTTGAAAAACTCAGCACAATGCTGGAATGGGCAGCAGCACAGAGAGAGTGGTAAACTACTTAGCTATGTTCTTGTTTGAAGGCATGGCATATTCTGAGGCGTGTGCTAAACTGTTGGCTACATTCCAGGCCCTGCCTGGTAAGTTGGGGGTACCTCTGGCAGATTTAAAAACAGAAAAGCCCTCTGTTAAGCTTACCTACCTGAGGATCAAGTTAGATACGAATGCTGGTGTATCTAGACTTCCCCAGGATAAGCTGAGGGAACTTTTGGGAGGGGTTATCGAGGCTAGAACAGACAGGAAGATCACACTGTGGGAGATGCATTCTATCATTTGGCATTTTAACTTTTCATGAAGAGTTCTGGCCTCTGTCAGCTGCCACTGTGGACCTCTGCCCAACCCTTTTGTAAGAGTTAATAAAGAGAAGAAGGAAGATTTGGGAATGTGGGAGCTGTTTCTGAATCATTTTAACAAGTCTCTCTGGAGGGAGGAGTGGATGACAGAGGCAGATTTAAAGATTCACTCAGATGTATTCGGAGGGATAGGTTTTAGAGTCTTTTACCAAGCCAGGTGGCATGCCCTAAAAGTGGCTTTGTGATTGGATACAAAAAGGCATAGTAAAGGATATAACATTCCTGAATTTGTTTTTTTCCCATTTTAGTGGCAGTGACTATTTGTGTAGCTGATTTTGCAAACAGAAGACTGAGTTTCTGGAGTGATAATATGGTAATGGTACATGGTATCAATTGCCAGAACTCCAGAGCACCAAAGGTTTTGAAGCTGGTAAGAGCATTTGTACTACAGAGTTTTAACTTTAACATATGTTTTCCCTGACAGAAAAGTGTTTGGCATTGATAATGGTGTAGCTGATGCATTGTCTCAGTTTCAGGTGGTCAGATTTTGGGAGCAGGCACCCAGAGACAACAAGGAACCCAAACAGATGCCAGTGGACCGCTGGAACCCTGTCATATGATGGCTTTGAAAGTAATACAGAGATTGATAGTGCCACGAACATTCAGTGCTTACAACAGGAGTTTTCTTGATGTCATGCAATTTCAGAGAAGGGAGGACCTGCCTGTGCTACGGGCCGATTTCAGAGGACCAGATATTTCACTATATGGTGACTCTGACAAACCTTGGGTTGGCATCATCTACTGTCTCTGGTTACCCATCAAGCCTTGCATTTACCAGTGGTATGGGGGGTTCTTATTTTGGAAGTCTGTGGGTCCCAGCAATGCTAGCTGGTATCAAGTTGGGAAGTGGGGAGGAATCTCCCTAAACAGGTGGAAATAAGTAAGGAAATAATGATGACCTGCATTATATAATGTATTTCTGGGTGTTATAAGATTTTTTAGGAGAATAACGTTGCAGCCTAATTAAACAATATCCAGACCATTGCCTGCTGTCTTTCTTCCAGCCTGGCCAGATGACGAGTGCTCCCGCATGTGAGTAACTGAACAGATACGTGCACATATGGTGTGTTAAAGGTGTGAAGTTAGGTTGTAATGGTACTGAAAATATCTAATTTCCCTATTTTAAACAAAGTCTGTGAGGAAAAACTGTGACATCAGGTATGTGTTTATAAAAAGTGTATATATAATAGCTGCTCTTTTAACAATGCTGCAGCAAAATCCTCTTCTTATTCATTAGGGTAGTGGAGGTGCACTATGAAGGCGGTTTGGGTTTCTATTATTTCCTATAAAATTGGACATAATGCAAACAGTAGGTGTGAGAACTTTTTTGTCATCAGGAAATTTTGCCACCTCACTGTTCACCCCCTTTTCCAGATCATTTATGCATATGCTGAATAACACAGGTCCCAGTACAGATGCGAGAGACCCTACTATTTACCTCTATCCACTGTGAAAACTGACCGTTTATTCTTGCCCTTAGTTTCCTGTCTTTTAACTAGTTATTGATCCATGAAAGGACATTCCCACTCATCCCTTGACTGCTTAGTATGCTTAATAGCCTGTGAGGAGGGACCTTGCCAAAGGCTTTCTGAAAGTCCAGTTATGCTATATCAACTGAATAACCCTTGTCCACATGTTTGTTGACATCCTCAAAGAATTCTAATACATTGGTGAGGCAAAATTTCCCTTTACAAAAGCCATGCTGACTCTCTATATTGTGTTTATCTGTCAGATAATTTTATTCTTCATTGTGGTTTCAACCAATTTGCCTGATATTGAAATCTGTTTCTAACATACTTATAATTAGGATTTGAAGAATCTGATTTTTAATAATAAATATCACTAAGTGTTCACCATACACAAACAAGCCAACAGAAACCTATTTCCATCCATAATAATTGATATTTAGAGATAAGGAAAGTAAGAGAACTACTACTTGAGAACTTGTAAATGTTTGATTTAAGGATATTTACTTTGTATATTTTGATATGAGAAGTGGACAATTTA
The DNA here is from genome assembly GCF_003597395.2 of Chelonoidis abingdonii. Lineage (NCBI taxonomy): Eukaryota > Metazoa > Chordata > Testudines > Testudinidae > Chelonoidis > Chelonoidis abingdonii. The sequence goes on along the minus strand of NC_133769.1, from coordinate 280,518,842 downwards.
TAGCTTTAATGGTTGTAAATAAGGACCTATTTAATTTGTGATATTGCGGAAGTTGCTGATCAGCAATGTTAGGCTTCCACCTCAATTTTGATTTTAATTGGCTTACTTTACACAGTCCTCAATTTTGCATACGTTTTGAGGTTTGCAAAACATGCTTTTTTCCCATTAGTACAGTGGTACCCCATTTATCTGAGCTGACAGAGACAGAGCATGGGGCGCATAGTGGAGCTCCGTCTGTCAGCCTCTGTATATGGTGGAGCTCCGACTGTCAGCTCTCACTTAATGACTGCAATATAGGTGCAGCAAAATTTCTGGCTATCAAATCAAAAATAGCAGGGTTTACATAATAGTTCAGTGTTTATATTATTCCAAAATTTTTTCTTAAATAAATCGTTTTTTTCTAACTTTTCCAAATAACCACAATTAATAAAGGTCCATTACCACTTTGCTGTGATTTTCCATGCCTTCTCTGAAACTCAGCTACAATTATTTGACAATCATCTCACGATTCAATTACAGCCTTAATTATAAAGCCATAACTTTGACTCTCAGCATCTACTGTCATTAATTAACTATTGCCTGATCTTTCCCTATTACATGACATCCCCAGATAATGTCCCATAACTGTGAAAATTTAAATTGATAAAAATTGCTTAACACCCATAATTTTGCGCAACTGTGAAAATTTAAATCAATAGAAATACAAAATGCTAATCATTGCTTAAAATGCTTAAAAATTGCTTAAAATTCTTAAAATGCTTTTAAAAATTGGGTTTTGCCAAGTCTACCTATAACAATGATATCGCAGCACAGAGAAGACACTCTTTGTCATGCTTTCCCCATCCAAGTTTTACAGGAGTGCCAATTCCATCTCAATTTGTCTAACTACAAGTGAGACAGATGGTGAAAATGACATATTTTAGTGATTTCTTGAGATAACGAGCACACTACTTACTTTTTTGGCATTTACTTTGTGATGCTAGAAGCTTGTTAGTGGGAATAACATTGCCTGAAATTAGTTTAAATTGAAACTCTCTGAACTTTAGTTTGAAGTTTAGCTTTCCTTCTGATTATTTTTTTCTTCTTTCCACTGTTTCGTATACTGCAGTTCTAAACTAGATTATTAATATACAACTTATTTTAAAATGGCTGTATTTCTGAGAGTATTATTAAGTTACATACACCTTGCCCCTTCCGGTAAACAAAGAAGTAGTTTATTAAAGAGTCATTTTAATGTGCTTTATAACATTCATTGTAAATGAGATGTGAATATAATGGTGATATTATGCCGATATAATGTTAGTATGAAGAAGAAGAAAAGTAAATAGATAACCATGAGTGACTGTGATATTTGTAGTAGTTTTCAGAAGAAAATAAAGTTAAAGCTAACAAAATACACTTTATACTGAAAATAGGTGAAACTACACACATTCAGAGTTCACATAGGAATATGTTTTGGAGTATGAAAATGCAATACCAGAAGCTGATTGTAGTTCAGTAATTCAGGTTTAAATTGGTAATAAATAATTACCGCTCTCATAAATGAGATGCAAAAATTTCTCATTATCTGGACATCATTAATGAAGTTTAACTTTAGAAAAATTATCTCCTACCATGCATAAGAGAGGCCCACATGATATTGAGAGGTCAATTTTCTTTAATTTTTGTTTTGAAACATTTTTATCTACAGTACAATACTTGTATGTAGAGGCAGTAAGACTCCACTGATCAAGTAACTTCTGGGTAAATAACTTTTGATAGTGAAATATTGAAAAGTAATTCGTGGGGGACCAGCTATAGGAACAAAGTGAGTGTTGTGCCTAGGTGAAATATCATGGTATAGTACAGCTGAGTTCATTTTTTACCTTTATGGACTATAAAGCAATGATCATATTTTCCAAGAATGCATTTTTATTATTACCTTCCTGTAAACCTGTCTAACAAGTGAGGCAGATGGTGAAAATGGCGTATTTTTGTGATCTATTGAGAAAACAGGCACACTACCGATTTTTTTGGCATTATATTTTGTGACACCAAGGGTCATGTTAGAGTCTTTTGTGTTTTTCAACCTAAAAAGACTAGCTTCAAAAGCAGAGCAAATTACAAAGGCACAGCAGCATTCCAACTCATGGAAATGTATAAAAAAGAAAGCTGCTCTGTGTATAATTTATACATCTTGGCGTTCATTTTTTAAAAAAGACTGAGACCCTTTGGAAGGGGGGGGAGGTTAATATGCAATGAAAAATTGTATACCTGAAAAAATAATTTAGAGGGGAGGGGCACAAATCAGGTTACTGAGCCTTAAACTATCCAAGCAGAACCTGCAATTCAACTATTGGTATACAGTATGGAAGGAAATTGGGCAAGGAAAAGGAAGACCACCCTTTTGAAAATTTGGTTCTACCAGTAAGCATTTTTAATGATGAGATTCTCCTTAGGAATACATATTATAAACTAATCTAATTCATCATGTTAATTTTAGCACTCTGAAATAAGCAAGAATAGCTTATAACTCATGGGAAGTTAGAGTAAAAGGCTTTTCAATGGATATTCCACTTCCTTTTGCTCCTTTTTTCCCATTCCAGGAAGCATAGAACACACAGGTAATGAAATACCTACCTCCAGTTTTCATCCATGAAGGGTACTTCAAATTTGCTTGGAAAATATCTGCCTCAGTAAGAGGTAACTTGCACATGGATTGTACTGCCTGCCTAGCTAATCAGAAGAATAAGTAGCTCCTTCAATAAGGGTAGACTGAATAACACAATTATTCTGGTGCCACAAGTAAGATATACATAACATTTTGTTCAGACAGAGCTATTAACTGGGCCTTTAGAGTATTAAGAGAATCTATGAAAAATACTGCATATCACTATGTTTTTAGGATGTTTTATATGTACACCTGTTTCCTAAAAGGAAACCAGAGAACCAGTTCTACTTTAATCCATACAGTAACTTCTATGACTCCAATAACAAGACAGTATTTAATAAGATAACAATTTGTTCCCAGAATATACTGAATGGAGTTTGAACTTCTGACAGTCTTCAGAGGGACAAAGGACTACATAAAAGATAACAACCTGGAGAAGATTATTTTTTCAGTTAAATGTTAGGGATGCTAAGGTTGAGTGACAAATGTTTTCTCTAAGAACTCAGACATCTTCAGACATCATAAATTAGATGCAATACATTTTATTCTCTAGCCTTTTTTTTAAATCACTGTCCTTAGCAAATTTATGAAAGATGAGCCAATTCTGCTTAAAACGAAGAAATTGTAAGAAGTGGAGATGTACAAATAAAGTATCATGGAATGACAGTGGTATCTTAAGTTATAGTTGCCTGAATGCCTAGCTTGCTATTATTTCATTCATGATGCATATCACTTAAGCAAGCAATGCAAACAGCTAATATTGTTGCAAGTATTCCATACATGAGTATATCTTATGCAGTTTATTGATTTGTTGAGGTGCTGATTAAGACCTATTCTTTGTTTAGTCTGTAAAAGAACAGAATATTTCCATGCTATTTATTAAAGTAGATGTACTTTTGTTACAGTAACAGAAAAAATGGAATGGATGGCGTACTAATTTTTAAGTTGTTTTTGATGTGCTAAAATGTACAGAGTGAAACATAAACATTACTCCTGTCATTTGGATGGCAGTATTGTGAACTTGTGTTTCACAAATACTCAAAAGACCATTCAACTGTCACTTTTATTAAAACACAGAGGTTTCCCTCTGTTGCTGTCTATACACTATGACTTGTTCTTTGTTATGTCTACAGACTTGTTATATCTACAAATAAGGTGTAGGCAGGAAACACTGGAAAGTAATATAGCCATATATGGAATACTTCCAATAGGAATCACAATCCTTTCCCAGAGTTCTTTGGTTGCACCTTATTTGTTGTTATAGCAAACAGAGAGCACAAACCTGCTTTCTTTTGAGGTAAAATACTTGCTGGGACTTCTCATGTGGTGATACTCTTCTACACTTCCCCCACCTGAACCACTATGGATCTCACATGATCTTTTCCCTTTTCTTTTTCTTTTTTGTTTTCTTTTATAACAGAGGATCATATTTTGCCTTGATTTACACCTCGGGCCACACATTGACTTAACCGGCTTTTACAGTTATATATCAAGGCAGAATTTGGCCATTAGTTTATATATACTAACATTCAATTTTAATGCTAGCGTGAGAGGAAACAAGTAAAAACACAAGTGTGAGTGCCAGTAAGCACTCCTTATTTTCCAAGTGCAGAAATTCAGCATAGGCCTTACAAATAAACATAATTAACCATTATTATCTGACTTTATGACCAGAAATAGGCATAATCAATTGTCCAAACGTTTGGAAAAGATTATTGTAATTTTTAAATTAAATTATTAGCATCATAAGTCTATAAATTGAAAAAGACCAAGTCTGCATTTTTATTACTCAAGTAACCAATTTTTAAGAGACAGTTCAGATAAATGTAAATCTACCAATTATTTATAGGAAATATTTTAAGAATGTATTTTATTACTTTTGATAAATTCTTCCTTGAAATATGAAAAGGGGAAAATATAGACAAATGCTTGGGTGTCTGTAATTTACATAAGATTTTACATCAAATTTTCCAAAGTTCAAAATAGTATTTACAATTTGATTACATACACACTAGGTATACATAGATCACTTCACTAGTCATTGGAATTCAGATAGTTATGAAGTGAAAGGCAGCAGACATTAAACAATGCATTAAAACATTTATATATTTTTTTCAGGACAGAAAGTACAGAATACCCTTAGCTAGTGCATGGAAAACATGGTCAGAGGATGATCACCTTGAACCAGGAACTTCTATTGGTTCTTTGATTTCTACTCACTTTCAGGCAAACTTACAAATTTTATAGTTTGCCTGCATAGACATTATTTGGATTCCACAGACACTAGATCCCCCCTTCCCTCAAGTTTTTCTTGTCATTCAAAAGATTGAATCTATTATAATACATTGACCCCTCACTCAGTGCTATGACACAAGCTTAGCAGTGACTGAGAGATAAGAATGCCTACTATTTAACATGCACTATTCAGTCTTCAGTCTATTCAGCCTTCCTTCAGCAGATCTGTTTCTTTTGGAGAGCTCTCATCCTAGTTGTGTTTCAGTCCAGCCTTGCTTAACATGTGGAAATTTGCCATCTGAAGTATGGCAGTCAAAGACATAGTATATTGTCTGTGACAGGCAGGACCCCTTGGGAAGCCACCTGATGTGCTGAGATACAACAGAGTCTACCTGTTCTGCCATCTTGGGCCCCCTTTAACCTGTCTTGCTGAGCCAGGCTCTAAAAAACCTCCTCTAACACACACACAAGCAGGACCACGCTCAGCTGCAGATCATCTCTGGGGAGACTCAGCTTAAGGGACTTGCCCAGCACTCAGATATCCACCTCCCCTGGAGTGCAGACCCAAAGATATGTTATGAAATTTGTCCCCTCCTTCAATGTGGAGAGAGGTCTGCACACTTCTTGCCCCCTGCCCCCAAGTTAGAAATTACAAAAACTAGGTTTAATAATAAACAAAACAAATATTATTAACTATAAAAGGCAGGTTTTAAGTGATAAAAGGGGTAACAAACAGAACAAAGCTGATTACTAAGCAAATGAAATCAAATACACAAACTAAGCTACTTCACTAAAGAAATTGGTTACAAATAGTATTTCTCATCGTAGATATTACTGCAGGCAGTTTGCAAAGCTTCTGTGGTTCAGAGTTCCAGTTTTTTCCTTTTAAGACTAGACCCCTTTCTCAGTCTGGACTCACCTCTTGCTTTACCTTTTGCAGTCTTTCTTCTTGGGCAGACAGGCCATGGAGAGGAGGAGTCCTGTTTGGCTTCCTCCCGACCCTTAAATAGGATTTACATAAGGCGGGAATCCTTGTTTCCCAAACTTAACCCCCTCTTCCCTTTCAGTGGAAAGTTACAAGAAGTCTCAGGTAATGTTTTAGTTTCAGGTGAAAAGACCACCTGACTCTGTACTATCACAACTTCCATGAGTCAGTGGCAGTATGGAGCATTCACAGGAAGACCAAGCCTTTCACAGTCTATTGTCCTTGCTGATGGACTAACTTCCCTGTCTGGCTTTTACCTTAAGTTTTAGCAGTGGGGGTCAACCAAAGTAGCATAGTTGAAATACAGATACATAGTCAATATTCCTAACTTCAGAAACAGAAATGATACAGGCATACAGATTGGATAATCACATCCAGTAAATCATAATGTTTTAAATGATATGTCACATGAGCCATCTCACATAAGTATATCTCACTTATCTCATATTTATATCATAAGCTTATTTATATAAATCATATGGAATGACATGTCACAATGTGTATTCCTGAAAGAGGAAAAAATAAGAATGAGGTTGAGAAGGGGCTAGGAAAATGTTATAAAAACCAATATGAAAACAACAACTCCATCGTTTATTTTAACCCTGCAGTATTTATTGGAGTTGATTCTTAATGAAAATGGAATTAATCCCAATTGCATTTAGAAGTCAAGGTTATACAGTGTACCTGAGTCTAGTTTTAGGGCTTGGACTCAAGAACTATTCAAATGGAATTATTAGATACTAGTAACTTTTTTGGGAAAGACAGAAATTTATGTTAGTTGGCAAAACTCACCAATTACATAATGATACTAGTATCATTTGCCAGTGCTCATATATGCCTCTCTTGAAGAGTTTGGGCCTGGGTGAATCAAAAACTACAGTGAATCTTGGAAGGGTTGCAAAACCCCTTCATGTAAAAAAAGATGTTTTTAGGTTTGCCAAACCCATGTGCACCAAAATCAGGACACTTCAAGTCTTAAATATGCCACATTGCAAAGGTATGAGCTAATATATTGCATGAAATATGGTCGAAAAGAAAAAAAAAAGTGTAGAATTTCCTAGTTGTGATTCTATTTGAAATTGTTTTTACTATTACTATAGCACAGGAATCGGCAACCTCTGGCATGCAGCTTGCCAGGGTAAGCACCCTACTGAGCCGGACAACTGTTTGTTTACCAGCCGTATTGGCAGGTTCGGTGGACCATGGCTCTCACTGGCTGCGGTTCGCCGTCCCAGGCCACTGGGGGCAGCGGTAAGCAGCGTTGGCAAGGGATGTGCTGGCCACGGCTTCCTGCCACTCCCATTGGCTTGGGACAGCGAACCGCGGCCAGTGGGAGCCACGATCCGTCAAACCTGCTGATGCAGCAGGTAAGCACCCTGGCGAGCCATGTGCCAGAGGTTGTCAACTGCTGCAATAGCATTATCTGACTACATTCTTATATAGGTATTTTAAAGTAATATCTTCAACAACTGGGTACTGAAGATCAGAACAATTTCAGTGGAACTACAGAGATTTGCCTCCGTTGAATCACAGTATCATAGTATCACAGAATATCAGGGTTGCAAGGGACCTCAGGAGGTCATGTAGGCCAACTCCCTGCTTAAAGCAGGACCAATCCCCAACTAAATCATCCCAGACAGGGCTTTGTCAAGCCTTATCTTAAAAACCTCTAAGGAAGGAGATTCCACCACCTCCCTAGGTAACCAATTCCAGTGCTTCACCAACCTCCTAGAGAAAAAGTTTTTTTCCTAATAGCCAACCTAAACATCCCCCATTGCAACTTGAGACCATTACTCCTTGTTCTGTCATCCTCTACCACTGAGAACAGTCTAGATCCATCCTCTTTGGAACCCTATGGTGGGGAGATGACTCACTGGCACAGCACTTCCTGCTGGTTGTCTAGGGAATCAGGTCTTTCAGCACAGAGTGCCCTCTGCTGGCTGATGCCTCATCTGCCCTTATCCCCTGTGTCCATTCCAGACCCAGTGCCCTTGTATACCAGGGCTATGCCCCCAGCAGTAACTTCTTTGTCTCTGGGTCTCCTGCAACCCCCTATATCCACCTTGTCTCAGTGGCTGCTGCCAGTCATCTCCCTGGGGCAGACTGCAGTCGATAAACCACTCATCATCAGCAAAGGGAGTTGGACCAGCTGCCTCTGCCTATTCCTGGGCAACCCCTCTGCAGCCCTAGTATGCTGGTGGGTCCTTAACTTGACCTGCAGCCTTGGGCTTAGATAGGCTGGAGCTCCCCAGTTCCCTCTGCCCTTCCCCAGCACTGCTGTACCCTAGGTACCCTTCTCAACGTCCCAGGCAGTCAGGTCCATCTCTCTCTAAGAAGTTAGAGAGAGTGTGTTTTTGAGCTCCTGGCTCACAGCCCTTTTATAGGCCCAGCTGTGGCCTGATTAGGGTGTGGCCTCAGCTGTGGTTGCTTGTCCAATCAGCCTTTCCCCAGCCACAGCTCTCTCCAGGGCTGCTTTTAACACCTCCGGGCAGGAGCGGGATGACCACCCCACTACAACCCCTTCTCTTCTGCAGTAACCTCAGCCTCTCCTCATGGGTCATGTGCTCCAGCCCCCTAATCATTTTTGTTGTCCTCCCCTGGACTCTTTCCAATTTTTTCACATCATTCTTGTACTGTCGAGCCCAAAACTGTACACAGTACTCCAGAAGAGGCCTCACCAATGCCGAACAGAGGGGAATAATCACCTCTCTTGATCTGCTAGTAATGCTCCTACTTATACAGCCCAAAATGCTGTTAGTCTTCTTGGCAACAAGGGCACACTATTGATTCATATCCAGCTTCTGATCCACTTTAACCTCTACATCCTTTTCTGCAGAACTGCTGCCTAGCCACTCAGTCCCTAGTCTGTAGCAGTGCATGGGATTCGTCCATCCTAAGTGCAGGACTCTGCACTTGTCCTTGTTGAACATCATCAGATTTCTTTTGGCTCAATCCTCTAATTTTTCTAGGTCCCTCTATATTTCTATACCTACCCTTCAGCGTATCTACTGCTCCTCTCAGTTTATTGTCATCTGCAAACTTGCTGAGGGTGCAATCCGTGCCATCCTCCAGATTATTAATGAAGATATTGAACAAAACTGGCCTCTGGACTGACTCTTTGGGAACTTTGCTTGATACCAACTGCCACCTAGCCATGGAGCCATTGATCACTACTTTTTGAGCCCAATGATGTAGCCAACTTTCTATCCACTTTATAGTCCATTCTTCCAGCCCATACTTCTTTAACTTGCTGGCAAGAATACTGTGGGAGACCATATCAAAAGCTTTGCTAAAGTCAAGGAATAGCATGTCCAATGCTTTTCCCTCATCCACAGAGCCAGTTATCTCCTCATAGAAGGCAATTAAGTTAGTCAGGCATGACATGCCCTTGGTGAATCCATACTGACTGTTCCTGATCACTTTCCTCTCCTCTAAGTGCTTCAGAATTGATTCCTTGAGGACCTACTCTATTATTTTTCCAGGGACTGAGGTGAGGCTGACTGGCCTGTAGTTCCCCAGATCCTCCTTCTTCCCTTTTTAAAAGATGGACACTACGTTAGCCTTTTTCCAGTCATTCCGGACCTCCCCCGATTGCCATGAGTTTTCAAAGATAATGGCCAATGGATCTGCAGTCACATGTGCCAACTCCTTTATTACCCTTGGATGCAGTGCATCTGGCCCCATGGACTTGTGCTCATCCAGCTTTTCCAAATAGTCATGAACCACTTGTTTCTCCACAGAGGGCTGGTCACCTCCTGCTCATACTGTGCTGCCCAGTATAGTAGTCTGGGAGCTGATCTTATTTGCGAAGACAGAGGTAAAAAAAAAAGCATTGAGTACATTAGCTTTTTCCACATCCTCTGTCACTAGATTGCCTCCCCTATTCAGTAAGGGACCCACACTTTCCCTGGCCTTCTTCTTGTTGGTAACATACCTGTAGAAACCTTTCTTGTTACTCTTAACACCCCTTGCTAGATGCAAGTGTGATTTAGTCTCCCTGATTTCACTACTGCATGTTCTAGCAATATTTTTGTACTCCTCCCTGGTCATTAGTCCAATATTTCACTTCTTCTAAGTTTTTTTTTTGTGTTTAAGATCCGCAAGGAATTCCCTGTTAAGCCAAGCTGGTCACCTGCCATATTTACTATTCTTTCTCAGGAACGTCGCCAGCTTTTTTCCACTGTAGGCGGCGGAAGGCCCTGCCCCCAAAATGCCTCCCCCGACAGAGGCTGCGGAAGGTCTGGCAGCTGCGGTTGCCGCCCCCCAATTTTTAGCACCCTAGGCAACCGCCTAGGTTGCGTAATGGGTTGTGCCAGCCCTGGTCTTTCTACACTTTGGGATGGTTTATTCCTACAAACTCAATAAGGATTCTTTACAATACAGCCAGCTTTCCTGGACTCCTTTCCCCTTCATTTTATTCTTCCAGGAGATCCTGCTCATCAGTTCCCTGAGGGAGTCTATGTCTGCTTTTCTGAAGTCTGGGGTCAATATCCTTTCTTCCTTGTGTCAGGATCCTGAAGTCGACCATGATCACTACCTATCAGGTTCCCATCCACTTTTGCTTCTCCTACTAATTGTTCCCCCTTTATGAGCAGCAGGTAAAGAAGAGCTCTGGCCCTAATTTGTTCCTCCAGTAATTGTCCACTACACTTTCCAAAAACTTCCTGGATTGTCTGTGCACTGCTGTATTGCTCTCCCAGCAGATACTGGGGTGATTGAAGTCCCCCATGAGAACCAGGGCCTGTGATCTAGTAACTTCCGTTTGTTGCTGGAAGATAGCCTCATCCACCACATCCCCCTGATCTGGTTGTCTATAAAGACCCCCACCACAACATCACCCTTGTTGCTCACACTTCTAAAACTAAATCCAGAGACTCAGTTTTTTCTGCAATTTCATACTGGAGGTCTGAGCAGTCATACTACTCTCTTAGGGTATGTCTGTACTACCCACGGGATCGGCAGGTAGTGATCAAACTATGAGAGATCAATGTATCATATCTCATTTAGATGCCATAAATCGATCCCCGAACATGCTCTCCATCTACTCCAGAACTCTACCAGGGTGACAGGCGGAAGTGGAGTTGATGAGGGAGCGGCAGTCGTTGATCCCATGCCATGAGAATTCAAAGTAGGTCAATCTAAGTTGATCTAAGATACGTTGACTTCAGCTAAGCTTTTCTCTTGCCTCTTTTTTTATATATAGGCAGCTTAAACTGCAGCTATATTATTTTATTAGAAGATCTCTCTCTCTCATGATTTTATTTTGTCTGGATACAATTTGTGCATGCATAGTTACAAACAAAATTATTGAGAACCAAGTGAATTATAGGATGGTTTGGGTTTTTTTTTTGCCAATGTGGAAACAGGCTTCTTTAGTCCTTTTTGGAGGAATTGGATATGGAATTAGGGCATAAGGAAAGCATTCTAGTACTGACTAAGTGAACTGGCTTTTGAAGTGAAGTAGTTTTGTTAAATGATATTAGTACATATTGTGCACTGTGCATAGTTACAGTAGAAGAATGATCAATTTAACAGAAAAATAACGCAAAAACTGATGTGGAACAGATGAAGCTAAATTAAGGGTAAATAAATAAAGGAATAGACGTTACACTTCTTACTGTGACAAATCTTTCATTGTTATTAAATGTAAGGACTTGGGCATATGTGAATAGCAAAATAATAGTTGAAAGTAAGTGTAACAGACCCTCACAGCTTTGCAGTGCTGTGAATAAATATGCAGCCACTTCTAACTTAGCCAGAAGGACTATATACTCTCAGAAGAGCAAAAGAGCATGTGATGGAGTTTTATTTTCTTTCATTCATGAGAGAATTTGGACTGCTTAGAGAAGAGGATCATGAAATGGGGCAGATGGCGTGAATTGACGTAGTTCCAGTGCCTTGAATGGAGCTACACTGACTTATCCCAGTCAATGATCTGGTGCCAGGAATCTTGGGTTCTTTAAGGCTTATAATTTCATTGTTTAGATTGTTATAATGCCCACAAGGTGCTAGGCATTATCTAAACACTTTAAGAAGACGTGGTCCAAAGAAGCTTACAATATGAACCCATGAGATTGAGCGTTGGGGTAAGTAGGGATGCAACATACAAGTAACGTCATGATTATGGCAGGTACACATACTGCTAGTTCTATTTTATTTATTAACTCTTCTAGATGATGCTGAACATCCCAATTTTGCCCTTAGCGTCTATAAGTTTCAAATGAAATCTAAGCATATTATATTCCCTAAAAAAATATGAAAAAGAACCTAAAAAGTCTTAGAAATATTTTAAGAAATCATGCAAATTCTAAAGAACTAAAAGAAAGCACTTTGATTCAGATGGTACAGGGCTTGGCTACACAGTGGAGTAATGCACGCTATGGGGATGTGATTTCTAAAGCACATTAATTTGTTGTATCCATTTAGACCCAGGTTTTCTAGAGCACTTTATGTAGTACTGTTTCAAACACTCCTATAATAAAGTGCACCAGCATGGTCTACACATGTTAATGGGCAACATATTAGTACTCCTTAAAAATCACAACCTCATACACTGCATTACCTCACACTATAGACAAGCCCCAGATAAACTACCTGATAAAGATAAATATTTCCAGTTAGTAGAAAATTTTACATAAACTCTGGATATTAACGAATGTCATAAGAATTTTTCCACATACTAGTTTAAAATGAAATATACTAACAAAGCATATTTCTTCCTGGTTATTAAGTCACATAATTAATTGTGGTCTTAGAGTGGCTTCATGCTGGAAAGAAAAAAAAACTTTCAGTTGCTTTTGACATAAGCTGTGTGAAGTGCAGAAAGTCTGGGGGTTGGTTCTCCTGTCACTTATACCAGTTTAACAAAAGTATCAGAGGGGTAGCCATGTTAGTCTGAATCTGTAAAAGCAGCAGAGAATCCTGAGGCACCTTATAGACTAACAGACGTTTTGGAGAATGAGCTTTCGTGGGTGAATACCCACTTCGTCAAATGAATGTAATTGGGAAATTTCCAGGGGCAGGTATATATATGCTAGGCAAAGCAGCTAGAGATAACGAGGTTAGTTCCAATCAGGGAGGAATGAGACCCTGTTCTAGCAGTTGAGGTGTGAAAACCAAGGGAGGAGAAACTGGTTTCTGTAGTGCAAAGCCATTCACAGTCTTTGTTCAACCCTGAGCTGATGGTGTCAAAATTTGCAGATGAATTGAAGCTTAGCAGTTTCTCTTTGAAGTCCGGTCCTGAGTTTTTGTGCTCAGGGTGGCCACCTTAAGATCTGCTATAGCTGGCAGGAAAGGTTGAAGTGTCTCTCCTAAACAGGTTTTTGTATATGGCCATTCCCTGAATCTGATTTTGTGTCCATTTATCCTTTTCCATAGAGACTGTCCAGTTGGCCGAATGTACATAAGCAGAGGGGCATTGCTGGCAAGATGGCGTATTATTACTTTGTGGACGTGCAGGTGAATGAACCGGTGATGGTGTGGCTGATCTGGTTAGGAAAACAACAAACAAAAAGTGTAACTCTATTGACTGGAATTCAAGATGTTTATGATTTCCATTAGTGTAAAGGAGAATCATGCCCTTTATTTATACATTCACATATAAACAGTTCAGTCCTCAATGCAGAAGCTTCTATCTCTCATCTCCCAACAAGAGTGCTTCTGTCTTTAAAACTTCATAGGCTAGACAGATTGAGCATAACCTGAAAACCAATTATTATGTCTATCACAACTTTATATATATATGTGTCTTCAGTCCTTTTGGCTAGGGCTTCATTTCCCAAGGTAAATATTGCTTGCTTGCTTATTTAAGTAGATGAATACTCAATAATAATCATGTTATAAATAATGTATAATATTTTGTTCTCCATTTATGATTCTGCATCTCTTGCTACCTGTTTTTCCTCTTGCTGCCTTCTTTGTTTCATTCTAACAAGGAGCATCCTGTCTAATTGTCTTAAACATAGGTACCATCTCCAGAATTCACCTTTTTCAACACCCTTTTCTGAAAGTCAGAGACTGTCTGGAGACAATTGGATAAAAAGGATTCTGCAGATCTCAACAAACTCCAGCATTAAAACAAACAAAAAACAAACAAATAAAAAAAATCAACAGTGTTTCTTCAGGACCCGTTTAAAGTTCACTGAAGTCAGAAGGAGTATCTCCATGATTTCTATCCTTCAAAAAGGATCATAATATAATCTATTTGTGCCTTTTATAAGAATTTATTAGGTAATTCATATTTCATAAGCAAACAAAGACAATTCATGAAGTGTATCCAGCTATGCTGAAGTGAGTACACAAAAAGATATCTAGTGTAAAACTGGAGAAGAATATTAGTAAGGAAAATAGACTTCAGAATCACATATGGAACCAACAAAGTATACTTCAAATTTATCTGTTGCAACTAGAATCTGAGCAATGGACTGGAACATAGTATATTATAAAGTTTTGTTGAGGTTTATCCGTTTATCAGTTTTGAAGATATATAGTAGAACTCCATTGGACTGGTGCATGACCTAACTGTATAATGCCTGACTTGACTATTTGCTGAGAAAGAGAGCAGATTTTTAATGTATTGAAACCATAAATTGATAACAGGGATTTTGAAGCATGATGGATTAGATTCTATCTTTGGTTTACTTTTATATGGCTCTATATCCAGAGCAAAGAAAAGAAATGAAAAGAAAAGATTAAAAAGCACTGCTATGGTGAATACAGAAGGCCTTGATCCAAATTACAAGTAAATCTGAGGAATGTGGATAAATTTTTAACACACATATTAATTACATTATTACCAATGTTTATTTACTGAATAGCATATAATGAGACTGGCTATTTATTCTAATCATTTTCCTTTTCTATGTGAAATCTTCCCTTCTTGGAAAGTTGAAGTTCATAGTTGAGAAGAATGCCTCTCCTGTGATGAGAACAGGAGTACTTGTGGCACCTTAGAGACTAACAAATTTATTTCAGCATAAGCTTTCATGGGCTACAGTTCTCCTCTTCGGATGCATAGAATGGAACACACAGACAGAAGATATTTATACATACAGAGACCATGAAAAGGTGGAAGTACCCATACCAACTGAAAGGTCAATCAACTGAGATGAGCTATGAGCAGCAGGAGAAAAACAACCTTTGATGTGATAATCAAGATGACCCATAGAAGGTGTGAGGAGATCTTAACATGGGGAAATAGAGATTCAATTAGTGTAAGGACTCAATCATTCCCAGTCTTTGTTTAAATCTAAGTTAATTTTATCTAATTTGCATATTAATTCTAGTTCAGCAGTCTCTCTTTTGAGTCTGTTTTTGAAGTTTTTTTGTTGCAAAATTGCCACCTTCAAGTCTGTAACTGAGTGGTTAGAGAGGCTGAAGTGTTTTCCCACTGGTTTTTGAATGTTATGATTTCTGATGTCAGATTTGTGTCCATTTATTCTTTTGCGTAGAGACTGTCCGGTTTGGCCAATATACATGGCAGAGGGGCATTGCTGGTACATGATGGCACATATCACATTGGTAGATGTGCAGGTGAACGAGCCCCTGATGGCATGGCTGATGTGGTTAGGTCCTCTTGAATAGATATGTGGACAGAGCTGGCACCGGACTTTGTTGCAAGGATTGGTTCCTGGGTTAGTGTTTATGTTGTATGGTGTGCAGTTGCTGGTGAGTATTTGCTTCAGGTTGGGAGGCTGTCTGTAAGCGAGGACTGGTCTGTCTCCCAAGATCTGTGAAAGAGTGAGGGATCATCTTTCAGGATAGGTTGTAGATCTTTGATGATGCGTTGGAGAGGTTTTAGTTGGGGGCTGAAGGTGACGGCTAGTGGCGTTCTGCTATTTTCTTTGTTGGGCCTGTCCTGTAGTAGGTGGCTTCTGGGTACTCTTCTGGCTCTGTCAATCTGTTTTTTCACTTTAGAAGGTGGGTATTGCAGTTTTAAGAATGCTTGATAGAGATATTGCAGGTGTTTATCTCTGTCTGAGGGAAAGCTTAAATTGCATTATAATGTTTAGTCATTAGATGGCACCTTGTAAAGAATATTACAAAATGTCTTCAGGAAATGATGGAAACATTCTTTCTTTACAATAAAGTTGCTGTTGTGACTAGTGTCCATTTTGCCTCTTTCTCTGTGTGATTAACTTGGCATCTGAAGAAAAAAATAGATACTGCAGAATTTTATCAAAAAGCCAGTTTCCTGTATAGAGAAAAACTGGGTGAGAAAATATTTTTATCACTTCTGTTCATGGGCGATGGGTATCATAGGCTGTGGGAGGCTGAGTCTCCCCAAACCGACTGTTGTGATTCCACCACCAGCAGTACCTGTGAGTTCCTGCTCTTTCCCACACTCTGGGGCTGAGATTGGGGGTGCTGCAGCACATTGGGGCTGGGACCGGGGGCAGTGGCCTGGGGTGAGGGAGGGGAAGCAGCTGCAATGTGATTCTGCCACTCTGGGCTCCAGTAGGGTAGGGGGCAATAGGGGAGGGAGAGGGGCGGGACTTCAGGCAGAAGGGGAGGGGAGGTCCTCAGGTGGAAGAGGAGGGGCAGGGGGCTAGCCTCCCCCAATTGCCTCCCAGAGCTCTTCTTCAAATCTGGGAAAAGTAGACTCAGTGTCACAGCAATATTCAAGGTAGAGCGAATTGTTTAGCATATGTATTTAGCACATACTGTAAGGGACCATTCAAGGTAGAGTGGTCTAACACCACTGCAGTCATAGGACAAAAAGAGGGGGCTAGTGGGTTACAGATTGTTGCAATAAACCATCAGTCCAGTCCATGTTTTTTTAGTGTCTAGCAGAGTAATGACTTTAAGGTCCCAGATATGGAAGATATAAAATGTATCTGTCTGAAATGGAAACACCACCACATGAAGAAAAAGGAAGAAAAACTTAACAGCGACATCTGTTTCCTGAGTAAATGCAAGAACCAAAACATCATCCCCAGAAGTTTCACCATCTTTAACCCTCTGACCACTACACACACTAATATCATAAAGTTTCATGTGCGCAGTGTAAATGTAGCCATGTTAGCTCCAAGATATTAGAGAGACAAGGGAGGTGAGGTAATATCTTTTGTTGGAACAATTTCTGTTGGTGAAAGAGACAAGCTTTTGAGCCACAAAGAGCTCTTCTTTTGGTCTGGGAAAGGTACTCAGAGCCTCTGTCATAAACAGATAGTTAAAGGTTAATGTCTTTTTTACCTGTAAAGGGTTAACAAGCTCAGTGAACCTGGCTGACACCTGACCAGAGGACCAATCGGGGGAAAAGATACTTTCAAATCTTGGTGGAGGGAAGTCTTTGTTTGTGCTTTTTGGATTGTTCTTTGTTCTCTCTTGGGATTAAGAGGAGCCAGACATGCAACCATTTTTCTCCAGTCTTTCTGAAAGAGTCTCTCATGTTCTAACTAGTGAGTAGTGGATAGAAGGTGAATTAGTCTTTATATTTGTTTTCTTGATTTGCAAATGTGTATTTTGCTGAAAGGATATTTTACCTCTGTTTGCTGTAACTTATACTTAGGCTGGGGGAAGGGAGTCTCTCTGGTCTATGTAAAGCTGAGACCCTGTAAACATTTTTCCTTCTTGATTTTACAGAGATAATTTTAATTTTTTCTTTCTTTAATTAAAAGATTTTCTGTTTAAGAAACTGATTGATTTTTTTTATTCTTGTGTAAGACCCAAGGGGAGTCGGTCTGAACTCACCAGGGAAAGTCTGGGAGGAGGAAGGGGGAGGGAAAGGTTAATTCCTCTCTGTTTTAGGATCCGAGGAGTTTGGATCAGTGTATATCTCAGGGTTCCTCAGGGAAGGGTTTTGGGGGACAGAAAGTGTAGCAAACACTATATTTTGGTTGGTGGCAGCATTATCAGATCTAAGCTAGGAATTAAGTTTAGAGGGGTACATGCAGGTCCCCACTTTCTGGACGCTAAAGTTCAAAGTGGGAATCAGACCTGACAGCCTCACAGCTAAATGCACAGATTGTTTAGCATAAGTATTTAGCACACATGTTGGAAGGGACCATTCAAGGTACGGTGTCCTGTTAAAACCTCTGCAGTCATAGAATAAAAAGAAGGGGTTAGTACACCACAGTGTTTCAGTTTTGACAGACTATCAGAGTGGCCTGACAGGAAGGAGCAGTTTGCATGTTTTTGCATTGCAACTAAACTCCACAAAGAGATATGGGGAGGTGCAGGGTTAGTTTACTAATCTATACCATGGTTAGGGAAGCTGAACACTTTAAATTCTTTCCTTTGGAGATGAGAAGCACAAGAACAATTTTTCAGTAGTGCTGGCTAAGTCTCCTAAGCATTTTGCCCCTCAAGATGATGAGGTTTATGAGTGATCA
This sequence comes from Chelonoidis abingdonii, assembly GCF_003597395.2. NCBI lineage: Eukaryota > Metazoa > Chordata > Testudines > Testudinidae > Chelonoidis > Chelonoidis abingdonii. The sequence goes on along the minus strand of NC_133769.1, from coordinate 280,500,640 downwards.
TGTTTATACTAGCATGTCCAAAAATCTGTGGAGTCTGTGGAACATTTTATAAGAAACATGTAAGACATGGAAAAAAAACCCTCAAAAACTGTGATTTTGAAGACAAAAAAAGAAGAGCACATTAGAGACTGAGTAATGATGAACTGTTTAGACAAGGGACTGTCAGAGAAACTGCAGGTGCGAAAGAATGACATAATTGAGAAAAATCTCTGCACCAACTGCATGTGCATGTCAATGGTACCTGTTATAAAGAAAAATGGAAAATATGAATCTGAGTGGAACTTAAAAGACTTAATGAAGCAGTAGGGAGAGAAAAATACATTCTCCCATTACTGGGAGTCTTTCTCACTAAAGTGGCAGCAGTTACTGTGCTCTTAAAGTTAGATGATTCAAGAGGTTTCTGGCAAATTCCTTGAGCCTGGAGATTGCTAAACTGACGGAATTCATTATGCCATTTGGGAGATTTTGCTTTCAAAAGTTATTTTTTGAGACTACCAGCACTCCTGAGATTTTCCAAAGGAAGATGGCAGAGCTGCTTAAGAAAGTAAATGAGTTTGTTCATTTTATGAAAGACACCTTAGTACCTGGGTCATCAATGAAAGAACGTGACAAAACCGTCATGAAGTTCTTATATTAATCAGTGTGTTTACTGCAGGGCTCGGCAACCACTAGCACGCGGCTTGCCAGAGTAAGCACCCTGGCGGGCTAGGCCACTTTGTTTACTTGCCATGTCTACAGGTTCGGTGGACTGTGGCTCCCACTGGCCATGGTTCTTTGTCCCAGCCCAATGCGGGAGGCAGGAAACCATGGCTAGCACATCACTCGGCCCACGGTGCTTTCTGCCGTCCCTATTGGCCTGAGATGGTGCACCGCGGCCAGTGGGAACCGTAAGTGGCTGAACCTACCGATGTGGCAGGTAAACAAACTGGCCTGGTCCGCCAGGGTGCTTGCCCTGGCAAGCCGCATGCCAGAGGTTGCCAACCTCTGGTTTACTGCCTACAGCACATTGAATTTTTGGGGCAAATAATGAATAAAGAAGTCTTGGTCCCAGGAAAGTAAAAGCAATTGGAGTAATGAATGCACCAACAAATGTAGCAGAATTTAGACACATACTGGGGATGGTAAATTATCTTGGTTGATACCTGCAAGACCTTTTGCAAAACCATTGAATTAATTATTAAGGTCCAGTACTTCATGGCTATGGAAGTCAAATCAGGAGACTACCTTCAACTGCTCCAGTATTCAAGCTTTACAATGTAAACAAACTCTCAATGGTCAGAGCTGATGTCAGTAGCTATGGTCTTGGTTGTGTACTGTAACAGCTACATGGATCTTAGTGAAAGCCAGCTGGATTCTGCTCTTATACACTTACAGCATAGGCACTGACTTTTATTTTTTCTGCGGGTGGTCTGCCCCTCTTCCACTCTGAGGCCACACCCCCTCTCCACTCCTTCCCACAAGGCCCCACTGTCACTCCTCCTCTTCCCACCCTTGCTCTGCTCCCTGAGGCTTCACCCTCACTCTTTCCCCTCCTTTAAGCCCCACCCTTGCTCCACCTCTTCCTGCCCTTCCCAAGGCCTCTGGCCCTCCAGAGGCTCCCACCCTCTGCTCAATGCTCTCTGCCCTCCCCTAAACCCTTTCCTGGCACCACCAAAAAGCTGTGGCTGGTGGGAGCTGAGCTCCCACTATTTTTTTTTCCATGGATGCTCCAGCCCTGGAGTACCCATGGAGTCGGTACCTATGACTTACAGAAGTAGAAAAGCAATATGTGCACATTGAAAAAGGACAGAGTGCCTGGCAAATGTGGCAGAAGGCAAATTTGTGGGTATTTGAGAACTTCTATAGATACCTGTGTGGGTGAGTTCCTTTACAAGGATAACTGGCCACAAACCTCTTGTAATGCTTATCAATGGAAAGATACTGAGATGCCAATATCTTTTGATTAGGCTACTTGAATTTACCTCAATTGCTGGTTAAACTCTGGTAGTAGTAGATACATTGTCATGGAGCCCAGCATCACACTCAAACCCTGTGGCCTAGAGGAAGATGTAAAGGCTTATGTGGATGCTGTGGAAGCTTAAAGATCATTATCAGGTAGAAGACTATACCTGCTACAGAAAACAAGCTTAGTGGAGAAGCTACTTTAAGAAGTTTTTAGATACATTCAAGCAGGAAGTCTCAAGTATGTAAAGAACACTATGATCATAGCAAGAGACGACTTAGCTGTATGTGGATAGTGAAGTGAGTCCAATGAACTAATGATTAATGGTGATCTCTTTGTCATCTCAAGTGCTTTGAGATGATTCTAGATCTCATCCATGAAGGCTGTCAAGGACTAACTAAATGTCATGAATGGGCCATTATTCAGAGTGGTGCCATGGAATCAGCAAAGACATGAAAAGAAAAGTATTGTCTTGAGAACACTGGAACTAAAAGACCAACACAATGCAAAAAGCCTCTAATGACAGCACCTAGCAGCAGACTTATGTGAATTCAGAGGACATCATCCACCTAATTAGAGTGTATTATATTTCTAGATATATTGAACGTTACAATATGTTGCAGTGTTATTGAGAAATTAAAGAATACATTTGCCCATTTTGGTATTCCACAACAATTGATGAGTAATGGACCACACCTGAATTAAAGTCAGTACAAACAAAATGTTATTTTGAACACATCAGAAGCAACCTGCATTACCCACAAGGAAACCGAGAGGCTAAGAGGACTGTACAGACAGCTGAGTAAATACTGAAGCAGGAAGATCCATTCCTTTCTCTTTTCAGCTACAGAGCAAAACTGTTAGTAGTTACTGGTTATAGCCCAACCCAACCCCTGATGGGAAGATAACTGAGGACTATTCCAACTCTGGAAAAGAATGTACCCCCAAGGTAGCTATACCTGAGAAACATAGTCAAATCAGATCAAAGATAGAAACACCTTATGTACACTCTTATAACCAATGTCACTCAGAGAATTGCCTGATCTGGAATCTGGTGACGAGGTTTGTGTCAAACTGGACGGAGGAAAAGGATGGAGAACTCCAGCTGTTATAAAGAAAATTAATGCATTGTCCAAATAATACACTGTGGAGACACTGTGGATTATACACTGGGGAGTTCAACAGACACTATCAACATCTTCAGTTTGTTCCAGAATCTGAACAAACAGAGCTACTGTGCAAATTGCATGTTCAGAAGCAGAAGAAAAAAGATTCACCTACTCCAAACCTGCCAGAGGTAGCTGTTGCAAATAAAAGACAATTCTATTCACCAATTGCTAGCCATTCAGCTAAACAGCTAAAAAAACCTCCAAGGATTTACGGATTAATAACAGATGGACTCACAGTGAAATTTAATGTAAGTTTGGAAAATAATTAGCTCTATAGTTTTTAAATTGTTTAAAAACCAGAAACAAAATAAAAGGAGAGATGAAATGGAAAGCTGAAACTGCATTGTAATGGTTGGTCACTAGATGGGACCATGTGAAGAATACTGCAGCACATCTTTACGGAGTGCTGGGGACAGTCTACATAGTGATATTACAATTAAGTTGTTGTTTAGCTAATGACCATTTTGCCTCTGCCTATGTGTGACAAACCTGACATTTACCCGGCCCCCCATCCCCAGTTAGAAGAAATGTAAATGAACAGAAATGAATTCCCTACATGTTGCATGCCCCCTGCATGTAAACTCCAACCATTTCTCTTGTCTGCCAAACCTGTACTAAGGTTATTGGAGCTCCACCATTTTGAAGGGTAGTGGGTGGGGAGGCATGAACTGGTGTTCCTCACGATTATGGGGAAAAATGTGTATGTGTGTGTGTTGTGGAAGTGGGCAGTGGCTGGAAGTTCTTCTTTTGGGAGGACATTAGTCCAATTGACAAAGAGAACAATTATATGAACTGCTTCATCTGATATCGTTCCATAATAGGCTGCAATATGGCAGTCACACTGGCCTGAGTCACAGAGTCCATCCTTGAAAGTTTTGGTAATGTATAAATATTATGCAGCCATTGAGTGAGTTAGAACACCTTACCTGCTTAACCATTCTATAGCTATGTATACAGACAGAATGATACAAAGGACTATGTGAGTTCCATGACATTTAAGCTGCTGAGGTCAGGGTCTGGCCAAAGGAGCAGTTACAAAGTTGGACTTTTAACTAATTTTTTTGGACCATGGTCAGAGATAATATAAATGGTGACACACATCAGTAAGTCAGTGTATTACAGGAAATATAAGAAGGTGTCACTTACACATGGAGCACCAGTAAGGCAGTATTTTAGAAGGAAAAGTAAGCAACAGTAAAAAAGATATAAAATACATTAACAACCCCCTCCATGAAACCTTTCATCTTCTTATACTCCTGCGTTGTTTGACATTCCTGCTTCAACACACTCGACTTCAACACAGCTGAGGTTGTGGTCCTTGGTGTGTAAGTTGAACCAATTTACACCAGGCTGCTGATTTGTAACTCATACAATCATTTATGTTGCTTTTGATCTAGGTCCTTTAAGTAATATATTAAAATAATAATGTAGAGGAAATATCTGCTAGTGTAATCCATGGAGAACGGGGGGAAATCTCTAAAAATTATGTGAGTACTAGAAGAAAAAAAGAACTGTAATCCACTGAATGTATGGAAAATGTGTAACTTCCAAACTTTGCAAGGAAGCAGTTAATTGTGTCATAAGTCATGTGTGCATGTAATGTGAAACTTATCTTTGTTGTTTTCATGCATTGCAATCACCCCTGAGTATTTTTGGCAAATATGTCTTCAATCTGTCAATGTCTTTAAATATGTCTCATTTTGCTTCAGTATGATACCACTAAACTGTGATTAGATTATAATGATAAATTATAACGAAAAGCCTTAACTAGGGTTCATTGTAAAATACTCCTACTCAGGCTCATACCAACTTTCCTAGTTGCTGATACAGTATTTTTTAATGAATTAACAGAAAAGTTCCCTGTTTTAAATTGAGCTAAGGGAACTAGTTCTTCTAAATCATACTAGTGCTTAATTATTTGAGGAAATGTGCCTCTTGAATCCCTGCTACATGATAGGGTGGAACTTTCAGAAAAAAAATATCATCTTTAATATAACCATTGACACTTTTCACATTTCAGGAATAAACATACAATATTGTGTTTATGTATATGCACAAGAAGGGGAAATTTTAAAAATAAAATAAATCCTATGCAAGTCTGAAAATATTTCCCACAGCCATCCTGGGGGATATGAAGATTGAATCAAATGTATAAACAATGGGAAGTTATTAGGGTACGCAAATGCTTCAGGTTAGGAGGCTCCATCTTGTAGCTGGATCTGTGTGACTATTGAACTCACTTTATTTAACACATGTACACATCAACTATCACAAGACCTAAACAATACAGAATAAAAACACTATACATTATTGTATAGGGAGATCAAAACAGGTCCAATATGGGCTGAGGGAATTCAAGGTAAAATTCTGGTCTCATTTAGGTAATGAGAGTTTTGCCATTCACTTCATTGGGGCCAAGATTTCACCCCAGGAATCCTGCACAGGAACAAATCTAAGAGTTCTTAAAGAAATCAGCTCTTAATTCCTACAAAAGATTTAGGGGAGGGAGGAGGGAAAGCAAATGGTCTTTTTGAAGAGACCTGTTCCTTAGCCCATTGCTGACTAAACCTAGCAGACACTGAGAACAGACTAACTCTGACTGATAGCCAGTCAGGGAGAAAAGGCAAGCAGTGACCACACAAGCACTCTGGGACTAGATTGTGAAGGATTTATATTCTATGACCTTAAAACATTTTGTAATAGGTTGACCCAGGTTTGTTTTCCTCTGCATGTTTTTCATATCTCCATGCAGATTAACTTTTACATGTCATATACGTTATCCCATTTGCTACTGAGAATCATAAAATCATAGACTTTAAGGTCAGAAGGGACCATTATGATCATCTAGTCTGACCTCCTGCACAAGGCAGGCCACAGAATCTCACCCACCCACTCCTGTATCAGTCCGAGCCACTGAAGTCCTCAAATCATGGCTTAAAGACATCACGGTGCAGAGAATCTTCCAGCAAGTGACCTGTGCCCCATGCTGAAGAGGAAGATGAAAATCCTCCAGGGCTTCTGCCAATCTGCCCTGGAGGAAAATTCATTCCTGACTCCAAATATGATTATCAGTGAAACCCTGAGCAGCCAGACACCCAGGAAAGAATTCTCTGTAGTAACTCAGATCCCACCCTATCTAACATCCCATCACAAGCCATTGGGCATATTTACCTCTAGTAGTCAAAGACGAATTAATTGCCAAAATTAGGCTATCCCATTCTGTCATCCCCTCCATAAACTTATCAAACTTAGTCTTGAAGCCAGATATGTCTTTTGCTCGCGCTGCTCCCCTTGGAAGGTTGTTCCAGAAGATCACTACTCTGATGGTTAGAAACCTTCATCTAATTTCAAGTCTAAACTTCCTGATGGCCAGTTTATATCCATTTGTTCTTGTGTCCACATTGGTACTGAGCTTAAATAATTCCTCTTCCTCCCTGGTATTTATTCCTTTGATATATTTATAGAGAACAAACATATCTCCTCTCAGCCTCCTTTTGGTTATGCTAAACAAGCCAAGCTCTTTGAGTCTCCTTTCATATGACAGGTTTTCCATTCCTCGGATCATCATTCTCTGGACTTGTTTCAGTTTGAATTTATCCTGCACACAGTATTCCAGATTAGGTCTCACCAGTGCCTTTTATAACTGTACTAACACTTCCTTATCTCTACTGGAAATACCTCACCTGATGCCTCCCAAGAACCCATTAGCTTTTTTAAAGGCAATATCACACTGGCGGCTCATAGTCATCCTGTGATCAACCAATAGTCCAAGGTCCTTCTCCTCATCTGTTACTTTCTATTGATGCCTCCCCAGCTTATAACGGTACAATCCCTGAGTTCAATGATTCATTAAAAAATCTTGCTAATGGGTTTGCAATTTCATATGCCAGTTCCTTTAATATTCTTGGATGAAGATTATCTGTGCCCCCTGATTTTGTCCTATTAATCTGTTCGAGTTTGGCTTCTACCTCAGATGTGCCTCTCAGTGGCCATACATCCCAAATCCCTTCTTATAACACCACTACCTGAGCTATCTGTTGATCGCCATAATCTTGTCACACCTTTGTTGCCCTTCTCTAGGAACAGGAAGAATCCCACTGAAGATCACTTGAGCCTCGATTTCCTTACATGTCTTCCCCAGCCTGGAATAGTGTCCCTTGATACGTTCCAGTGAGAATTTAGCTGTATCATTCGTGCCCACATGAAGGACAATCAGCGGATACTTTTCCACTCCCATTAGGATCCTCGTCAGCCTCAGGTCCACATCCTGTATTTTAGCACCCAGCAGACAGCACACCCTTCTGTTTTCTGGATCAGCTCTGGTGATGGTACAATTCACCAGTCTATCCCCTGTTCCCTCTGGCTGCAAGTCCTCTCGATTACTATTCACTCTTGCAAACCTCTGCAACCCATCTCGTATCCTCCTAGGGCTCATGTTTGGTGTCATCTCCATTGACTCTTCCCCTCTCCTTATAGGATTAGCTGCTCTTCTCTTCCTTGCCCTTTCACCTTCAGCAACTACCTGCTGTGCCCCTTCTTCATTTTCCAACTCCGCAAACCTGTTCCCGAGCTCTTTTGCTCCTTCATTAACTCATCTTTTCCTCTGCCTGGTTCGCTTAGTCACATGCTTCCACCATCCACTCTCCTCACCCAGCAGTCTCCGTTCAGAGTTCTTTGGTCCTGCTTCCATCTGCAAGTCTGAGCTTTTCCCTTCAGCCTCATCATGTCTTTCCTCCATCATCCACTTGAACCCGATCTAAACTTGACCTGAGTTTCCACCTGCATCTCCAATCCTCAGATCTTTTCTTCCATCAGCTCTAACAGGCAGCTCTTCATGCAGAGAGAACTCTTTTCAGGTATCCACTCCTGGATCATTACATGCCGCAGTTTCCACATCCAGTCATCTTCCTTGTGTCTTCCACTGCTTGGGTCACTACAACTGCTGCCTCTGTATCTTTCATAGGCATTCCACCTAAATCCTGTAAATCTTGGAAACACAAACCAACCCCAAACACCACCACCCACGGCAAACCAACCCCCCAACAAGCACCAAGACACTGCTAGAACACTGCACACTCCCTTCAGTAGCCTGTGTGTTCTTCTGCCTGCTTCTCTTAGTTTTCCCCCAAATTCCCACACAAACTCCCCTGTTTACAGTTCTGTTTTCTGGCTCCTGTGCCACTGCAGCTGTCTATGCCACTGCCTGACTGTCTGGCTACCTTTATAGGACCTCTAGTCAGAGAAGCCTCACCCCCTAATCAGGGCTCAGCTTCTCTCCCAGCACACTGCCTCTACCATCCTCCACCCATACAAATACACCTACAAATACAAATAGTTACAAATTCCTTCTCCTCCAACACAAGTCCCACTCAAATTTCCCTGTTTACAGCTCTGTTTGCTGGCTCCAGGATTCAACGAGAAAATAAATGGGATGAAACATCTATGGAAAAAATAGTGAAAATTCTGCTCCTTCCCCAGGAAATTTTAATCTGCAATTGTAACAGTTCCTACTCCAGTACTTATAGATCAGCAGTTTGTATTAATGTAAAATTGGAATATATTCAAAGGTTTCAGGGAAGATTAAGGGCTCTTGGTTTCCTGGGCACAAAATATCCTGAGCGCACCTCCATTTTTGAAGTTTTTGGAAGGGTGGTGGGAGTTCAGTTTCAGATTTTGCATTGGGCCGCAGAAAATCTCTTTCAGTCCTGCTGCCCCAGACTCACTGTGAAATGTTTGCTCTCTCTCCTAGGGCTGGGCTCCACATGCTGGGTACTACAATCCTATGGGCAGGATCACAATGGCACCCACTCAATTTTTGGGGCACCTGCCCTTCTACAGACCTTAGGTCTGAGCCTCAAAGACCAGCCCATCAAACCTGTCCATGATTTTAAGATATTTCTATGAAAGTAAATTAGTCTTGGAAGTTTAAAATATTTACTTTGCCTATCTGCCTCTCAATTATATAGATTTACTTACCACTTGTGAAGTTTGCTTGAAAAAGTATGTATGTACGATATATTATGTTGCTAAGTAATATAGTAGATGGTAGATAATAGCAAAGGTAGATAATTTAAAACAAACAAAAAACATATTCAGGCAATGTGTCAATATGTCCATCTATTATAACCTTATTGACCTTATCTGTCATTTCTTCTACATCTGCCCTAACTATTAAGAAAATGCAACAAAGTATATTTAGGCACATGCAAACCATTCTGTACTAATCTTGTCACTGCATTATGTTATCTATTTGATGCACTGTCCTGTTTTTATATGAAGGTTGGGATATTAAATAGCTATAGTTTTGAATAGTTAAGCTACAATAACACCAGCCTGAACTAAACCAAAATTCCAATTTTCTGTCATTGTGATGGTGCTAGAAGTCTCTATTTTGTGCTGTCATGTTTGTTAGTGAAAGTTACAAGATCTTGTTTACAGTGCATCCAATGGTGATGAAAAATATGGCAACTATTAAAAAGGTGGTAACACTTTTTAGTATACTAATTGACTCTTTCAAAGGGCCTCCACGATTGCTTTGCTAAGACTAACCCAATACAATCAAAGCATATATACCCCAGCTCCATGTAGCTTGTGGCATAATTCAAAACCTTTACTCCATCATACTCTCCCCTTGAAAAAAAAAACCTAGTATGAGTGGAGGGTGAAATACTGATATCATGGAAATGAGTGGGAGCTTTTCAATTGACTTCAGTGGTGCCATCCTTTCACTTGAAGTATGTATTCTCTTCCTGTATTAAGCAGCAAGGAATACTGAAGAGTTTTCACTTAACCTAGTATTTCAGTCCTATCAAACTGGCCTCTCAATATGCTTTGTTGTGTGAGGCATAACTATGGTACCTCCCAGAAGATGATTCATAGCAATCAGCCAGAATTATCTCTGTGGTATGCTTGTCTCTAAGTCCAGATTGTTGGTGGCTGTACTGGGAGTAGACTCTTTGTCTGGCACAATAGGAACAGCAACATTAGTGCCAACCTGAAGTCACCTAGAAGGAGATATACTGATAGTTCTGGGTCTTTTTTCTAAATAGAAGATGATAGGCCTATGGGAGTAAGTTTGGATTCCAGGGTTTGATGGTGAAGAAAGCTATGGAATTCTGGCCTCAGTTGTTCTGAACTCAGTAATGGACAAAACTAATGAGGTGGTTTTGGATTTCAAAACTTTTATCTAGACTGTCAAAGTTTGGAATGATTCAGATTAAACCTTAATATGGGTACTCAAAGCCATGCTAGACAATGCATGGAACAGATTTGTTCTGTTCTAATTTTTGTAGGATTACATTTCTTAGGCCTTTCTATATTTGTGACTCCTTTTTTCTCCCTGTCCTCCAACTGTGTCACCAGATGCTTTGCTTCATCTATTTCCAGAACATTGATTTCAGATTCAGCTAACTCTTATCAACACTTTCTGTGAAGGAGTTTATTTGAACATTATACTTGATTCTATTCCTTCTTCAATATTTTGTTTCTGCAATAAACTAAGAAGTCTGGCAAAAGGATGTATTAAATGACCTAAGAGGTCTCTTTCACTTCTATTACATATTAAGTCAATGATTATACATTTATTTATTCTACATGCATATGTCTTCTAAATCTTTTTGTGGTTAATTAGCATAAGCTTTGTGAAAAAAAATATATCAAGCCAGTTCTAAATATAAGGCTGGGACTGCGTGTCTCAACACACCAAGTGGCGTTCTGAAGACTTAGAACAAATAAAAAGCTGAGAATCCTGAAATGTAGTATTATAACCCTACTGCCAACTTGCTGTAGAGACTAACTTGGTTTCTGTTGTTACATAAAAGCTACTTCATAGGCTAAAACTGTGACTTTCTACTTGTAACGGGCTACTCTGCTATGGGTAACACTATTCATAGACCTATTTAATCAACATTAAATTAAATTTTATTAAATATTTATGATCTGTAGTATCTACTATACGTGTCCAACACAGATATAAAAAAATCACTTTGGGCTGTCTGTAAATAGGCCATTAATATCAGTAATACCAGGGATGAGTGTGCCCGCAGGGGGTATATTAAATACTGTTAGGTTGAAAATGGCAACTATCTTGTTTAGTAGAGATGGACCTGAACTAAATCTCCATGCTCTATGTCCAGAGACTGTAGAATTTTGGAAGACTTCAGTATCCATCTCCATCTACCTTCAAGTAGCGTTCTCTGAAATGCTTCCATTTCCATGTGCAGGGCCAGGTAGACAAGCAGAACTGCAAGTTCTTAATATGTGAATGAACTGCTGGTGCAGGGAGGAAGGTTTTAGATTTATTATAAACTGGGGAACCTTTGGAGAAGGATAAGCTTATGTAAAAAGTATGGGCTCCACCTAAACCAAAACAGAACCATATTGCTGCCATGTAAAATTAAAAAAAAAGATCATAGAGGAGTTTCTAAACTAAGGGCTGGGCAGAAGTTAACAGGTGTGGAGGAACACATGGTTTGGACAGGGAAATCACTTATGAGAGGATTTGTTAATGGAAATCCTCTATATACTAATAAAAAGGAGATGATAGAAGTTGATAAGTAGAAGTAGGAACTGAAGAGAAGCAGTGGAATGAAAAACAGTCCAATCAATTATATCACACGAAGGCAGACAACTAAATATTGATAAATTGTATAAGTGCTTATATACAAATGCAAGAAGTCTAAACACTAAGATGGGTGAATGTGAGTTTCTAGTATTAAAGGAGGATATTGGTATAATAGGCATCACAGAAACTTGGTGGAATGATGACAATCAATGAGATATGGTAAAACTTAGGTACAAAATCTATAGGAATGACAAAATAAGTATGTCTGGTGGGAGAGTGGCACTATTTGTGAAATAAAGCCTTGAGTCAAATATAGTAAAAACCTTAAATTAATCAAACTGTACCATAGAATATCTATGGATAGAAATTCCATGCTTGAATAATAAAGAGTATAACAGTAGGAATGTACTACCAACAACCAGACCAGGATGGCGATGATGATTGCAAAATGCTCAGGGAGTTTATAGATGCTATAAAAACAAAAAAATCAATAACAATGGGGGATTTCAACTGTGCCCATATTGACTGGGTACATGTCACTTCAGGATGGGATGCAGAGATAACATTCTAGACACTGTTAATGACTCCTTCTTGGAGCAGCTGGTCCAGGAACCTACAAGGGGAGAGACAATTCTTGATTGAGACCAAAGAGGAGCACAAGATTTGATCCAAGAGGTGAATATAGATGAACTGCTCGGTAATAACGACCATCCTTGTTGTGGGAGTGAGGAGCAAGAAGGAAGGAAAATACTAAAGAAGCACAACACAGTAATATTTAACTTCAAAAAGTGGAATTACACAAAAATGAAGAAGCTATTTAAACAGAAATTAAAAGGAACAGCCACAAAAGTGAAATGCCTGCAAGGTGCGTTTAAATGTTTTAAAAACACCATAAGAGGTTCAAATAAAATGTATACCCCAATATTAAAAAAATAAAATAAAAAAAAAAGTAAGAAGACCAAAAAAATGCCACTATGGCTAAATAACACAGTAAAAGAGGTGGTTAGAGGCAAAAAGACATCCTTTAAAAATAGAAAGGAACATAAACTCTGATAAATCAAGTGTAAAAATAAAATTAGGCAGGCCAAAAGAGAATTTGAAGAGCAACTAGCAAAAGACAAAAAAACGAAGATCATTTTTTTCTTTTAAATATCAGAAGCGGGAAGCCTGTCAAATAATCAGTGGGGCCACTGGGTGATTGAGGTGCTAAAGGAGCACTCAAGGAAGACAAGGACATTGCAGAGAAGTTAAATGAATTATTTCCATTGGTCTTCACTGCATGGAATGTGAGATAGATTTCCACACACGAGCCATTCTTTTTACATGACAAACCTGAGGAACTGCCCCAGATTGAGGAGGTTTTAATCAATAATAAGTCACCAGAACCAGATAGTATTCATTCAAGAGTTCTGAAGGAACTCAAACATGAAATGAAAGAACTACTATCTGTGGTGTGTAACCTATTGTTTAATTCAACTTCTACACCAGATGATGAAGAATAGATAATGTGATGTCAATTTTTGGAAAAAGGCTCTAGAGGCAAGCCTCACAATGATAGACCCATAAGCCTACTTCAGTACTAGGCAAATTGGTTACAACTGTAGCAAAGAAAAGAATTATCAGACACGTAGATGAACATGATTTGTTGGGGAAGAATCAACACAGCTTTTGTTAGGGAAATCATCCCCTACTAACAATATCTCAACAAATAGGAGAACGGTAAGATCGACTGATTATAGTACGCTTGTACATTCAGAAAGCCTGTAACAAGGTCCCTCACCAAAGGTTCTTAGGCAAAGTAAGCAGTCACGGGATAAGAAGGAAGGTCATCTCATGGATCACTAACTAGTTAAAAGGAAGAAAAGAAAGGGTAGGAATAAATGGCCAATTTTCACAGATGAGAGAGGTAAATAGTGCAATTTCCCAGGGATCTGTGCTGGGACCAGTGCTGTTCAACATATGCAAAAATTATCTAGAAAAAGTTGAGATGGAAAAGGGTGGCAAAAGATGGCAAAATCTGCAGACAATACAAACTTACTTGAGCTAGTTAACTCCTTGTAGTCTACTTTACCAGGAACGGTAAAGAATGGTGTCCCTAGCATCTGTTCATCAGAAGATGGAGATGGATGGCAGGAGAGAGATCACTTGATCATTGCGTGTTAGCTTCACTCCCTCTGGGACACCTGGCATTGGCCACTGTCAGTAGACAGATACTGGGCTAGATGGACCTTTGTTCTGACCCGGTACAGCCGTTCTTATGTTCTTATGTATGTTTGACTTGCAAAGGGATCTCACAAAACTGGGTGACTGGGCAACAAAATGGCAGATGAAATTCAATGTTGATAAATGCAAAGTAATGCACATTGGAAAACAGATTCCTAATGATACATACAATATTATGGGTATAAATTAACTGTTACCACTCCAAAAGAAGACTTTGGAGTCACTGTGGATAGTTCTCTGAAAACATTTGCTCAATGTGCAGCAGCAGTCAAAAAAGCTAACAGAATGTTAGAACAACTAGGAAAGGACTAGATAATAAAACAGCAAATATCATAATGCCGCTATGAAAATCTATGGTACACCCACACATTTAGCATTGTGTGCAGTTCTGGTCACTCTATCTTAAAAATATATATATTAGAAATGGAAAAGGAACAAAGAAGATCAGAAAAATGATTTGGGGTAGGGAATAGTTTCCCAATGAGGAGAGATTTAAGACTGGGACTCTTCAGCTTAGAAAACTAAAGACTAAAAGGGATATGATAGACATCTATAAAATCATGAATGGTGTGGAAGAAGTAAATAAGAAAGTATTTTTTTACCCCTTCACATAACACAAGAACCAGGGGTCACCAAATGAAATTAAAAGGCAGCAGGTGTAAAACAAACAAAAGAAAATACTACTTTAGAGAATGTATAGCCAATCTGTGGAAGTCAATGCTTGGGGATGTTGTAAAGACCAAAAGTATAACTTCAAAAAAGAATTACATAAGTGCATGGAGTATAGGTCCATCATTGGCTATTAGCCAAGATGGTCAGGGATGTAACCCCATGCTCTATGTGTCCCTAAGCCTCTGAATGCCAGTTACTGGGACTTGACAAATGGGGATGGACCTCTTGATAATTGCTCTGTTCTGTTCATTCCCTCTGGCATTGGCCACCGTTGGAAGTCAGGATACTGGGATAGGGGGAGCATTGGTCTAACCTGCTATGACCAATCTTATGCTCTTATGATGGAGGAGAAACATATATCATTGTCTATCCTGCACCCCTGTCCAGGAGCCAGATGTTATCCTTGTTCTTTCAGTGAGGAAGCCTAAAGGCTGCTACAAACATTGGTGTTATAAGTCCTAAAATAGGAAAGATGGAGCAAGGCACCTTTAAATTCCTGTTTCAATTTGCTGTCAGAATTCTTCAAGTATATTAGGAACCTCAATCTTAGTGAAATGTGTGGGTTCACAACCCTCATATAAGCTGAAACCACTAGAAAAGTTTCTTTGAATACACATCTCCACTGCTGACACTGTTCCTAGTACCAGGGTAACATTGTTAGCTGTAATTTGATGAAAAGACAAACACAACCCTCTGCCGATGAAATACACCTCTACCTCAATATAATGCTGTCCTCGGGAGCCAAAAAATCGTGTTGCGTAATAGGTGAAACCGCGTTATATCAAACTTGCTTTGATCCACCGGCGTGCACAGCTCTGCCCCTCTCAGAGCACTGCTTTACCGTGTTATATCCGAATTCATGTTATACCAGGTTGCGTTATATTGGGGTAGAGGTGTAACAGTTACTTAACTATTTCACTGATATAGCATAGGCAGGCCAGCCTACTTCAAATCCATATTCCTTCGGTAAAGAAATGGTGATTTTTTAAAAGAAAAATTACTGGGCTAAATCCACAACTACTATAAATTAGCAAAACTCAGTCTGAAGTCAATGGAACTTTGCCAAATTACACCAGCAGATGATCTAGCCCATTGTTATATGTATTTTTTTAACTAATGGAAAAAGTCTGAATCTGTGATCAACTTTTTCATTGATTTATACCTGTATGCAAATATATTACAGGTAACGATGCATTTTCATACAGGTAATGATGATAGTACTTCATTATGATTAGTTACATTTTGACCTTACTTTGCAGAGGTACTTGTGATTCCAGCACGTTTAAGTCATTTCTTTCATCGTTCAGGAGATTATTTCAGATATGTTTTGGAGAGTTGTTTTGCCCTTTCTTTCAAATTCTGTCTATTTGAATGATTTAAACCTGCCCATTTCCCTCCTAAAAATAATTCATGTTTGTAAAAAAATTATTAAGTAATATCAATAAATAAGTAGTTCCCACAGTTATTTTTGAATAAAAAATGACTAAAGTTATATATATATAACTTTAGTCATTTTTGGTTCAAAAGAGGAAGAGCATTAATTACTACTTAAAAATACTAGATCTAGATTTAACATGGAAGCACCAGAGTCAACCCAGAAAAACTGGGATGCCACCAATAATAATAGCTTGTGTTTAAAGAGACATTGGTCCTTTTAGACACTGCAAATGATAAAATAGTTAAAAGATTTGAGGTCTGAACATTTTTTCTTCAGGGGTTGGTTTTAACTTTTAGATTTAATTTTAATTAAAGAATAATCATGAATTGCAATACCAGAAGGAGGGTTTCTTATAGGCAATTAAAGGAAAATCTGAGACATTTAACAAAGAAAGCGGCACTTTCAGAGATAGCAATGATTTCATCAAAATTGCCAAATCAATTTAACACCATTAAAGAGGCCACAAATGGATGTAGCTATATTTGATCAATTCTAAACATGAATTTGCACTTATATGATCAATGGAAATAGTGTAACTAATGTGAATTTTGGTGACTGGAGTGAAATTAATCATGAGTGGATTGGCTGCTTTATATTATGCAGCAGTAGAAAAGTTTGTGTATAGTGATGGACTCACTTTCAGCTGCCTGTGATTAGTCTGTCAAAGTAAGTGGGGGAGGGAGGAGATTTTTATTTTTAGCTGTGTTACTGGAAATATTTGGCTCAAGTTAGAAATTGATTAGGGCCTGATTCTCATATACACTAAAGTATCTTTACAGAGCTCTAACATTGTAAAAGGGCCTTAAAGTGGGTATAAATTATGACTGTCATACTGGTGTAAAGGGGCCTAGTGTAAATAAGAATCAAGCCCTCAATCTCTCATTCCCGGGACTGGGAAGAGTGAAGAACCACCATTTAAATGCCAGGAGCTGATAAACATGGACTAGAAAAAAGTGTATTAACAGGAATGGAAGACGCTGAGAATCGTTTGAAGTCTTCTGAAGGGCATGCAAGAAGGTCTTTGTGGCTTCCTCTAAATAAAGTTATCTGAGGCTAAAGACATCCCAGTAGTTGCATGAGATATTGCAGAGGGAACAGAACAAAAAAATGCATTGGGATCATGCAAACCTACCAGGAAATAGTGGAGGAAACACAAGGTAAAACAGGACTCCAGGCCATAGGTTTGTTGGAATGCTACTCTATGTGGTATAAAGTGCCCTTCAAAAGTACAATGGGTTTAAATACATAATTTGTCCTGCTCATTAAAGTGAAGTGGAAATAGCAGAATATTGTTCATATGAAAATTGTGTGATGTTGGCATGTCAGAAAGGGATAAATTTTCAAAGTGTGTCCTCCTCATTATGGGTTCATCTGTATCAATTGGTTGGTCTCGGTTAAGCACTCAAAATGGAGGCATCCACAATGAAAAGTCACTTGAAAATGTCTAGTCTTAACCTGTGTAATTCGACTTCTCAATCATAAAGTTTGGATAATAATACTACTTTGTCTTAGGTGGATGTGCAATAATTCATCAATGTTTTAAATTATCTTCCATTCTTTGGTTGGAAGCCCATACAGAGGAGCAAGGTTTTAATATCTATTACTGACCACAAAAAAACATGCTTGTAAGCATGTAGTCTATGAAATGTAAACTGGAAAAAAGCACTGGTGACCAAAGTCAATATGCTTTCTACCCCTCAAGGACTTTAAAATTATTGCTAAAGAAAACTTGCAACTCCTTTGACACAGGTGTAAGAGGAAAACAGGAAGATGAATGGCATGATCATATTAAAGAATGTACATAAATATCCGGTCTGCATGTCCCCTCTAGTGATCTGTCTCAAAATATTATGGTGGACTGAAAGATTCAACAGTTACCAGCAGCATTCCCCATTTTTTAACATAGAAAATATATCTGGAAATGGACTATCCAGCCAATGTAACTGTTAAAGGATGTACAGCCCACTGTAATTCTACCAAGAGGACAGCGGAATTCAGATAAGGCAGAAAGGAGCAAAAGTGTTCATATATAACTTCAAAAAATCTCTCACAGAGGAGAATTCAGTATGGACATGTTACAATTCTCCTGATATGCTTCCCACCTGTTGGGATCAGTCATTTCCATCTGCACTGAGATGCAGATTGAAGTCTCCTTCGGGGTTTGAGACCATGTCTGACTCATCTATTATGAAGCTAACTCAAATCAGTAAAGGCAAAAACTCTCACTATTTTTGTGACTGTCTTCCTATTCACTTTCAAATAAGAGAGGGTAAGTAAACTTCTCTGTCCCAGACAAATTTTAATCTAGAATGATTAAATTATTTCTTATTCCCTAAGGGAAATATTTTATCACTCAGGTTAATTAAAAGTGCCAGCAACCTAGCTGTCATGCTTAATCAGGAAATAGCTAGGTGATGTGAGTGCCTATATACTGTTCATTGTATACTTAAGGAGACTAATTCACCATTGTGTTGTTCAAGTTTTACATAAGTCCAACTCCACCGGGATACTGCAGTAAATCAAGGCCAGAATTTCCAGTGCTCGCCAAACTTTGACTATGGATCACTGAAAATCTTAAAAATAGCAAGTTCCTGACATTCAGGATTTTGATAAGACTGCTCTCATCTTTCTCTAGGAAGTTAGCTGTATTTGTGAGAAGGCCAAACATTTATAGACTTAGTAATATGATTATTATTTATTATCTGATAAAAGGAAGCTGACAGTGTGGCCCCTGACTTCCCTGATATTCTCATTTTTAGTAAATGCATTTAGGTCAGAATAACACATATAAAAGGCAATCAACTGTGTGAGACCTTGTAACTTTACACAACTGCACATAAAGGAATGTATTTCAATGAAAATAACTGGAGGATGAATTCCTCAATGAAACCAAAGCATAGAAGGTGTTGAAACCAATTTTTAATATTTACAAAACCAGCGTTCAGTATTTGCACCTGTTTTAGGTATATATCAAAGCGCATAGAATAAACAATAGGTCTGCGTAATTGTGACATACAGAGGTGCCATTCCATCCCAATAATTAGCAGCAAATAATTTATTTAATAAATTTAGCCTCTCTCTCTAATCAGTTTACAATTTTCTCAAAAGTACTATTTGTAAATCATCATTGGTAGATTGTTTAAAAGCAGTTAGTTACAAGTGTTTGATATCAGAGACTTGAAATTAGGCCTGTATTTTCTAGTTTTGATTGGACACACAGACATTTGGTGGAGAGGAAGATGATAAGGAACAGTCAACATGGATTCATCAAGGATAAGTCATTCATGACCAACATGATTGCCTTCTATGATGAGATAACAGGCTCTGTGGATATGGAGAAAGTGGTGGATGTGATATATCTTGACTTTAGGAAAGCTTTTGATACAGTTTCCACAGTATTCTTTCCAGCAAGTTAAAGAAATATGGATTAGATGAATGGACTATAAGGTGGATAGAAAGCTGGCTAGATTGTCAGGCTCAACGGGTAGTGATCGATGGCTTGATGTCTAGTTGGCAGCCAGTATCAAGTGGAGTGCCCTAGTGGTTGGTCCTGGGGCCGGTTTTGTTCAACATCTTAATTAATGATCGGGATGATGGGATGAAATGAATCTCAGCAAGTTCGCAGATGACACTAAGCTGTGGGGAGATTCAGATATGCTGGATGGTAGGGACAGGATCCAGAGGGACCTAGAAACATTGGAGGATTGGGCGAAAAGAAATCTGATGAGGTTCAACAAAGACAAGTGCAGAGTCCTGCATTTAGGATGGAAGAATCCCATGCACCGCTACAGGCTGGGGATTACAATGAGCAAGAAGCTGGATATGAGTCAGCAGTGTGCCCTTGTTGCCAAGAAGGCCAATGGCATATTGGACTGTATTAGTAGGAGTATTGCCAGCAGGTTGAGGGACATGAGTATTCCCCTCTATTCAGCACTGGTGAGACCACACCTGGAGTAGTGCATCCAGTTTTAGTCTCCCCACTACAAAAGGAACGTGGACAAATTGAAGGGAGTCCAGCGGAGGGCAATGAAAATGATTGGGGGGCTGGAGCACATGACTTACGAAGAGAGGCTGCAGGCACTGGGGTTATTTATTCTGCAGAAAAGAAGAGTAAGGGGGGTTTTGATAGCAGCCTTCAATTACCTGAAGGGCAGTTTCAAAGATGATGGAGCTAAGCTGATCTCAGTGGTGGCAGATGACAGAACTAGAAGCAGTAGTCTCAAGTTGCAGTGTGGATATTAGGAAACACTATTTCACTAGGAGGGTGGTGAAGCACTGGAATGGGTTACTTATGGAGGTGGTGGAATCTCCATTCTTAGAGGTTTTTAAGGCCCGGCTTGACAAAGCCCTGGCTGGGATTATTTAGTTGGTGTTGGTCCTGCTTTGACTGGGGATCGGACTAGATGACCTCCGGAGGTCTCTTCCAACACTAATATTCTATGATTCTCTGATTTATAGTTCTTATTTAGTTCTTTCATTACACGAGTACAATACTGATGATGAAATCCTGGCCTCATTGAGGTCAGAGGGAGTTTTGTCATTGACTTCAATGGAGGTGTCAAGGTTTCTTCCCCACTTTGAACTTTAGAGTACAAAAAGTGGGGACCTGCATGAACACTTCTAAGCTTAATTACCAACTTAGGTCTGGTACGCTGCCACCAGCCAGAATTTAGTGTCTGGCACACTTTCTGTTCCCCCAAAACCTTCCCTGGGGAACCCAGATCCAACCCCCGTGGGTCTTAAAACAAGGAGAAATTAACCATCCCCCTCCTTTTCCCCCTAGACTTTCCCCACCCTGGGTTGCCTTGAGAGGCTTCACACAGATCCAAACTCCTTGGATCTTAAACCAAACGGGAATTAACCATCCTCCTCCTTTTCCCCCCAGACTTTCCCCTCCCTGGGTTGCCTTGAGAGACTTCACACAGATCCAAACTCCTTGGATCTTAAAACAAAGAGGAATTAACCATCCCCCTCCTTTCCCCGCACCAATCCCTGGTTAGTTCAGACCCAATCCCTTGGATCTTAAAAAAAGGAAAAATCAATCAGGGTCTTAAAAAGAAAGCTTTTAATTAAAGAAAGAAAAGGTAAAAATTGTCTCTGTAAAATCAGAATGGAAAATGCTTTACAAGGTACTCAGATTCATATAGACCAGAGTGACCCCCCGCAGCCTTATATTCAAAGTTACAGCAAACATAGGTAAAAATCCTTCCAGCAAAAGAAGCATTTACAAGTTGAGAAAACAAACATGAGACTAATCTGCCTTGCCTGGCTATTACTTACAATTTTGAAACATGAAAGACTGATTCAGAAAGAGTGGGAAAGCCTGGAATGATGTAGCGTCCCTCTTAGTCCCGAGAGCGGAAACGAACAAAACAAAAAGCACAAACAAAGACTTCCCTCCACCAAGATTTCACCCTTAGAAAAAGATATCTGGTCTCAATATTCACGTTTACAGGTTCAAATTGTTGCCATCTGTAATTCATTTTTAATATTTGTTTAAAATGTACTCTTTTCATGAACATTGTTTCTAGCAAACATGTTTGCTAAAATAATCAAGGCAATTACATGAACATGGACAAAGGGCATGAACACAGGCAAAACAAATTCTAGTTTTTGTTGAAATGAATATTCACAGAAAAAATGAATATAAATACTTATAGTACTTCTTTCCTCTTTAAAGCTGCGAGGACATTGGTGAGTATAACACAAATGTTGGTTAGCTCATGTACTATATATTTTTTTCATATCTCTTTGGATGGTCCAATCTGAAATCATGCAAACCATGATAATACACCATTTAAAGAATTGCCAAAAATGACAGGCTCACAAGGCTCTGGCATACTACACATATTTTTTGAAGATCACTGTGGTTCCAGAAATCTTAATAGTAGAATCCCATTCTTTTTAAATTCATTGAGAAGTGCATCAATCTGAACTGCATCAGGATGGGATAATTTAAGTTGGAAAATATATTCTGAGAAAAAGCATTCCTATTTCTAAGCCTTATCTAGGAGCATAAACTCACTATAGTGTGCCTCAACATTTAGTGCTCTGAGACACATTTATCTTGTACAGTTGGTGTGATGAATGAGGCATTAGGATGTACCAGTAACAAGCATGTTAACTTCAATAAAATCCGTCTCACCATTTGTGAGCTGATGAAGGCATCAAAAGTCAATTAATCATATCTATTGAGGCTCATATGATCTGATATTGTTTGTAGGAAGCACCAAAGATTTGCAATAGTGCAGTACTCTTGAAACACAGTTGGTAAGCAACAGGAAGGGCCAAAGAGGTCTCCTACAAAGTCTGATGAGTACTGAGATAAAGGAGACATGTGGAACCATCAATAGCCAGAATATCTAAGCTCATAAAAGTGAAATAGTTCAAATACTAAAGAAGCAATAGAAGGTTCTTATATTGTACTGAACTTCATTGAGATATATTTGACCCTATTTGCAGACCCAAATGAAATAATTGTGGGGCCCTGTGCACTGTGGAAATTCGGGAGTGACCTTCCTAAGAAGAAACATAGTCCCTACATATCCCACTTAGACCCCATATGCCCCTCATGTCCACATATACCCCAACAACCCTCCAGTCCCCATATATCCTGACAGATCCCTCACTTATTCCATCATGCAGCCTCTCAACACATCAGACCCCAACATTCCAGTCCCCAACATCCTCCACTCATCCTATAGCCCACCAACAGTTTGTCCTCGCCACAGCTCCTATGACCTTCCTGGCCACTCACCAGATTAGCTCAGTGTTGCCTTCCCATCCTAGGTTAGCGTGTCTCCTTCTCTTTCCAGCCTTTCTGCTCCATTTGCTCCTGACACCTGCCTTGCTCTCACACAACTCCATGCTGCTCAGGTCTGCAGCCACATATATACCATGAAGAGAGGTGGGCAGGCCAAATCTGAGTGAGTGGCATTGCGGCCTGGTGCACAGGGTCACAGCAGAACTCTGTGTTGGTTTTATTTTCTGGTGGTCATGGGTTCCCCTGGGATGGGGGGCCTGTGAAAGTGCACCAACTGTTCACTGGTTAATCCTGTCCTGCCCACATGTCATGGAATGGAGGTGAAACTCTGAAATTGTATCTTCTCATAGAGGTGAATCCAGCCCAAATGTCAGAGCTGCCACCAGTACGCTAAGCTTTTCTGAATAGCTCACCATCAGTGGTTCAGACTCATATAGGTCTGTTCCAGGAGAAGAGTCAGCGCGAACAGGTTTGTAGTAGTACATACTGCTAAAGTGCCAGACAAGGCAATGGGAGACACCTTCGGTAAAACTCCTATTGACTTCAATAAGGATTTTATCCCTTCTTTGAATTACCTTATTGAAGTATGCAAGACCTTGTATCAGGTCTTATTTGAGATGCTCCAGGAAACTATGAATTGAATGCCATTTCTATTCACAAAGCTTAAATTCCAGGAGAGACATATGATTTTATTTCTTTACTCATTTACTTTTAGATGTGCGCAAAGCTGATTTTTAAGGGGAACTGAGACTAAATCTCATGAATTTTATGTGTTACTATTAATTATTATTATTAAATAAATGTAGATGTAACGGATGATCTCACTACAAATGATAAATAATTATTTTCAATATATCACTCTCACTTACTAGACTTTTAACATGTTTAAAAAAGTTAAAATCATTACTGCTAATGCTCTTATCTGATGGGGGAAAATAGGCTTAAATTATAAAATATAAAATGTATTTTGTGTGATGACTATTCAATCCCTAAAAGGTATATTTCAGACTGACAGACTAGCCCTAAAATAATAGTCCTAAAATAGTCCACAATGATCTATCAGACATTTTCATTTTTGGTGGCAGACTTTACCTTTTCCAGTGAAGTTCAAAGATTATAAAGTAGTAAACACGTTTCCAGGACCTTGAGAAAGATGATTCACATTGCATGTGTGGCAAATTGCCGGTACTGTTCTCTGGGTCTCGTGCTTTCTCTTCTCTGGGGTAGGTTCAGGGCGATATTGCTTGCCTCTGAACCAGTTCTTAATCACTCCCCTAGTGTCCTTGGAGGAGGGGAGTGGAGAGGGAGGGACCTGGGTGGGCCCGCCTCTATCAGTCCCATAACCCAGGGGTCCTGGGGTTGTGGTGAACCACTTGACTAGCGGTTTTCTTCCCTGGTACTCTCCCTCTCATAGTCACCCGTCAGCCTGCTGCAGGGCGCTTCTCGCCTCTGCTTCTATACAAAGCCTGGTGCCCTTACTAGGGGTTTCTGTTGGCCTTCCCAACATCCACACAGCACTCTTCAACCATTCTATTTTCTCTCTGGACAAACTCTTTCTTCTGCTCAATCTGCCACTCTTGCTCCCATTCCAACCCTCCTCTCCTCCCATGTTCACAACTACCAACCCCCTGTCTGACTGCCAGCAAGGGGTTTACCATACCGCCAGGAGCACCCATGACACCAACAGTACAAATGACTGATTAACCATCATCCATCACCAAGTTCATGTTACACAGAGTACAACGATCTGAACCATCGGCTACCTGCAAGGCCAAATGAATGCTTCTGTTATATATCGGCTTATTTCAATGCAGGGAATCAGGCGTGCGTTAACTGGAGTCCACGGTGCTCTAACTGGAGTCAGGTGCCTACTAATTTTAAGCCAAGCTGTTCTAGTTAATCCTAGACCCACACCTTCCTCCTAGGCAGAAATAAGGCCCTGACTAACACTCTTATCGCTCCCTCTGCGCCATGCTGTATCACCACTATCCCCTACCCACCCCGCTCAACACCAGGGGCTTGGGGGCTACTTGGACGAGAGCAGTGTTGGCGTGAGAGGCCATCAGCAGTTGGACCCTGTTGGCTTCCAAGCCTATGGGCTCGGACACCAAGGGAAAATGGAAAGGCCTTGACCAAGAGAGGAACCACCTCGATCAGCATCCTGGCCAGATTTCTTTCCTTGGATTCCTCATGCATCACTGGTAGCGGGGGTGATTCAGTCACAAATGGGTAACCGCCGCCTCAGGTATGCGCATAGTAGACGCGACGAGTTCTCCATAGCCGCTTTATCGCCAGACATTCCTTTTCAACAACAGCGTATATTTTGTTCCCTGGGAGAGTACTGTGCCTCGACGGTACAAGAGTAATGGGGTGCTCCTCTCCCTACCACCTTGGGAAAGGACGGCCACCGTAGTCCCACCGCGTACGGGCGTCCGTTTGCAGCGGATATCCTTATCTCGAGAGTCTCGAGCCATGCACCCAGTACGCGGATGACGAATATAGGAGTTGATCTGCAAATCGACAAATGCTGCTTCGGCCGCATCTGGTCCACTTCACTATCTCGGGGCGGCCGAGCCTTTTATCAGATCCGTCAATGGCCCCCTCTATGTGGCAAAGATGAGGAATGAATCTCCATGATAGTATCCAACTATACCCAAAAAAATGCTATCTGACTGCTTCTTGCGGATGGTCGTGGCAATCGGCCGGCTCGGTATTGCCGCGCGCACACTTGTGCCCCAGTTGGGCATTCACCACTCTATTCTACCCTACGACATATGCCCGGAAGGTATTTGACGCATTTCAGAGGATTAGCGGTGAGACCAGCCTTTCGCAAAGCGTCCAGCACTGCTTCCACTTTGTCCAGGTGTGTCTCCCAATCAGGGCTATGTATGGGTAACTATGTCGTCTAGATAGGCGGCGGCATAGTTGGCATGGGGTCGTAATAACTTATCCATCAGTCTTTGGAATGTGGCAGGGGCCCCATGGAGTCCGAAAGGGAGGACAGTGTACTGGAACAGGCCATCGGGTGTAGAAAAAAGCAGTCTTTCCCTGGCATCCTTGGCCAGGGGTATTTGCCAATATCCTTTGGTCAGATCTAGGGTGGTTAGGTATTTGGCCTTGCCTAACTGATCAACCAGCTCGTCAATGCGTGGTATCGGGTAGGCATCGAAGTGGGATACTTCATTTAATTTCCAGAAGTCGTTACAAACCTCAGGTGCCATCAGCTTGGGGACTAGTACGATCGGACTGGACACTGGCTGTGGGATTCTTCAATGACCCCGAGTTCCAGCATCTTTCGCACTTCCATCCTAATTTCTTCCCTTTTAGCTTCCGGTATTCGATATGGTCTTATCGTCACCCTTACTCCGGGGCTGGTGACAATATGATGTTGGACTAGTGCCGTTCGACCTGGTTGGGTACAAAATACGTCCTGGTTCGCGGTGGATCATTTCAATGACTTCCATCCGTTGTTCTGGGGTTAAGTCAGGAGATATCTTTACCTGCTCCTGCGGGCCGTCTGCCTGAGGTAGAGCTCCTCGAGTGACCAGACATGTCTCTCTGTCATGCCAGGGCTTCAGTAAGTTGATGTGGTATATTTTGCTCTGGCTTCCGGCGGTTGGTTGTCTAACCTTATAATTCACTTCTCCAATGGCTTCCACTATCTCATATGGTCCGTGCCAACTGGCTAGGAGTTTGCTTTCTGTGGTCGGCACTAACACCATCAACCGTTCCCCCGGCTGAAATCTCTCGCATTTTCGCCGACGGTTGTAGTATGTCCGCTGTGTCTCTTGTGCTTTTTCTAAATGCTCCCGTACTATCGGGGTTACTCGAGTTATCCGCTCTCGCATCTGTGTCACATGCTCAATATATTCTTTCCTGGGTTGGGTTGTTCCTCCCAATCCTCCTTGGCGATATCCAATATCCGCGTGGGTGGCGTCCATATAAGAGTTCAAAGGAGAAAAACCCGTGGACG
The DNA here is from genome assembly GCF_003597395.2 of Chelonoidis abingdonii. Taxonomy (NCBI): domain Eukaryota; kingdom Metazoa; phylum Chordata; order Testudines; family Testudinidae; genus Chelonoidis; species Chelonoidis abingdonii. Next base: position 280,473,897 of record NC_133769.1, on the reverse strand, counting down.
CCTGGGAACTTCCCGTATGCGAACATTAGATACGGCAAAAGAGTGTCCCAGTCCTTTCCATCCTGTGCTACCACCTTCCGGATCATACTTTTGAGGGTTCGATTGAATCTTTCGACTAGTCCGTCTGTTTGTGGATGGTAAGACGGAGGTCCGAATGGCTTGTATACGGAGCAGGGCACATAAGTCTTTCATTAGTTTTGACATAAACGGGGTTCCTGGTCTGTCAGGATCTCCTTAGGGATGCCCACTCTGGCGAAAACCTGTAGTAGTTCTTTAGCTATTGCCTTAGACGTGGGGTTTCTTAAAGGGATGGCCTCTGGTTATCGTGTGGCATAGTCAAGGATGACTAGTACGTTTCGGTGGGCCCGTGCCGACTTTTCTAGTGGGCCCACTATGTCCATAGCTATCCTCTCGAACGGGACATCAATAATAGGTAAAGGTACTAGTGGGGCCCGCAAGTGAGGTCGGGGGCTATGCAGCTGGCATTCAGGGCAGGAGGCACACATAACGCTGGACTTCTGCTCGTATTCCTGGCCAATAAAACCTTCTTAGTATTCTATCCAGCGTCTTGTCTGCCCCTAGATGTCCCCCAAATAAATGACTGTGAGCTAACTCTAGTACGGCCCTTATGTGTTTCCGTGGGACTAGGAGTTGCTCTACTTCTTCCCCTCGTATTTGCTCTATTCTGTACAACAGATCACGTTTGAGCACGTAATATGGCCTTGGGCCTTTGACTTTTCCTTCTACAGGCACTCCATTTACTTCCACTACCTCCTCCCTCACGTTTGCATATAATGGATCTTCGGCCTGGTCCTGCCCAAAGGTCTCACGTGCGGTGCTGAACTGACCTAATTCCAGGGGCCTATTTCAACTCTTCCCCCTGGGGTGCTCCCACTTGGCCAGGAACCTCCTCTGAGTCCTCCGTGACCCGAACCTTCTCTTGTCTCCTGGGCGGGTTCGCCTACCCACAAGGGAAGTCTTTTGATTAGCTGCCAGAATCCTGGTCCCTAACTTTTTAGCCGCCCTTCGTTCTCGCCTAGCCCTGCGGGGTTTTCCAGGGGATGAGAACATTCTGGAGCAAATTCAGCAAACATTGGGGCGAGGCTATCTTTAGTTGCCTCTGTCTCAACCTGGGGGTTGCTACCCTTTCCTGCCTCTATCGGGGGTCAGTAAGTTCTCAAACCCAGGGAAGTCTCTCCCAATCAAAACAGGATAAGGAGCTTGGGGACTACTCCTGCAGAAACTCTGGTGGTATTCCCCTGGATTTCAATCCGTACTGGAATTGTAGGGTAAAAATTCACGTGCCATGTACGCATGTTACCCCCTGTGCTTTTGGCCCGAGTTAGTTGGTCTGTTCCCTAACAGCACACACAGAAACTTCCCTCCCTCAAGATTTAAAAGTATCCTGGCTCCTGACTGGTTCTCTGGTCAGGTGACAGCCAGGCTACTGAACTTGTTAACCCTTTACAGTCAAAGAGATATCAAGTACTTCTGTGCTATTAGCTTTTCTTATCTGTTTATGACATGGTGTCACTCAAACTCCAAGAGAAACGTGAACGATGTGACCCCCATATGGATCATAACTGAAGAAACCACTGTGCGAACATCTGCAAAGAGAACCTATTTAGTTTTCCATCATGTCAAAGATTATTAATACTCTTAAGAGAATTGTATTAGCATATCATAAATGAACCAAACATGATCAGCTAAATAAGTTCAGAGTAAACTTGTCTTAAGAAAGTACTCAAATGACAAGCAAAAATAAGATGCTCAATGGAAACTTTCTTCACATGAATTGCAGCAGAATTGTATTCAATATATTTTGAGTATAACATGTGAGAGGAGGTTGGGTTGTTAGGGCTCTTGCTCTTTCACTGTAAAAAACTGTCCTGTTGTGGTGCAGAAAAGAAGAACATGCAGAGAACTTTGTGCTTAAAGATTAGATAAATATTTTAGAAATAACCCCAAAGTAACACACTTCGATTACACCCACACCACATCTTGGAAGTAAGTTCCCAGCTCATGTAGACATATACACGCTAGCTCAAGCTACCATGCTAAACAATAGCAATGTGGCTGTGACAAGTATGTATCTAGATTTTGGACAGGGCTGTACTTGAGGCTAGGCTGAACCACTGATTGGGCCTGCACAGGGATAGTTCTATTTTTGGTGTGCTAGCTCCAACAGAGCTAGTCCCTGTGCATACATCTATGGTGCAATAAAAAAAAAATCACAGCACTGGGTCTCTGAGCATGGATCAGATGAATCAGGCTCACTAGGTTTAGGCTGCAGTGCTATAAAATTGCAGGGACACGGGAGATCTGTGAGCCCATATATCTACACCACAATTTTATGTCCCTGCAGCCCAACTAATGTGAGCCCATGTCTGTGGCTATGCTACAGGTCTTTTATGGCAGTGTAGCTATATTCTGTATGCCTACTCAAGCTGGCAATTATACCTTCTTGCTGCAGTGTAGACACAGCCATAGTCAGCAATACTTCTGATCGTAGTGAGGATTGCAGTGTTAAGAGTTTGAGTGGCTTCCATCACAAAATCTTCACTTTCTTTGAAGAACACAAGGAAGTGGTCTTCATGTAAATAGCTGGAGCAGCTTTAAAAGAGAGTTCCTCTTGCAAGTGACTGACCTGTGAAAATTTAAAAATCAGCTCATATAACAGCTATGTAAAGTGTTATTGAAACAGAAATGATATATATTATTGTTATGATAATGTATTAATTAGGAAAGCAAAAGAGATTGCTTTTTTTATTACTGAACATTACAAATGTGCTTTTGTCTTGAAATTTAACTCCATATCAGTCTAGATTTGTGATTCCTCTTTACTGTCCCTTCAATAATAACCTACCTTTTTATCTTACAGCCCAACATTGCTGTCATTAAGTCAAATTCTCTGCTGGCATAAAATGATGCAGCTCAGTTGACTTCAGTGAAGTTTTGCACTTTTACACCAGCATAGAATTTGACCCTTTCACTTCAGTGGCAGTAGGATAAACCCCTAACTTCATATGGTAGGCCCCACTTCAGCAAGGAACTTCAACATATACTTAAGTACTTTGAGATGCTTTCCTGAAGTGGGGGCCACAGAACATTATTTTAACTGAAGTACAGACAATAGTATAATCACTATTAAAAAAAATAATTCCCCACATTGTCCACTTCTGAAACAGCTAGTATTTTAGAATTTCCAGCACAATGATCTGTATTTACTTGTTGCCAATACCTTTCTTCTATAAACACATTGTAAAAAATCCATATTAACACTTTTATTTTAAACATAATGACACTGAGTCTTGTTCAGTCATTCCTTAGTGTGCTTAAATAAACTTATTAGTCTGTAAAACACAGAAATAATAAATGCCTAGGATTTATCCTGTCAGATAGTAAAACCTCAGGATACAAATAACTAAATAAATAAACATCTTTTTTTTTAGAGAACAGTTACTATGTATACACACTTTTCTAAATTAAATTCAGAGATTTTTAATTAGGATCCTTTCCAGAAAATAATGTTAGTGAGACAGTTGGCTCATAGCCAAAGAATTTTCTCCCTGTTAAAAGGAAGGAAGTCACCATCTTTAGAGGTTATAAAATGCCTTGTTATGCATTTCACAGCTTCTTGAAGGTCAGAGGCAGACCAACATGGTCACATTGATATGGACACAGTGGTGAGATGAGGACAGACACATTCATGACATTAAATAGCAGCTGCAATTTGTATTAAACTTTAGCACAGGGGAGGGGTGCTATATGCCCATCACCCATACTCTCCTATAGCAGACATTTAACTGGTTACAGTGGAGGAGTTACAGGGCTCCTTACTATACAACCCATAAGTCAGAATATGCTCACCCCAGCATACTCCCAGGACTCAGCTCTCTCTGAGTCCTAGCACCTTCCACCCTCATGAGAGAGGACAGAGAGTGCACCAGGGTGGGGACCTTGGCCCACAGAGCCCACAGGGTCTCACTCTATCCTATGAGCCCAAGTCCCAACACCAGATCCTCTGGGAACTATCCATTGTATCCAGGGCCAGCTTTAGTCTGATTCCGCCAATTCCCGTGAATCAGGCCCCACGTCTCAGAGGGTCCCACAGTGTCCAGAAGAGGGACACCGCAAGGTAAGGCCCCAGAAGACAACTGCTGCTGAGGAAGGACCCTCTGCTGAAGTGCCGCCAGAAACAGCGGCAACTGATTGAGCCATTGTCTTTGGCAGCATTTCAATGGCAGATCTTTTGAATCAGGTCCCACATATCCTAAAGCTGGCTCTGATTGTATCCTTTTAATCACTTGGTCCTGCTTTAAGCAGGGGTTGGATTACAGGAACTCCTGAGGTCTCTTCCAACCCTAATCTTCTATGATTCTATGGGAATCAACCACAAGGTGATGAATTATCAACTCAACCCAAGTATAATAGGTAGGTACTAAACGTATTCCTACTTAACCCACTGTGTCTTGAAGGCACTGCAAGGAAACCAAAAAACGCCCCCTCCCTGCTCTTCTGCCAGCTGGTCAAAAAAATTCCTTCCTAACCCTTCAGCAAGCGATTGGCTAGACCCACAACATCTGCCATTCCAGTCTAGTGTGAAAGTAGAATGAATTATATTGTGAAAATAGAAAGGATTAAAGAAATGCTGTCTGTACCTTTAAGCAAAACTGTTGGAATGCTGCAGTCCAGGTGTCAGGAATACAGACATTAACATAGAACAATTGCACCGTTTAAGGGCAATTGGTGAAGTATTAGCTTTAGATGGATAACAGTTAGTAAGGAAGTGGGATATGCATGCTGTGCCCCACGTGAATTTTACTGTGTTCCTTTCTTCATCCCTTTGTCTAATTCCTGCTCTTTTACCTGTATAAATAAGACTGTTTGGGTCTTGCATGGCCATTCACATTATCTGGGTGCTATTGGTGGAGCGCTGTGCTAATAAAACAGAGTGGTCTGACAAATTGTGAGTCCTGATTCTAACTTTGACACTAGGTTCCCATTCCTTGTTCAGGTGGGAAGGGTGGGGCTGCTGGAATGGAGCCAAAAGAGGTTTCACATAACCCTCATTCCAGGTTAAATCCTGGGAGCTGGGAAACGCTTGCTAATCGTCATCCATCTCCCCTAGCAGGCTAATGGGTGCCAGAGGCTCCTGGGGGTTGGGGAGGAACTACCTTGTTTCCCTCTGTGAGAGTCACCTCCCCTTGCTGCTGGGACTGTCCCCCTTCACTGCTGGCCTTCTCAAGTTCCCCCACCTGTTGTGGTGGGTTGGAGTTTTTTTTATGTGATGATCAGGCTGTAGAAGCATCCAGATGCAGAGGTGGATTTTTACATTGCAGATTGAAAATTAATTAACTGAGGAATCCTGGGAAATAATTTAAAATGGGAAAAATTCCCATTTTGATCTAAATCTGCTAGCTCCATTCCTTTGAGACACCTTCCTTTTATGATACTTTGTCTTGTGATCTGAAATATACCTGTTATTAGAGAGAAGAAGGAGAAAGTGTGCCACAAAGGGTGGGGAATCCTCTAACCAGTTTCATTTCCATGCTCTCTGGGGCAGGGGTTTTTCACTGCATATTTGTCCAAAATGTAGAGCTATGGAACCCAGATCCTCAAGGCTACAAATATGTTATAATAAATAATATTTATTATCATTATACCCTCAAATCAACTCACACATAAAAATAATAAAAGACAAAAACACCCTATCACCCATGGGCAAACACTTTTCAGAAAGTGATCACCCATATCTGACCTCTCAGTCCCCATCCTCAATGGAAACCTGCAAAACTTCATTTATTTCAAATGTAGCAAAAAGCAAATTTGTCAAACTTACCACCAAGAGATCAAGTAATTCAGCCAGTGAAATGCAAGTTAAAAACATTACATCACCAGAACATCACTTGACTATTCATATACTGAAAATATTGCTTTGCTTCTAGCAGCTTCGAAAAGTTGGAAATTAACTGTTTCATTGTTGTAACCTTTTCATGTTTGTTACATGCATTCCAATTTGATGTGTATTTATTTATCATGACTACTTAGGACAATACAAATAATACATTAGCACATCTTTGGAAAACTGTCCATAGACTGAATTCAAATTCTACAAATTGCTTATTAATTGTATCTCTTTAGAAAAGGTGCCCAATAAAATAAAACTACATTTATAGTTACTTCAAAATGACTTATATTATTTTACCTTTATTATTGCAAAGTCAGGATTACAGACAAGGGCCTAGTTTGACTAGTATATTCCAGCTGTTTTACACTAACCAAGTGATTCTCTGTAACAAACTCTATTTAACTTGATCTAAATTGAGGGTATGAATACTTTGAGTTGTCTGTAAAACATAGAAAAGGCAGAGCAAACTAGTGAATCTATCACAATGTTATTCATGTTACAACTATTGATCACATTGTAACCAAAGCCTTCATGTTCTGTTGTCCTCTTTTATTTGTCTTTATCCCATACTATGTCCCACATTTGAGTTTTAGTAGACTGAGTGAAATGAGGCAGTTCATAATTTAATTGTTGCTGGAAATGGTGCTGTATGGATTGATGTAAGTTTTCCCCTGTGATAATAGAGTGGAGAGCACAGACATGACTGAATAATTGCAAATTTTATTGTGAGATGCGTCTCAAAATTTCACACAGCAACTCAGAAATTACACCTCTATCCTGATATAACGTGATCCGATATTACACAAATTCGAATATAATGCGATAAAGCAGTGCTCCGGGGGTGGGGGGGGATGGGGCTGTGTGCTATGGCGGATCAAAGCAAGTTCGATATAATGTGGTTTCACCTATAACGTGGTAACATATTTTGGCTTATATTGGGGTAGAGGTGTATTATGAATTGTCACAATTCAGTGTGTTGCAATAAGATGCAGTCTTGCTATAAAAGTTATGTAAAATAATCATTTTGTTAAAAGCATTGAAAATTGTGACACATACTCTAGCTAAATGCTGAAGCTCCAGGTTTTTGTCAGAAAATAAAAGTAATATTGATTGTGATTTAAATAGGAAAGATATTAGTGAGGTATTCAGTTGTTTGCAATTAAGGTAGAGATGGACATGAAGAGAGCTACTTCATTTGTAGATGTGCAAATGGATCATTGTTGTCAGTGCTCAAGTTGCTAGCCAACCATGTAGACATAAGTCAAACTCAAATCTATAAAAATAAACTGCATTTTCGTGTCCAAAAATTGTTACATTATAGCAGAACCTGATCCACATGGACAGTCCCTTATCAACAGACTTGAGGAATGGATTGGTAAGTAGCCCCCAACGTTATGTGTGGTGTGGTGAGTTAATATTAGTATGAGTATTGTAACCTTTTGCATTTCATCAGAACCATAACTAAGCATTTAAGCACCCAGGGCAAGCAATCGTATTTGTGCCCCCTAGAGGTAATGTCCCCTAATTTCTCCTTCCCATTTAGGAAGAGCAGGTGGCACAGTTCCAATCTGCACCCTTACATTCTTGCCTCTGCCCCAAAGAGCCTGGCACTGGCTGACCGGTGACACCCTCTGGAGCCACTCTCTGCCCAAAGTGCCTGGCTTCCATGAGATGTTCTCATAGGTGCTTCTGCAGTACTCATTCCACTTTGACACCTTCCCCTCGGCAGCCCGGTCACACCCTTTTTGCAACCCGGAGACTTGCCAGTGCAGCCAGGTCATTGTCTCCACACTCCCTGTGTGCAGAGCTGTACCGCCCCTTGCTCTCCTGGCTGCCCTGCCCCAGCCCCATGGTTTCCAGGTTTGGGGTCACACTGCCCAAGCATTGAGTTCAGCCTTGGGAGTGATCAGCCCAGTGATCAGCCCAGACACTGGGAACAGGTGGCTGCCAGTAGAGTTCCAGCTCCAGAAACCAAAGCTGTGAAAACGGAGACCCTTAGGGTTACCATATTTCAAGTTCTCAAATAAAGGACAATGCCGAGGTGAGGCTTTCTTATATTCTTATAAGGGGGAGAAGGAACTGGAGGAGATATCTGTGGGGGTTTCTAGAGGGGGTATTTGAGGGGAATGAAGGGGGTACCTGCAACAGGGGTACCCACTGGAGATGAACTGCCAGTGTTGTTGCAGGGGCACTGCATGTGGGTTTCCCACTCCCCCCCCCCATTCCCCATCCCCATTTCTTCCCCATCTCATCCCTCTTCCCTACTGTCCCCTGCCCTTATATCCTCCACCCACTCTCCTATCCCCGTCCTCCTGCCCTATCTTATCCCCCTGCCCGCCCCACTGCCTCTTCCACCCACCTCACCTCTTTCCCCAAATCCTGTGAGGGAAGAGGAGGAGGGCTGACACTGCTGGGCCTGATCCTACCCTGCCAGGGGTGGGAGGCACATTTTTGTGCCCCTGTCAGCTCTGCACCTTGTGTGGTTGCCTTGCTTGCTGCATCCTAGTTACAGCTCTGCATTGCATGATTTGTTTGAGTTTAAATATATAACTTTCTCTTTTTGACATTTAATATCATAACTTATTGGTCAGTGTGCATTACACACATCCTGGTGGCCATCTTAGATGACAAAATATTATTAAATATGTATGGAAAATATAAATTTCCATGTCTGTTTAATCAAGAACCAAAGAGAGAACAATGACATACACATGGAACTTGAAGATCAAAACTTTGAAAGTTTAGGAATTTTGCTTAATCCATGTGTAAGCAGATTCAGGATGAGCTCTACCCTGACATCTGGTGGTGACTTATGGGGAGTGTGGAAAGGAATTTCAGGTGTTTGTATTTGCATACCCACCCAGCCTAGCATAGCTGACGGCAGCCTGGGATGGTTATTTTGACAGCTCTGGGACCCCCAATTTCTTTGTTATTGGGGCAGCAGGAATAAAGTGTTGTCACCTTGATTATGTGAATGAGGAACTATGAGGCTGCTTTATGACAGAGAATCTCACCATCAATTAAGTAGATTTCGCTAGAAAGGGACATGAATGCCAAAACTCAGTAATTGAGAAAGGCTGGGGACTGGTGTGTACATCTAATGGTATGGGCCCCTTTTGAGGGCCTGGAACACAAATTGCACATCCTCCTCTCTCCACTGTTGAAGAGCAGAGCTAATTTTGATTCCACTAGGATTTCATCTAGAGGCTGCTGAGCTGAATTCACTTTGAGCCAGTGGTGTACCAGTACTGGGGCTCCCCTACTACAAGCTGAAATCACTAGATGAGCTAAACTTACTGAGCTGAGATCACTGAGTGCTGTGTTAACTAGTGGGGGAGCCTGAAGACCTATTGCTAAGTGGCTGGCAGAGTGGACCAGTTTGCAGCATGGCTGGAGTGGCCCATGGAACAGTGAGCAGAGCAGAGTGGTTTGTCGGGGATGGCTGGAGTGGCTCATGGGTTGGCTGGAGGAGCAACACAGCTGGTGGAGTGGAGCTGGTCGTGGTGAAGGCTTCAGCAGAACTCCATGAAGAGGAAAAGCAGTCGGCCCTGGCCCACGTAAGGTGCCCCTTAACACCCTCTGTGACCCCCCCCCCATTTCCACCCAGACTGGTGGGGTAAAACTCTGCAGATGAACTTTGAGCTCTGGGGTGTCACTAACCAGGGACAGAGACTTTTGGGTTGTTGGACTTTGGGGTGATTGGACTTAAGACCCTAAGGGGAAAAGGACATTGCCAAACTTACTTGGTGGGTCTTTTGCTCGTGGTTTATGTTATGAATCCTGTTTGTGGTGTTTCCCCAGTATGATGCCATGTTGTTTCCCTCCTTTATTAAAAGGATTTTGCTACACTCAGACTCTATGCTTGCGAGAGGGGAAGTATTGCCTCCTAGAGGTGCCTGGGGAGGTGGTATGTAATTGTCCCAGGTCACTGGGTGGGGGCTCGAGTCGGTTTTGCATTGCATTATTGAAACGGAACCCCTGTATACTGAACCCAGCCCTTGTTGCTGCCAACTCAGAGGGATAGAAGGGTTACACATGTAAAAAAAAATGATGCAAATTTCAACAATAGAGGGAAAATGGTATATTTTATTTTGAGGCAGGTTATGTAGAAATCAGATGAGCAAATATTCTTCAAATATATCTTGTGACAAAGTTTCTGCTCTACCTTGGGGGGTCCTGGCCTTATTGGTGGATTTGCTCTCCTCAGAGATCTTCCTCTCTGATAGAACTCACAGTCCGGGTCAACTCCTCCTGAGTCTGATCAGGAGTTGGAAGGTTTCGGGGGAACCCGAGCCCGCCTTCTACTCCAGGTTCCAGCCCAGGGACTTGTGGATTGCTGCTGTCTATAGTGCCTCCTGTAGCAGCTGCGTGACAGCTACAACTCGCTAGGCTACTTCCCCATGGCCTCCTCCAAACACCGTCTTTATCCTCACCACAGGACCTTCATCCTGGTGTCTGATAATGCTTGTACTCCTCAGTTCTCCAGCAGCACACACTCTCACTCTCACTCTCACTCTCAGCTCCTTGAGCCTCTTACGCCCAGCTTCTCACACACGTACCACAAACGGAAGTGAGCTCCTTTTTAAACCCAGATGCCCTGATTAGCCTGCCTTAACTGATTCTAGCAACTTCTTGATTGGCTGCAGGTGTTCTAATCAGCCTATGGGCCTTAATTATTTCCAGAAAGTTCCTGATTGTTCTGGAACCTTCCCTGTTACCTTATCCAGGGAAAGGGGACCTACTTAACCTGAGGCTAATATATCCGCCTGCTATCACTCTCCTGTTGCCCTCTGGCCTGAAGGCTGCAGGAAGGCAGAGGGCTGCTGCTGCTGCTGCTGCTGCTGTTGCTGTTGTTCCCCCTGCTGCTGAACACTGGCACTCCTTGCTGCTATTGCTGTTCTCCCAGCTGCGCCCTTGGGTGGGCCAGACACAACCGCTTCCACCTCCCCCAGCCTCTTCTCTGCTACCCTCTAGTTGGCTGGCTGCTGATCCCCTCACCCCACCCACCCTCAACTGCTGTTGTTGTTCCACTTACAGCCCTGGGAGGGAGGGGAAGGCTGCTAAAGGCCTGTTTCCCAGAGAAGGAGGGGAATAAGGGACCCCAGCTCTTGTTGCTGAGGAAACTACCATCTGAGTGGGGTTCCTCCTGCCTGGACGCCAGACCACCAGCCCCTGGAGCTGCTGGGGCTGCTGTGGCTGTTGCTGGGGAGCTGTTGGAGCCCCAAGGAGAAGGAGGAGGAGGAGGAGACGAGGATCACCTGCTGCTGGAAGACCGCGTGAGGACCACTGTGGAGGGGGCTTTTCGAGACTGAGTCTTTTTCGAACTGTGCTCTTGTGGTGGGGGTTTGGACTGTGTCATTGGGACGCTGGGGGTGTGGCGTAGAACCTGCCCCTGGTCCATCCATGTCCCCTTCACCCCCACCACCGTTGTTGCCCCCTCCACCACCCCCGCTGCTTGGTTTCCTTCTGCTTCAGCCTCCTGCCTTTGGGACTGAGCTGCTCGCCTGGTTCAGCACGCCCACTTCCACCCCCAAGCCTGCAGCAACAGCAGCCAAGCGCTGACTTTTTTGCACAAGTACCCATGGGTGCAACCCCTCACCATCCCCCGGACTTACCCCTTTCCTGTGCCTTACTGTCTGCCCCACCTGTTTCCCTCTGCGGCCCTGATTGTCCTGCCTCAGCCCTGCAGCTAGCCCTGTAGTCCCTCCGCCCCATACCTAGCTCACCCTTTTTCCCCCGCCACCCACCCTGTGAACCTGTGATTGGTTCCTTCCCTCATGCGGCTGTGCCCCCTCCCATGCGCTTGTGCCCTTCCCCCGTTTGAGTTTGCCCTTTTTCACTGCACCCCCTTATGCCGTTATCCCCCCTGATTCTCTAGTGCAGCTAGAGGAGCCGGAATTCCCCTCTGAGTCGGTGACCTGACACCCTCCCACCCCTAGATCCTTGATAGCTCCCCACGCCTGTTTTGCCCTCTCCTTCTGGCACCCTTCTTCCCTGCCTGCAGCCTAGCAGGAAGGCGTGTTTGCCCCCTCTCCTTCCCCTCTCCTCGCTGTTTGTCCCCCTCCCCGCTCTCATTATGGTGGGGGATGCAGCGGGAAAGACCCCTAGCGATCCTCCCACCACTCCTCCTCCACCTGCCCCTGAGTCCATTCCCCAAGCCTCTACCTCAACCGCCGCTGCCGGTCCACCTGCCACCACCCTCGCTGAGGCACTGGCGGCAGCGAGCACCAGGGAGTCCTCCGCTGCTGCCATGTCCCTCGCCCCTTCTGTTTCAGGGAAAGCCCCCCCAGCCAGTGGGAAAGGTTGGGGTAGGAAGAAGGGTAAGGGCCCCACTAAAAAGGCCAGGCCCTCCATGGCAGAGACTGCACCCACTGCCACAGCCCCGCTACTGGCTGCGGCATCCCTCCCCGCTGCTCCCTCCACCAGCTCCGTGGGTGTCCCTTCCCCGGCCCCCAAGGTGTATGCCCAGGTGGCGGTGGCCCCCCCGCCTGCCACTACTCCTGCAACTGTCGTTTCCACTACTATCTATAGCAGCCGGGACCCCTTCCCCACCTTGACCAGGAAGCACGGCATCCGTTGCCTCCTGGTGCCTGCCTCGCCCCACGTGGAGACCTATGTGCGGGCGCTGGCGAGGGTGGTGGGGCCCACGGCCATTGTGGAAGCCTCCAAAATGGATGGGAACATGGTCTTCTTCCTGGCATCAGAGGCCACCGCACAGGAGGAGGTAGAGATGGGCCTGGCAGTGGGGGGCGTGTTCGTCCCCCTGGAGCCATTGGAGGACCTGGGGGTCCACTTGATCCTGACCTCTGTCCCTCCGTTCCTGCCCAATGCCACCCTGTTGCCCGCCCTTTCTGCCCTGGGGCAGCCTATCTCCGTCAACGGCCCTCTCCCATTGGGCTACAAGGACCCCGCCCTCCGTCACGTCCTCTCGTTCCGCCAGCAAGTGCAGCTTCAATAGCCCCCGGCGGCGCGTGGCAGAGAGGCTCTCGAGGGGTCTTTTCTGGTTCCCTACCAGGGAGCCCACTACCGGGTGCATTACTCGATGTGGGAGGCCTGGTGCTACCTCTGCTGGGTGATGGGGCACGTCCAGAGAGACTGCCCCTTGGCCCGGCACAGAGAACTTTCCGGGACCCCCGAGCCCCAGTAAGGCGCTGGCCCTGTCACCGCTGATGCCCCTGGCTGCCCAGCACCCAAAGCTGCCCCTCCTTCTTCTCGATTCACCGCTGTGGAGGAGGGTGTGATGGAGATACTGCCGGGCGTAAGAGAGGGCACGTCCCAGGGATAATCCTCCCTCATTCCTGCTGCCCCACCATTGCCACCCTGTGTCCCTGAGCCATTGCCCTTGCCCCCTGATACGACACCTGTTAGCCAGCCCCCGGATGATGCCATGGAGGGCTGGTCCTTAGTGCAGGGGAAGAGGGGCAAATGGAAGGCTCAGGCCCTGTTACATCCTTTAGATTTGGAGACTCCCCAGAAGATTAGGAAGGTGGGCACCGATGGCGAGCCTTCCGCCTTGCCCCCTGATGACTCCTGTTCTGTGGTGCCGGCTGGGGACACCGTAGCAGCACCAGAAGGTGACACCACCCCTCCTCCAGGGTCCCTTCTCATGGAAGCCCCCGAGGGAACCTCTCTTGCCCCCTTACCATCTGAAGCCCCTGCGAGCGCCGAGATGAGCGTTGCCTTGGGTGCTGATGGGGAGGGCCCTGGGGTGGTGGACGGTGATCTCCCATCCATCTACAAGGAGATCAAGCCCTTGGGTCTGACCTCGGTCACTCAGGGAGAGGACAACTCTCTGCCGGTGGGCCTCGATCTGAGCAACCTCACCCCGGTCCCCCTGTCCCCATGTTCCCTTCCTCTGACCACCGCTTCTGCTCCCGCATCTGAGGGTCCCCTGGAATCTTCCATCAGCCTGGCTGCAGGTGGCACCCTACTGATGGCCACTGAGCCCATTGTGGCGACGGCCGGTGCCCCGCTGCCGGGACCCGGTTCCCAGGGGATGTCCCTCTTGGGTGTGGAGCACCTGACCTCCTTCCTGGGCAGGGACTCCATTGACGACCATCTATCTCTGGATGCCGGGGCTGCCGCACGAACTATGGTGGCTGAGCCTGGCATCATTAGGGGTCCCCTTCCCACTCCTCAGATCCCTGAGCCTAACCAGGAGGGGCTACCTTCCAGTGGCCCAAATATTGAGGCTCAGGATTCTCCTTCTCCCCGATTCTTTTCCTGCTCCCCATCCTACTCCTGTCCTCTGCCCTATCCCTGATGCTAGCCCCGTCCTTGTCACTTCCACTTCCGGTGATGCCATTGCCGTCCCTGGGGTTACCCCCCAGATAGTGGCTTTAGACGTTTTTCCCTGTCCTGACCCATCAGGGGTTGCTGTTTTCCTTCTGCCACCCCCTGTTGAACCAAGGAGCGGGGCAGGTTGCATGGCGTCAGCCCATCGGACGCCGTGTTAGGGGTCTGCCCCTTGCCTGCCCGCCTAGGTGGGCCATGGGGCTGTGACAGGGGCCCCACTGGGGAACGGTCGTAGATCAGTGAACCTGTCCCCCCACGTGCTGAGGGAGGAGCTGCGGGATTTCCTTGAGGACGTCCGTGGCTCCCGTAACAAAGTCCAACTTGTGCTTCAGCAATGGGGAGATTTCCATCAGATCCTCTGGGTCATGAGGACCCTCATGGGGGAGGGTAAGAGAACCGAGAAGCAGGCTGCCGCAGCCTACCAGGGACTCCACCTCTTCCTTGACTTTTTACTCACTTATGGGGTAGGTCACGGATTGTTGCGCGGCCCAACAGAGGCCGTGGGCGTGTTTGCCGGTGAGGATCCCCCACAGCCCTCCTTGTGGCACCGATCATCTTTGCCACATTAAACACCCAGGGTTGTAGGATGGGTCTCCGCAGGAGCCAGGTGATCTCCTTCCTTCAGGAGGGGGAGTACTCTGTGGTTTTCCTGCAGGAGACCCATATGGATCCGTCTAGTGAAGCTAGCTGGCTGCTGGAGTGGGGGGACAGGGTCTACTTTAGCCACCTCTCAGTTCGCACGGCTGGAGTGGCGACCCTGTTCTCCCCCGACCTATGGCCCGAGGTGCTGGGGGTCACCGAGGCTGTGCCGGGCTGCCTGCTGCACCTCCAGGTCCATATGAAGTGGCTTGTGGTTAATCATGTTTACGTCTATGCCCTGACATCAGGCCCGGAGAGGTTGTGTTTTTATCAGCAGGCATCCACTTTCCTCGGCTCCCTGGATCCTCGTGAATGCTTTGTCCTGGGAGGGAACTTTAACACCACCCTCAAGGAACGAGACCACTCGGGGACCGAGCAGTGCGCGGCCGCTGTGCACGTCCTCCGGGAGATTGTCGAATGTCACTCCCTGTTGGACGTCTGGCACGAACACCACCCGGACGACGTCTCAATGTTCACTTTTGTCTGGATGGAAGCCCATCGGTCGTGCCACTCCCGGCTGGACGACTCCTCCAGCGTTTGGCCGGCCCCATTTTCAGATCACCTTCTTGCCACCGTAACGGCCTCTCTCTGTGCGTAGATGCTGGGGCTGGCCTATAGGCCCTTTAATAATAGTTTGCTGGAGGATGCGGGCTTCGTGGCATCCTTCCAGGAGTTCTGGCTGGCCTGGCGAGGGAAGAGGCACGCCTTTCCCTCAGCGCAGTGGTGGTGGGATCTAGGGAAGTTGCGAGCCAGGCTCTTCTGCCATGACTACACCCAGGGCACCAGCTGACAGAGGGATGTGGTGATAGAGCAGTTGGAACAGGAGGTCTTGGAGATGGAGAGGAGTCTGGCCACCAGCCCTGAGGATCCATCCCTCTGCGGAGCATGCCGGGAGAAGCGGGAGGAGTTCCAGGCCCTCAAAGACCATCGGGCCCGGGGTGCTTTTGTTCGATCCCGCATCCGCCTCTTTTGGGAGATGGATCGCGGCTCCCGCTTCTTCTATGCCCTGGAGAAATGGAGGGGGGCCAAGAAGCACTTCACCTGCCTCCTGGCAGAAGATGGCACTCCCCTCATGGATCCAGCGGAGATGTATGAGAGGGTCAGGGCCTTCTACGCGACTCTTTTCTCCCCGGATTTGACCGATCCTAATGCTTATAGAGTGCTCTGGGACAGTCTCCCGACGGTCAGCACAGGCGACCGGGACCGGCTAGAGCTCCCTCTCACTCTGGCAGAGTTCTCGGAAGCCCTCTGTCTCATGCCCACTAATAAATCTTTGGGCATGGACGGGCTGACCGTGGAAATCTACGGCATTTTCTGGGACGTCCTTGGCCCAGACTTGATCACCGTCTGGGCTGAGTCTTTTCAGGACGGGGTCCTCCCTGTCTCGTGCAGGCGAGCTGTGCTCGTCTTATTGCCAAAGGAGAGGGGGGACCTCCGTGACATACGGAATTGGCTTCCCGTCTTGCTCCTCAGCATAGACTACAAAATTGTTGCGAAGGCCATATCGATGCGGCTAGGGTCCGTACTGATGGACGTGATCCACCAAGACCAGACCTCACACCGTCCCATGCCGCACGATCTTTGATAACCTTTATCTGGTCCGAGACCTTCTGGAATTAGGGTGTAGGGATGGTTTGTCATTCTCCCTCTTGTCCCTGGATCAGGAGAAGGCATTCGACAGGGTGGACCAGTGCTCAGGTATCTCCTGAGCACTCTGCGAGCATTCGGCTTCGGACTCTGGTTTGTGGATTTTCTCCAGGTGCTGTACGCTTCTGCGGAGTGCCTGGTCAGGCTCAACTGGACCCTGACCGACCTGGTCAGCTTCGGGCTAGGAGTGGGCAGGGGTGTCCCCTCTCTGGTCAGCTGTACACTCTGGCGATCGAGCCCTTCCTCTGTCTCCTCTGTTGGAGGCTGACGGGGTTGGTGCTTCGAGAGCTGGAGCTGCAGCTGGTCCTGTCGACGTATGCCGATGATGTGCTCCTCATGGTCCAGGACCCAGGCGACTTGGCGCTGATGAGGCTTGCCAGGCCATATACTCAGCAGCCTCCTCCGCCTGGGTCAACTGGGTCAAGAGCTCTGGCCTGGTGGTCGGGGACGGGTGGCAGGCGAGCTTCCTCCCACCCGCGCTTCAGGCCATCTGGTGGAGCGTGGGTACGTTGCTCTATCTCGGCGTTTACTTTTCTGCCATGCATTCGTCTCTGATGGAGAACTGGCACAGTTTAGAGAGCAGGGTGATGGAGCGGCTCCAGAAATGGACGGGACTACTCCGATGCCTCTCCCTTCGAGGGAGAGCACTGGTGCTCAATCAACTAGTCCTGTCCATGCTCTGGTACCGGCTCAACACCCTGGTCCCAGCCCCAGGTTTCCTGGCCAACCTCTGGACGGCGATTCTGGAGTTCTTTTGGCCAGGAATGCACAGGGTCTCTGCAGGGGTCCTCCAACTGCTCCTGGAGGAGGTGGGGGGCAGGGCTTGCAGTGCCTACACACTCAGGTTCATGTCTTCTGCCTCCAGGCCCTGCAGAGGCTCCTGTATGGTGCAGGTAGTCCAGTGTTGAGCGTATTGGCGCACGCCTTCCTCCGCCGCTTTCGAGGGCTCTGATACGACCGGCAGCTCTTTTACCTCCATCCGAGAGGTCTTTCACGAGACCTCTCCAGGCTGCCGGTCTTCTACCAAGACCTCCTCTGGACCTGGAAGCTCTTTTCAATGACCAGGTCCACTGCAGCCACCATGGGTGCTGATCTCCTCGTGGAGCCCCTGCTACACAACCCCCAGCTTCGTGTGCAGGTGGCGGAGTCACCCGCGGTGCACCAGAGGCTGGTCTTGGTGGGAGTCACCAGGGTCAGAGACCTCCTGGACTACGACCGGGGAGACTGGCTGGATCCCCTGACGCTCGCTCAGCGCATGAGGCTCTCCAGCCCTCAAACTCCCCGGTGCGTACTTCAGGAGGTGAAGGCCGCTTTACTGCCTGGTGCTCGGGTCTACCTCGACCGGGTCCTGCGAGAGGGCACGCCACGCCCACTCTCCACCCCAGACCCCGTGGACCTTTTTATCGGGACCCTGCCCCGTGGACCCAATCGCCCCCCCCACTCTTTCACTGTTAGCCGGCTGCACGATCTGCAGCCGGTTCTGTTCCATATCGCGCCGAGGAAACATCTGTACACACTTGTGCTCCACACTCTTCACTACCTCACCCTCGCGTCCCACCCCGATACAAAGTGATGGGACCTCCTGCCACCTCTTGAGGGTGAGAAGCCCTGGTGTGCCAGCTTATACTCTGCCTTGGTCCCGAGGCCCACCGGGGATGTCAGTTGATGGATCCTTCATGGGGCTGTGATCACGGGCATGTACTTGGCGCAGTTTACCCCTATCCCCAACACCTGCCCCTTTTGCGGCATTAAAGGATGCCCTGGCGCACATTTATTTATAGTGTGCCACGTTGCAGCCCCTGTTCCAGATCCTCTTGGATTTCTTTTTGCGTTTTTGGTTGCACTTTTCCCCTCACTTATTTATCTACGCACTCCCTATCCATAGCCCCACAAGGTTGCGGGATCTCCTTATCAGCCTCCTCTTGACCCGGCCAAACTAGCCATCTACAAAACCAGGGAGAGGAGTTTGGTCGATGGGATTTTCTGCGACTGTGGGGCCTATTTCCGCTCCTCCGTCCGTTCACACATCCAGGCAGAGTTCCTCTGGGTGGCATCCGCTGGCTCCCTTTACGCCTTCGAGGAGCAGTGGGTGTTGTCTGGGGTTCTCTGCTCGGTGTCCCCATCAGGTTCCCTTTGTTTATGACCTCACTCCCGATCCTGTTTTTTTCATTGGTTGTCCCACGCAAATATTTGGTGTCACAGACTTGTGGATCCTCCCCTTAGGCTGGGGGGAGGTCCTTTAGCAGGACTTTCTGGATACCAATAGGATCACTCTCCTGTAGCCATCTGGCCTGACCTTGTCACAGTCTTTATATGCCTATTATTTATAGCTACTGTAGTAGCCAGCTGGCTTTAGTCCTGCAGAGATATACTCCCAGTTGCCATAGTAAATGAGCAGCCTGCTCTATCCTGTGGAATAAATATTAACTTTGTCCAGGGCGAGCCACTGAATTTAATGTTCTCAGTATGACTGATTACCTTACATATGTTGTCTTTTTTTAGGGAGGTGGGGGAGGTATGCACATCAAGGCAGATGGCATCTTTCCTGTAATGCTGTGGAATTACTCTCTTCTCAGATGAAGGGTGAGGGGGGTATCTATCCTGTGACTAATTTCTATTCAGATATGCAATGCACAATTTTTGTTAAATATGCAGAGCTGCTCATGGGCAATAATTAATTTAAACAAATAAGGGATTATATGCAAAGGGCAGGTCAACAAAGGCAGATGTCCACAGATGCAAAATAATATTAGAAAATACTGCTACAAAGTACACTCACTGAAGTGAAAGAACTGTGAGAGAAAGAAATGGTTGATCTAAATCCTGCTATCTTGTGTTTTGATCAAGTCAAAGCATATAAGCTAACTGGGGGTGTACCATACCAAGATGTTGATGGGGAACCTCTATGGGTCACCTACAGTAAGCACTGCAGAATGTGATGTAGATGACGTTGTGGGGTACGCTTTTCCCTTTGAGTTATTACTCAAGCATACATTGGGAGCAATGTGTGACTGGGAAGTGTTGTTTTTTTCTAGATTACATTTAAAATTGAGCTCTGGTTCCTTATCAGTAAGGATATATTTCCTTAAGAAGGACATAATGGGAAAGGGAGGGAAGTTGGTATCATGGTTAAGGCTATGATTTGGAACACAGGAGATTTGAGTTCAAATCATAACTCTGCCAAAGACCTTTGTGTAGCTCACTGTGGGGATCAGTTCTCCTTCTGTAAAATGGGAATGAAAATACTCCCCTATGCACAAGAATCTAGTGATGAGAAATCCATTCATACTTTTGATGTGTTTAGCAATGACTATTTTGAAAGTAATATAAGTTCTTAAAGATATAGTTTGATATTTCTGTCCACCTTCAGTGGGACTATTCACATGCTTAAAGTTAACCATGTGCATAAGAGTTTGCAGGATGACGGCATTCTATATTAAAAGTGTTGGGCTTTATAGAATTGCCATAGATTAGATAGATAATTCACACATATTGTTAAAGTAGAATCATGTGGTATTTTATTTATAAGGTTTACCTCTTGCATTTCACCTCCTAGCTTTGATTTCTCTTTGTCTTCTTGTGTACTGGTAATGAAGTTGAAGAAGTTTCTGGAGAAATCCCAGTAACACAGGCCCAAAGAAAATTAATTTAGGTCTGGGAAAGAAGTTGTAAATCATGGTTTGGTTTGTCAGGTGCAGCTCAGCTTTGCCATTCAAACCATTTGAATTTTCCAAGGGTTTTTACATCTGTGCTAGGACAATTCTTTCTAACATAGGCTCTGGATGGAGGACTATGCCAGACTGGGGAAGACGCTTAAGGAAATCGAGGCTCAGGTGATCTTCAGTGGGATTCTGCCTGTTCCTAGAGCAGGGCGATGAAGGAGTGACAAGATTATGACGATTAACAGATGGCTCAGGCAGTGGTGCTATAAGGAGGGCTTTGGGATGTACGGTCATTGGGAAGCATTTACGGACAGACGACTGTTCTCTCGGGATGGACTTCACCTAAGTAAGGAGGGAAATAGACTTCCTAGAATGGACGCACCGCAGAACGCCGTGTTGCTAAACTTAAGAAGTGAGCTTTAAAACTAGGTAGGTGGAGGTTGTGTACGCCTGTGCGCGGCAGAAATACAGAGCCGCCAGTGTATCCCAAGTCCAGAGGGATAATCGAGGAGAGGGAATGAGTAACTCAGAAAGTGAGAGAAGGTGGGATATCAATCGCTAGATTGGGATACCGGCAAGAGAATTGAATGGCCAATGGAGGAAAAGGAGAGTAGAAAAACCTAAGGACTAACAGGGAGTCGTGAGGCGGGGTGGATAGAGAAGTCTGTGCACAACATGGAGGAAAGAAAGTCACTGCGTTGGACTCTCACCGAAACTGCAAAGATAAAATCGGCGATGTACACAAATAAGACAAAGGAGACCTCTTAGGGGAGCCAAGAATGGAGGAACTGTGAGCTAACTGGTGGCACGGGAGAGGTGAACACCATGGGAGATGTGATGTGACCCGAGAATGCAAGTGAGACGAAAACTCTGAGTGAACTGAGAGAGAGTAAATATTTAGTCATCATAAGAACGTGGAGTACATGTGGATTATGAATAGTAAGTGGTGATGTATATCGGATCTGTTAGAAAACAGGGCAACGAAGAAACAACAGCGAGGTGCAGGAACCAGTTAGTCTCTCGTGACCACATCAATTCAGAGGATTATTAACCGTTACATGAAACATATAGCTTGAAAGTTGCATAGAATGGATAAGAGAGAGTTCGTGGTGGACGTGGGAATGAGAAGATGCCCACACGCACAGGGCCATAAGGTAGAGAGAGAAGGTATGCGAGACCATGCCCGCCCGGCACACGAGAAGGAGGTAGGGAGGTGTACAGACCGCCGGGATCTGATTGGATTATGATAGGAGAACTCTTTAATGTCTTTAACGAAGTAAACACTAAGGAAATGTGTGATCATGGATACTTCAACTATCCCAGATATAGACTGGAGACAAGTGCTCTGCAAGAATAATAGGGTCAGTTTTTTCTGATTGATAGTGGATGGATTTCTGCCCAAGTAGTTGAAGTACTGACAGAGGAGATGCCATTTAGATTTGTTTTGGTGAGCAGTGAGGACCGTTTAAGAAGTAAATGGTGGTAGGGGACAACCTTGTGTTGAGTGATCATGAGCTGATTCAGTTCACAACTAGATGGAAGGATAAACAAAGGTAGATCTGGAATTAGGGTTTTGACTTCTATGGGCTAATTTTAAAGAGTAAGGAAATTAGTTAGGGAAGTGGATTGAACGGAGGAACTTGTTGGATTTAAATGCGGAGGAGCCTGGAAGCTTTAAAGTCGCACCTGCTGAAACTGTCGGAAGCCTGCATCCCAAGAAAGGAAAAAAAAACATGGGCAGGAGTTGTAGGCCAACCTGAATGAGCAAGCATGACTCAGAGGGAGAGATAAGGAAAAAGCAGAAAGCTAACAGGAGTGGAAGAAAGGGCAGGATTAGCAAGGGAACTACCTTAGTGAGGTCAAACAATGTAGGATAAGTGAAGAAAAAAGCCATGTAGAATGGACTTGCAAAGGATAAAACCAATGTAAAAAGGTTCTGCAGCCACATAAAAGAGAAGAAAACAAAAAAGAAGAAGTGGGGCCGCTATACACTGAGGATGGAATGGAGGTTAAGAATAACCTAGGAATGGCCCAATATCTAAATAAGTACTTGCCTCAGTCTTTAATGAGACTAGTGAGGAGTTAGGGATGATGGAGGATGATAATGGGAATGAGGATGGAGGTGATATTACCGCATCTGAGGTAGAAGCCAAACTTGAACAGCTTGATGGGACGAAATCAGAGGGCCCGGACAATCTCCGTCCAGGGTATTAAGGAACTGGCGCATGAAATGCGAGCCCCTTAGCGAGAATTTTAATCAATCAGTAAACTCGGGGTTGTACCGTATGACTAGAGAATTGCTAACGAGTTCCTATCTTCAAGAAAGGGAAAAAAAGTGATCCGGTAACTATGGCCTGTTAGCTTGACGTCTGTAGTATGTAAGGTCTTGGAAAAAATTTTAAAGGAGAAAGTAGTTAAGGACATTGAGGTCAATGGTAATGGGACGAATTGCAACATGAGTTACTAAAGGTAGATCGTGCCAAACCAACCTGATCTCCTCCTTTGAGGAGGTGACAGATTACTTAGACAAAGGAAATGCGGTATAACTAATTTACCTCGATTTCAGTAAGGCATTTGACACGGTTCCACATGGGAACTGTTAGTTAAACTGGAAAAAGAATGAATATGAAAGTTGTAAGTGGAATAGGAACGGGTAAAGGGGAGACTCCAGCGGTCGTACTGAAGGTGAACTGTCAGGCTGGAAGGAGGTTACATGTGAGTTCCTCAAGGATCGGTTTGGGACCAATCTTATTAACCTTTTTATTACTGACCTTGGCACAAAGAGCGGGAAGTGCTAATAAAGTTTGCGGATGACACAAAGCTGAGGGTATGCTAACACAGAGAAGGACCGGATACTATACTGGAAGATCTGGACCACCTTGTAAACTGGAGTAATAGTAAAGGATGAAATATAATAGTGAAAAGTGCAAGGTCATGCTTAGGATTAATAATAAGAATTTAGATATACATTGGGGACGCATCAGTTGGAACAACAGAGGAGGAGAAGGCTTGGGGTACTGGTTGATACAGGATGTCTATGAGCGCCAATGCGATATGGCCGTTAAAAAAGCAAATGCGGTTTTAGGGTGCATCAGGCGAGGTATTTCCAGCAAGGATAGGAGTGTTATACCGTTAATAAGGCGCTGTGAGACCCCACCTGGAATTTGTGTGCAGTTCTGGTGTCCCATGTTTAAGAAGGATGAATTCAAACTGGACAGGTTCAGAGACGGGCTACTAGGATGATCCGAGGAATGGAAAACCTGCCTTATGAAAGGAGACTCAAAGAGCTGCTTGTTTAGCCTGCCCAAAAGAAGGCTGCGGGGGATATGCTTTCTCTATATAAAATATCAGGGGATTAACGTAGGGAGGGAGAGGAATTATTAAGCTTAGTACTAATGTAGGCACAAGGACAAATGGGTACAACTGGATATTAGGAAGTTTAGACTTGAAATTAGACGAAGGTTCTAACCATTGGGGAGTGAAGTTGGAACAGCCTTCCAAGGGAAGTAGTGGGGGCAAAAACTTATCTGGCTTAAGACTACGCTTGATAAGTATGGAGGGATGATATGATGGGGTAAGTTTAATTTGGGCAATGATCTTGGATTATCAGCAGATAAGTCTCTCGATGGTCTGTGAGGGATGTTGGATGGGATGGGATCTGAGTTACTGCAGAAAATCTTTCCTGGGTGCTGGCTGTGAGTCTTGCCCACATGCTCGGTTTAGCTGATCGCCATGTGGGGTCGGAAGGAATTTTCCTCCAGGGCGGATTGGCAGGGGCCCTGGAGGTTTTTCGCCTTCCTCTGCAGCGTGGGCATGGGTCACTTGCTGGTGGACTCGCAGCTTGAGGTCTCAAACCACAATTTTGAGACTTGAATAACTCAGTCATGGGTTTAGGTTGTTACAAAAGTGGATGGGTAGGGTTCTGTGGCCTGCTTGTGCAGGAGTCAGACTAGAATCTTGGTCCCTTCTACCTACGATCTATGGTCTATGAGTCTATGAGTAGAACAAAGAGTACTTTAATATCTTTTGACGGTAAAGGTAACAAGTTCAGTAGCTGGCTGTCACCATGACCAGAAGACCAATCAGGGGACAGATGCTTTCAATCTTGAGGAGGAAGTTTTGTGTGTGCTGTTTTTTTGGTTTTGTTCTCTCTGGTTCTGAAGGTGACCAGATGGCAACCAGGTTTCTCTCCAATCTCTCCAATACAGGCTCTGAATAAGTCAGAACAGTGATACTAGGTTAGATAGAGCGATATTAGGCTTATGTTTTTTCTTATTTGCAAATGTGCATTGGCTGGAGGAGTTCAAATGTGTATTTGCTGGGAGAGTTCAAAGTTATTTGGCTGAAGGAGTTTATTGTGCATTTGGCGGAAGGAGTTCAAATGTATTTGCTGAAAGGATTTAATTTGTACTTGAATACTTAGGCTGGAGGGTATCCAGCGCCTATAGCTAAAAACCCTGTACCTAATCCATCTTAAATTTACAAAGATAATTTTACAGCTGTTTCTCTCTTTAAATTTCTTGTGTATTAAGACTCTCTGATGCTTTTTTGTTTTTTATCTCTGGCGTGAAGACCCCAGGGCGGAGCTGGATTCTACCAGGGAATTTGTGGGGCAGAGAAAAGCGAAGAGGGAAGAGGAGAAAAGGCTGTTTATTCTTTTCTTCTTCTTGTTAGGATTACTCTCGTCTCTCAGAGAGTCTGGGAGGGGAAAGAGAGGAGAGGGAAGCTGCATTTCCTCTCTGTTAAATTTCTAAGGATTGAATCACAGTGATCTCCAGGGTACCCAGGAAGGAAGCCGGGAGAGGCAACGGTGGGGGATAAGGTTACTTTCCTTGTGTTAAGATCCAGAGGGTCTGGGTCTTGGGGTTCCCCGGGGCAAAGTTTTGGGGGGACCAGAGTGTACCAGGCACTGGAATTCCTGGTTGGTGGCAGCGCTACAGGTTCTAAGCTGGTAATTAAGCTTAGAGGAATTTATGCTGGTACCCCTTTTTTTGGGTGCTAAGGTTCAGAGTGGGGAATAATACCATGACAAGGTGTAATTTCAAGGTGGCCAGGGCTGAGTCTAAAAAAAAAAAAAAAATCTGCCCGGACTGTTCTGCCCCAAGAATGGACAGAATGCTGCCCCAGGTACATGCTTCCTCTGCTGGTGCCTGGACCCAACCTGAAGGTGGCAAAGGCATGGATCAAGTTAGCAAGGGCTGCACCTGAAAGAAAATGTCACAATCATCTGACCCAGGAGTAGGCAACCACTGGTACGCGGCCAGTTTGTCACCTGCTGCGTCGGCAGATTTGCCGATCATGGCTCCCACTGGCTGCAGTTTACCGTCACAGGCCAATGGGGATGGCGGGAAGCAGTGCGGGCGAGGGATGTACTTACCCCGGCGAGCCGTGTGCCAGAGGTTGCTGACTCCTTATCTGGCCAAGAAGTCTGTCAAAGTCGCTGCTGCTGCTACTTGAACAATTAGGGGTTTAATCAGATCCACTTGACTGCACAAATGTACACACACCCCGTATATTACAGACACACCTGAAAGCATATTTTTTTCTCTTTCCTGTTGTCATTGTTATGAGGCTAGCTCTACCGTGACTCCCTTTCTGGTCTCTGAACCACCTCCTCAGGAGTCAGGCCTTCTGCCTTTCTGTATCCCAGGGTGAAATTCTCCAATTCTCCAAAATTTAGACCAGCCTGGACAACAGTACTCCATGTTCCAACTGCGCTTTCCCAGTAGGTCTTCCCTTTGCACATCTGTGACCAGTAGTGAATACAGTGACAGAACACCTTTCTTAAACCAAAGTATTTTTTATCTAAAGTAGGAACAAAGTATGTAGAGAAAAATTATTTTAAAACTACAATCTATATGCTACACCTGGGGCAATTCTGCACCACTGCGCAAATGCGGAGTTAATAGCCCCTGCAGATTTCCCCTCCTTCCCTGTGGAATAATTGATTCTGATGGATAGGGGAAGAAAAGCCATGAGAGGGGTCATGCTGCAATTACACCTTTCACCCACCAGGAGCTCATGTGGCACCAGAATAGAGAGCAGCTGGCTCAAAGGCCATAACAGTCAGCCTCGAAGATGGGGGGGGCAGAGGTTTCCTTTTTCACAGTCAGGAGTGCCACCAGCTTTTTTGCTGCCCCCGAAATGCCTCCCCCCGCAGAGGCAGGGGAAGGTCCTACTCCCGAAATGCCACCCCCAACAGATGTGGCGGATGGTCTGGCTGCCATGGTCACCACTCCCCAAATGTTAGCGCCCTAGGCAACCGCCTTGGTCACCTAATGGGTTGCACCAGCCCAGTTCACAGTGCCCTGCATATGGGGCCAAGTGAGAAGGCACAGGATATGGGGGACAGACAGAATCGGGCACATGGGACTACTGAGCAGTATCACAGACTACGATTCAGAAGGGCTAGTGTGGGGACAGACTGGGACGGGCACAGGAGCCAGTGGGGTGGCAACACTGAATGGGGCTGAAAGTGCAGGGACACATGGAGACAAGGGCAGCTATCCGTGGCTAAGTTACGGTGCAGAGACAGAGGAGTGGAGGTGCAGGGCTGCATGGGGACATGTGCAGGTATGCCTCGATTACTGGGGAGTGGGAGTGCAGGGACACACAGGGACAGCAGCAGATGGGCTTGACTGAATGGGAAAGGCTAGGGGTCCACCCGGGTCTGCATAGAGGAGGCTCCCCAACTCCCTAACAATACTTCTCCCCCTCAAAAACAAACAGTTCCATACTTCTCCCACCCATATTCAACAACGCTCCAGGTGCACTCCCAGGCTCCTTCCCAGCTATTACTTCCCTCTTCCTCAGCTCCTCTATTTCCCTGACTGCCCCAAACATTTGCACTGCTTCTGAGGAGTGCAGAAAATATGTTTCTGTATTGTAGTTTAAATGAATTACTACTCAAATTTCTGTATTAATATTCCTAGTAAGGAATCTAAATGTCAAAAAAAACATTTTCCAAATCTTTTTTGTTGTCCGAATTGTTACAGACATACTTGCTGACAGGTATTTTGAAATAAATTCACAACATAATTGAAACTGGCCTGATTATATTGTGTTATTTTGACAAATAAAATCAACAGAATTTTAAAATATTGTATGCAGAATTTTTAATATTTTGGCAAAGATTTTTTCATTTTTTTTGGAACAAAATTCCCCCATGTATACTATGCCTATCTTACCTTCCCATAATAGTAAGCTCGGTATGTCTGAAATCTCCAAAAATTATATGACTGGTGCTGTATCTCAGTCTGGTCCCCCCAGATAACTCCTTCCTCTGTTGAGGGACTGTGCCTTTTCAAACCTGCCAATGTGTTTTTTTGATCTCTTGTGTTCCCAAGCCTTTTCATGTTCCTGCGTTTTTGTTTGGAAGTCTCACATGTTTTCTGAGAAGTGGTTTATCTTCAACCATTATTTACTTTCTTGCTTGTTTTTCCCCAACTTTCCTATTAAACTAAACATACATTCACACAGTAAAAACTCCAATCACCAAGACAGCATACAATATTCATAAGTTATTGTAAAGCAGCTCTGAATCTGTCACAGTGCATTTCAAGTTTTCCTATAATAATTTAATAAAGCTTCCAGTTTTCAATGACCTCAAAGCAGAACCCTCAATTCTGTCTTCCAGTCTTAGACTCATAGATTCATAGACTCGTAGGTCAGAAGGGACCAATATGATCATCTAGTCTGACCTCCTGCACAAAGCAGGCCACAGAACCCTACCCATCCACTTTTGTAACAACCCCTAACCCATGACTGAGTTATTCAAGTCCTCAAAATTGTGGTTTGAAGACCTCAAGCTGCAGAGAATCCACCAGCAAGTGACCCATGCCCCACGCTGCAGAGGAAGGCGAAAAACCTCCAGGGCCCCTGCCAATCCGCCCTGGAGGAAAATTCCTTCCCGACCCCAAACATGGGCGACAGCAAACCCTGAGCCATGTGGGGCAAGCCATCACCAGCAGCACCCAGGAAAGAATTCTCTGCAGTAACTCAGATCCCATCCCATCCAACATCCCTCACAGAACCATCGAGCAACTTATCTGTGATAATCAAGATCAATTGGCCTCAAATTAAACTAGCCCCATCATATCATCCCCTCATATACTTATCAAGCGTAGTCTTAAAGCAGATAAGTTTTGCCCCCCACTACTTCCCTAGGAAAGGTCAACTTCAACACAACAACAACACAACAGTCATCAACAACAAACCAATCCCAACCAATGAATAACAACAAAAAGAACAAACAAAAAACAAATTAAAAAGCCACAAAACATACACAGACACAAATAATGCAGACAAAACCACAACGCTCAGAGATACCCTGTTAAAACCTTCGTCTAATTCAAGTTAAACTTCTTAATATCCATGTTGTACCCAATTTGTCCTTGTCCTACATTAGTATAACTAAATAATTCCTCTCCCTCCCAACTTAGAACCCCTGATATATTATATAGAGAAAGCATACCCCCGCAGCTTCTTTTGGCCAGGCTAAACAACCCAAGCTCTTGAGTCTCCTTTCATTAAGCAGGTTTTCCATTCGTCGGATCAATCCTATAGTAAAGCCCGTCTCTGAACCTGTTCCCAATTTGAAATTCATCGCTTCTTACAACATGGGACAACCAGAACTGCAACACAATATTCCGGTGGGTCCACAGCGCCTTATATAACGGGTACTAACACCTACTACCTTGCTGAAATACCAGCTGATGCAAGCCTAAACGCATTTGCTTTTAAACGGCCATATCGCATTGGCGCTCATAGACATCCTGCTACAAACCAGTACGCCCAAGGTCCCTTCCTCCTCTCTTGCTCCAACTGATGCGTCCCATGTATATTCTAAAATTCTTATTATTAATCCCTAAGGCATGACCTTGCACTTTCCCATCTATTATATTTCTCACCTATTACTATTACTCCAGTTTACAAGTGGTCCAGATCTTCCAGTATAGCTATCCCCGGTCCTTCTCTGTGGTTAGCAAATACCCCTCAGCTTTGTGTCCATCCGCAAACTTAATTAGCAATTCCCGCTCTTGGCAAAGGTCAAGTAATAAAAGGTTAAATAAGATGGTCCCAAAACCGAATCCTGAGAACTCACTATAACCTCCTTCCAGCCTGAACAGTTCACCCTTCATAACGACCCGCTGGAGTCTCCCCTTTAACGCACAGTTCCTTCTCCACCTTACAACTTCATATCATTCCCCATCTTTCCAGTTAACTAACAGTCCCCATGTGGAACCGTTCAATATGCCTTACTGAAATCGGAGGTAAATTAGATCTACCGCATTTCCTTTGCTAAAGTAACTGGCTCACCTCCTCAAAGGAGGAGAATCAAGGTTGTTGCACGAAATCTATGCCTTTAGGAAATCCATGTTGCAATTCCGTCCCAATTACCATTGACCTCAATGTCCTAACTACTTCCCTTAAAATTCCCAGACGTACCTACATACAGACCCAGCTAACAGGCTATAGTTACCCGAATCACTTTTTCCGTTCTTGAAGATAGGAACTACGTAGCAATCTCTTAGTCATACGGTACCAGACCCCCGAGTTTACTGATTGATTAAAAATTCTCGCTAAAGGGCTGCGCAATTTCATGCGCCAGTTCCTTAATACCCTTGGGATCGGAGTATGCCGGGCCCTCTAGATTTCGTCCCATCAAGCTGTTCAGTTTGGCTTCTACCTCAGATGCGGTAATATCCACCTCCATATCCTCATTCCCATTTATTCATCCCTAAACTCCTCACTAGTCTCATTAAAGACTGAGGCAAAGTACTTATTTAGATATTGGGCCATTCCTAGGTTATTCTTAACCTCCATTCCATCCTCAGTGTATAGCGGCCCCACTTCTTCTTTCTTTGTTTTCTTCTTATTTATGTGGCTGCAGAACCTTCTACTATTGGTTTTAATTCCTACTATCTGTTTATGACACACCTACTGTAATGTGTCTGATGAAGCTACATGTAATGAGGTATTGGAAGCTGGTACAGAATTCACGGGTCCATTTGGTATACAGTATCTCTCATATTGAGCACGTTGCACCACTGTGCTATTATCTGCGCAGGCTGCCTCTTTATTTCTGAATGGAGTTTACGATACTGGCTGCGACCTCAAAAGTTCTAAGTAAGTTGGAACCTGCCTTACTGACACAGTTGCCTCTCTTCTCCTTTGATACTGATGCAGCTGCAACTGACAGAGGTGCTAGAGTTGTATTCCCCTTGGCTGCTGGTGTGATGCTATCAAATAGTTGTATTCATTTAGGAAATCTCTTCCCGAGCTTCATCTGAAACAGCCTACATGATGCAAATCATGGGGTTTTGAGACAGAAAGAATATGAAGAAGGTTGAAATCTATTCGTAGAATGTATTATTAATTGAGTTTTCGATTTATCAGTTTATGGTTGGTTCATTCTGGCTATACGGATGTTAGATTTGTTGACTTTTTCAAAGGCTATATTTTTAACATTTGTCAAAAGTACCCAGAACATCGGATGGGCTGCTTTTTGCTTTAATGTATAAATCTAAATAAATAATATAAGTGGTAAATGAAAAATAATAAGGCAAAAACAGAAAATGACTAATACAGCTGTATTTATGGGAAAAGGCTACAGTAGTATTAGTAGAAAATCCAACTGACTTGGAATACATTAAAATGGTTCATTTTTACAACCTTTTTTTCCTTATGTGCAACTAAACCATTTCATATAACTAAACATTGTAGACTGAAGCTTTATATGTTAAAGGCAGACTTTTGTTCTGAATTGGTACAGAAATTGCAATCATGTCATTTCAAACTTAGATAGGCAAAGATTCTCTGCCTAGGAAACCAAGTGGTTTTGGGCTATGAAAATATCTCACAAGGAACAGGTAGATTAAAAAGAAATTGGAGAATATCTTTCATGATAATTAATTATTAAAAATTCCAGACATCCAGAATTGTAAGGTATATTTATTGTTAATTATTTTATTTAGGTTCTTGTTATTTTCGTCAATATTTCCTAGTTTCTGTGATGAATTTTACATAGTAGCCTTGTGAAAAGAAATTTTGACAATGCAAATGTTTTATTGGAAAGTTACATACAGGTCCAGGATTTTGTTTAAGTTCTGGCCACGTTGCATCAGATACAAAAAAGCTAGATTGCAACTGGATCTGCCCAGCTGAAAATTCCCCTGGTAGCTGGTGAAGTAGCTCTCAATTGGTATAGAGTCAACATAATGGGCCTCTGTGCCAACATCCTTTCCCATTCAGCAATGGCATATGGGGTGCGCTGAGGTTGTGGCCAGATTGCACTGCATGCTTGCTTTGCTCAGTTGGTTTGTGATCTAATAGGGACCCCAGGCTGCTCTAACATAAGCTGGGGATCAAAATGGCACAAATTGATTCTGTGAATATGGAAGCAATAATCTTTTTCCTGACAGCTCTCTCTGCTGTTCTGAGCAGAAATTTGGCCAACAGAGAATATAGGCCATAAATTATTAAATTAAATAATAATTCCATTTGTGGTTTCGAGATGTTTTGCCTCTCTTCCCATCAAGGTCATAAACTATGGGTTATGCAGATAACATATTGAAAATGGCTGAATTTTGTTTTCTTGATTACCGTTTACTATGAGGAAGATTGTAATCATGCTCCATGGCTTGGAGCTGACCAGAGCTTTATGGCCTCTTATGTTCCTGTGGTAACATAGTGTTTCCTTCATCCAGTGTGGAGAAATCACTCAGCAAGGCTGTCAATGTAACAGTAACACAGTCACCAAATTCTATGCCCTTCTCCACAGGCCCTCATCATCTCCTCTCCAGATTATTGGGGGTTGATGTTTGGTAGGCCATGTGAATGCACTTTATCTTTGTTATACAGGAGCAGATGGTGGTCAAAGGGACATCATGGCCCAAAGACTGAAACTATTTATATCAGTGGGAGGTTGATATAAATAAGGACCATAAGACAGACACTGTGACCTTGGTTTTGACAGACATTTTTGTTTTAAATCTCATTAAACCTATAAATAAAAACAAAAGAACACTGAGTTCATGTAATGCAAGGTACATGTCTGAAAATTCTCTGGCTCACACAATAAACAAAACTTAGATACAACTGTCCCTGCCAGCAGGTATATGGGATCTTGGGGAGCAATTACCACACAGGTGGGGTGCAAAATAAACTTTATTAAGAAAATGCAAAAAACAGGGAAAATTCAATTCACAGAGGAGTTCATTCCCATCCCAACGAAGAGCAGAGTTAAAAGAGCAAATCATCAGAAGGTAGGTAAGGTCTCATATTCAGGAATCTCTCAGCGCAATCGTTCTTCGTGGGGGGGTGTCAAAATACCATTTAATACGAGGGTATCTCAAAAATAAACGAGAGCCGAAAGGAGCCCAGAACCTGCTGATCAACAAGGTAGCATTGCTGAACTTATCAGGTCTGACAAAAATGTTGTTTAAGGGCAAACTTAGGCATATCACCAGTACTTTGATTGTCAGAGGCAGGGAAAAGAAAAAAAAGCAGTGAGCACAAGACATGTTAGGCAGAGTCTGTGCGCAATAGGTGACTCAGAAGCACATTGGCTATGATCATCCCAGGACCTTAAAAGTGGGGTTTCTTGCCTGTTCCTAGAGGGCAGGGCGGATGAAAGGAGTGACAAGATTAGTGGAGATTAAAAAGATGGCTCAGGCATGGTGCTATTATTAGGAGGGCTTTGGGATGTAACGGTCATTGGAAAAGCATGACGACAGACGACTGTTCTCCTCGGGGATGGATTACCTAGAGAGGCGGAGAAAAATAGACTCTAGAATGGACGCACCGCAGAACGCCGTGTTGCTAAACTTAAGAAGTGAGCTTTAAAACTAGGTAGGTGGAGGTTGTGTACGCCTGTGCGCGGCAGAAATACAGAGCCGCCAGTGTATCCCAAGTCCAGAGGGATAATCGAGGAGAGGGAATGAGTAACTCAGAAAGTGAGAGAAGGTGGGATATCAATCGCTAGATTGGGATACCGGCAAGAGAATTGAATGGCCAATGGAGGAAAAGGAGAGTAGAAAAACCTAAGGACTAACAGGGAGTCGTGAGGCGGGGTGGATAGAGAAGTCTGTGCACAACATGGAGGAAAGAAAGTCACTGCGTTGGACTCTCACCGAAACTGCAAAGATAAAATCGGCGATGTACACAAATAAGACAAAGGAGACCTCTTAGGGGAGCCAAGAATGGAGGAACTGTGAGCTAACTGGTGGCACGGGAGAGGTGAACACCATGGGAGATGTGATGTGACCCGAGAATGCAAGTGAGACGAAAACTCTGAGTGAACTGAGAGAGAGTAAATATTTAGTCATCATAAGAACGTGGAGTACATGTGGATTATGAATAGTAAGTGGTGATGTATATCGGATCTGTTAGAAAACAGGGCAACGAAGAAACAACAGCGAGGTGCAGGAACCAGTTAGTCTCTCGTGACCACATCAATTCAGAGGATTATTAACCGTTACATGAAACATATAGCTTGAAAGTTGCATAGAATGGATAAGAGAGAGTTCGTGGTGGACGTGGGAATGAGAAGATGCCCACACGCACAGGGCCATAAGGTAGAGAGAGAAGGTATGCGAGACCATGCCCGCCCGGCACACGAGAAGGAGGTAGGGAGGTGTACAGACCGCCGGGAATCTGAGTTGGATTATGATAGGAGAACCTCTTTAATGTCCTTTAACGAAGTAAACACTAAGGGGAAATGTGTGATCATGGGATACTCAACATCCCAGATATAGAGCTGGAGGACAAGTGCTCTGCAAGAATAATAGGGGTCAGTTTTTTCTGATTGATAGTGGACCTGGATTTCTGCACCAAGTAGTTGAAGTAACTGACAGAGGAGATCCGATTTAGATTGGTTGGTGAGCAGTGAGGACCGCTTTAAGAAGTAAAATGGTGGTAGGGGGACAACCTTTGTTCGAGTGATCTGGAGCTGATCGTTCAAACTAGATGGAAAGGATAAACAAAGGTAGATCTGGAATTAGGGTTTGACTTCTATGGCTAATTTAGAGTAAGGAAATTAGTTAGGGAAAGTGGATTTGAACGGAGGAACTTGGTGGATTTAAATGCGGAGGAGCCTGGAAGACTTTAAAGTCGCACCTGCTGAAACTGTCGGATAGCCCATCCCAAGAAAGGAAAAAAAAACCAATGGGCAGGAGTTGTAGGCCCAACCGAATGAGCAAGCATGGACTCAAGAGGGTAGAGATAAAGGAAAAACAGAAAGCTAAAACCAGGAGTGGAAGAATAGGCAGGATAGCAGGGAAGCTACCTTAGTTAGGTCCACAACAGATGTAAGGATAAGGGTGAAGTATATATAAAGCCATGAGAATGGACTTGCAAAGGGATAACCAATGTAAAAAGGTTCTGCAGCCACATAAAAGGAGAAGAAAACAGACAAAAGAAGAAGTGGGGCCGCTATACACGAGGATTGGAATGGAGGTTAAGAATACCTACGGATGGCCCAATACTAAATAAGTACTGCTGCCTCAGTCTTTAATGAGACTAGTGAGGAGTTAGGGATGATGGAGGAATTGATAATGGGAATGAGGATGGAGGTGAATATTACCGCATCTGGGTAGAAGCCAAACTGAACAGCTTGAATGGACGAAACAGAGGGCCCGACAATCTCCGTCCAGGGTATAGGAACTGGCGCCAAATGAAATGCGAGCCCCTTTAGCGAGATATTTTAATTCCATAGTAAACTCGGGGTTGTACCGTATGACTAGAGAAAGTTGCTAAACGGGAGTTCCTATCTTCAAGAAAGGGAAAAAAGTGATCCGGTAACTAGGCTGTTCCTTGACGTCGTATATGTAAGGTCTTGGAAAAAATTTTAAAGGAGAAAGTAGTAAGGACATTGAGGTCAATGGTAATGGGACGAATTGCAGAACATGAGTTACTAAAGGTAGATCGTGCCAAACAACCGTCTCCTCCTTTGGGAGTACAGATTACTTAGAACAAAGGAAAGCCGGTATAACTAATTTACCGTAGTCTCGCATTTCAGTAAGGCATTTGACACGTTCCACATGGAACTGTTAGTTAAAACTGGAAAAAAGAAATGAACTATGAAAGTTGTAAAGTGAATAGGAAAACGGGTGAAAGGGAGACCCAGCCGGTTCTACTGAGAGTGAAGCTTCCAGGCTGGACCAGGAGGTTACATTGATTCCTCAAGGACGGTTTGGACCAATCTATTAGACCTTTTTATTACTGACCTTGGCACAAAGAGCGGGAAAGTGCTAAAAAGTTGCCGGATGAACATAAGCTGGGGTATCGCTAACACAGAGAAGGACCTGGATACTCATACTGGAAGATCTGGACCACCTTGTAAACTGAGTAATAGTAAGAGGATGAAATATATATAGTGAAAAGTGCAAGGTCATGCCCTTAGGGATAATAATAGAATTAGATTAGTACATGGGGACGCATCAGTGGAACAACAGAAGGAGGAGAAGGCCCCTTGGGGTACTGGTTGATATCAGGAGGTCTATGAGCGCCAATGCGATAGTGGCCGTTAAACAAAGCAAATGCGTTTTAGGGTGCATCAGGCAGAGGTATTTCCGCACAGAGGAGAGTGTTAGTACCGTTAAATAAGGCGCTGGGTGAACCCCACTGAATACTTGGTGCTATTCTGGTGTCCCATGTTTAAGAGAGGATGAATTCAAACTGGCACAGGTCAGAGACGGGTACTAGGATGATCCGAGGAATGGAAAACCTGCCTTAATGAAAGGAGACCAAGAGCTTGCTTGTTTAGCTGGCCCAAAAGAAGGCTGCGGGGAATGCTTCTCTATATAATATATCAGGGGATTGTAACGTTAGGGAGGAGAGAGAATTATTTAAGCTTAGTACTATGTAGCACAAGACAAATGGTACAACTGGATATTAGAAAGTTTAGACTTGAAATTAGACGAAGGTCTCTACATTACGGGAGTGAGTTGGAAACAGCCTTCCAGGGACCAGTAGTGGGGGCAAAACTTATCGGCTTTTAGACTACGCCTTTGCTAAGTATATGGAGGGATTTATAGGGGTAAGTTAATTTGGGCAATGATCTTGGATTATCAGCCAGATAGTTTCTCGATGGTCGTGGAGGGAGTGTTGTGCTGGGTGGATCGAGTTACTGGCAGAGAATGTGCTTCCTGGGTTGCTGTTGGCTGTGCAGTCTTGCCCACGATTGCTCGGGTTTAGCTGATCGCACATGTTGTGGGGTCGGGAAGGATATTTCCCTCAGGGCGATTGGCAGGGGCCCTGGAGGTTTTTCGCCTTCCTTCTGCAGCGGGGGCAGTGGGTCACTTGCGGTGGACTCTGCGGAGCTTAGGTCTTGTCAAAACCACAATTTGAGACTTGAATACTCCAGTCATGGGTTTAGGTGTGTTACAAAGTGGAATGGGCTAGGGTTCTGGGCTGCTGCTTTGGGTGCAGGAGGTCGCTAGATGACCATTTGGTCCCTTTTACCTCGACGTCTATGGTCTTAAGTCTTATGAGTTAGAACAAAGATACTTTAATATCTTTTGACGGTAAAGGGTTTAACAGTAGTTCCAGTTAGGCTGGCGTCACCTGACAGAAGACCATACAGGGGCAGGTGCTTCAAATCTTGAGGAGGAAGTTTTGTGTGTGCTGTATTTTTTGGTTGTTGTTCTCATCTGGTTCGAGAGTGACCAATGGCAAGCCGAGGTTTCGTCTCAAGTCCTCAATACAGGCTCTGATACAGTTCAGAACAGTGGATACTAGGTAGAAGGCGAATTACGGCTTTTTTTTTTTATTTGAATGCTGTGGCTGGAGGGAGTTCAAATGTGTATTGTGCTGGGAGAGTTCAAAGGTGTATTGGCTGAATTGAGTCTTAATTGTGCATTTGGCGGATAGGAGGTTCAAATTGTATTGCTGAAAGGATTTAATTGTACTTGATACTTAGGCTGGAGGGATTCCAGCGTATAGCTTAAAAACCCTGTACCTAATCCATCTTAAATTACAAGATATTTTAAATGGTTTCCTTCTTTAAATGTCTTGGTTAAGACCTGATGCTTTTTTGTTTTTATTTTGGCGTGAAGCCCCAGGGGACGAGCTGGATTCACCAGGGAATTTGTGGGGGAGAAAGGAGGGAAAGGGAGAGAAAGGTTAATTTCCTCTGTGTTAGGATTACTCTCTCTCTCAGGAGAGCTGGGAGGGAAAGAGAAAGGAGAGGGGCAGAGGTGCTATTTCCTCTCTGTTACGATTCAATGGAGTTAGAATCACGTGATCTCCGGGTACCCAGGAAGGAGCCGGGAGAGGCACGGTGGGGAAAGGGTTTACTTCCTGTGGTAAGATCCAGATGGGCTGGGTTTGGGGGGTTCCCCGGGGCAAGTTTTGGGGGGACAGAGATGTACAGGCCTGCTTTCCTGGTTGGTTGGCAGCGGCTACATGGTCTAAAGCTGGTAATTAAGCCTAGAGAATTTTTAGGCGTACCCCTTTTTTTGGGTGCTAAGGTTCAGAGTGGGGATATACCATGACAAGGGGTGTAATTTCAAGGTGCCAGGGATCTAAAAAAAAAAAAAAATTCTGCCCGACTGTTCTTGCCCAGAATGGACAGAATGCTGCCCCAGAACATGCTTCTTGCGTTGGTGCTCTGGACCCAACCTGAAGGTGGCAAAGGCATGGATCCACGTTATGCAAGGGTGGCACCTGAAAGAAAATTGTCCAATAAATCTGACCAGGATAGGCCCACTGGTACGCGGCCAGTTTGTCACTGCTTGCGTCGCAGGATTTTGCCATCGGCTTCCACTTGCTGCAAGCTTTACGACCGTACCAGCCAATGGGAGATGGGAGCCGTGCGGGCCGAGGATTTGTATACCCCGGCGAGCCGTGTCCAGAGTTGCTGACTCCTTATCTGGCCAAGAAGTCTGTCAAGTCGCGTGCTGCTGCACTTGCATTAGGGGTTTAATATCAGTCCACTTGACTGCACAATGTCACACAACCCGTATATTAAGACCACCTGAAAGCATATTTTTTTTCTCTGTTCTTTGTCATTGGTTATGAGCTACTCTTACCGTGACTCCTTTCTGGTCTTGGAACCACGTCTCTCAGTGATCAGGCCTTCTGCCTTTCTGTTACCCAGGGTGAATTCTCCAATCTCCAAAATTTAGACCCAGCCTAGACAACAGTACTTCCGTTCAACTGCGCTTTCAGTAGGTCTCCGTTGCACATTCTGTGACAGTATGCATACAGTGACAGAACACCTTTCTTAAACCAAAGTATTTTATCTAATAGGACAAAAGTATGTAGAGAAAAATTATTTTAAAACTACAACTATATCTAACCTGGCAATTCATGCACCAGCTTGCGCAATTGCGGAGTTACATACCCCTGCAGATTCCCTCCTTCCGTGGAAAATATGATCTGATTGACTAGGGAAGAAAAGCCAGAGAGGGGTCATGCTTTGGCAATAACTTTCACCACCGACATGTGGCACCAGAAATACGAGAGCAGCTGCTCAAAAGGCCATAACAGTCAGCTCGAAGATGGGGGGGCCTGAGGTTTCCTTTTTCACAAGCTCAGGAGTGCCACCAGCTTTTTTGCTGCCCCCGAAATGCCTCCCCCGCAGAGGCAGGGAAGGTCCACCCGAAATGCACCCCCAACAGATTGTGGCGGATGGTCTCGCTGGCATGGTCACTCTTCCCAAATGTTAGCGCCCTAGGCAACCGCCTTGGGTCCCTAATGGGTGCACCAGCCAGTTCACAGTGCCCTCATATGGGCCAAGTGAGAAGGCAACAGATATGGGGACAGACAGAACGGCGCCACATGGACTAACTGAGCATTATCATCCTCAGGACTCGATCAGACAGGGCTAGTGTGGGACAGACTGGGACGGCACAGGAGACAGTTGGCAACTACTGAATGGGCTGAAAGTCAGGACCCATGAGACAAGGGCAGCTATCCGAGGCTAAGTTACGGTGCGAACAGAAAGGAGTGGAGGTGCAGGCGCTGATGGGGACATGTGCAGGTATGCCTCGATACTGGGTAGTGGGAGTTGCAGGGACACACAGGGACAGCACGATGGGCTGATAATGGGAAAGGCTAGGGGTCCACGCCGGTTCAATAGAGGAGGCTCCCAACCCCTAAAATACTCTCCCCTCAAAAACAAACAGTTCCATATTTCTCCCACCCATTCAACAACTCTCCAGGTTGCACTCCCAGGTCCTTCCAAGCGTATTACCTCCCTCTTCCTGCAGCTCCTCATTCCCTGACTGCCAAACATTTGCAGTTTTCGTTTCTGGGAGGCAGAAATATGTTCTGCTTGTGTAGTTTAATGATTATACTGCAATTCTGTATTAAATTGCCTAGTAAGGAAATCTAAATGTCAAAAAACATTTGCCAATCTTTTTGTGCCGAATTGTTACAGACATCTTGCTGACAGGTATTTTGACAATAATTCACAACATAATTGTAAAACTGCCTTGATATTGTGTTATTTGACAAAATAAAACTAACAGATGTTTAAAATATTGTATGCAGATTTTATATTTTGGCATAGATTTTTTTCATTTTTTTTGGAACAAATATCCCCATGTATACTATGCCGTATGCTTACTTCCCATATCGTAAGCTCGGTATGTCTGAATCTTTCCACAAAATTATGATGATACGGTGCGTAATCTCAGTCTGGTCCCCCAGATAACTGCCTTCTCTGTTGAGGGACCTGTGCCTTTAACCTTGCAATGTGTTTTTTGATTCTTTGTCCCAAGCTTTTCATGTTCCGGCGTTATTGTTTGGAAGTCTCACATGTTTCTGAAGTGTCGTTTATTCTCAACCATTATTACTTTTCTTGCTTGTTTTTCCCCAACTTCCTATTAAACTAAACTATACATTCACACAGTAAAAACTCCAAACACCAAGACAGCATACAATATTCATAGTTTTGTAAAGCAGCTCGAACTGTCACAGCTGCATTTCAAAGTTTTCCTATAATAATTTAATAAAGCTTCCGTTTTCATGACCTCAAAGCAGACCTCCAATGCTGTCTCAGTCTTAGACTCATAGATTCATGACTCGATAGTCAGGAAGGGACCAATGATTCATCTAGTCTGACGCCCTCGCAACAAAGAGGCCACAGAACTACCCATCCACTTTTTGTAACACCCTAACCATGACTGGTTATTCAGTCCTCAAAATTGTGGTTTGAAGACCTCGAAGCTTGCAGAAATCCACCGCAAGTACCCATGCCCCACGCTGCAGAGGAACGGCGAAAAACCTCCAGGAGCCCTGCCATCACGCCCTGGAAGGAAAATTCCTTCCGACCACAAACATGGGCGACAGCTAAACCCTGAGATGTGGGGAAGACCCCACCAAGCACCCAGGAAAGAATTCTCTGAGTAACTCAGATCCCATCCCATCCAACATCCCCTCACGACCATCGAGCAACTTAATCTGCTGATAATCCAAGATCAATTGCCCAATTAAACTACCCCATTCATATCATCCCCTCATATATCTTATTCAAGCGCTAGTCTAAAGCAGATAAGTCTTTTGCCCCCACTACTCCTTGAGGCTGTTCCAGAAACTTTCACCCCAATGGTTAGAACCTTTCGTCTAATTTCGAAGTCTAAACTTACTAATATTCCATTGTACCCATTTGTCCTTGTGCCTACATTAGTATAAGCTTAAATAATTCCTTCTCCCCCCTACTTAAACCCACTGATATTTATATAGAGAAAGCATATCCCCCGCAGCTTCTTTGGCCAGGCTAAACAAGCCAAGCCTTGAGTCTCCTTCATAAGGCAGGTTTTCATTCTCGGATCATCTAGTAAGCCCGTCTCTGAAACCTGTTCCCAAGTTTGAAATTCATCCTTCTTAAAACATGGGAAACCAGAACTGCACACAAATTCCAGGTGGGTCTCACCACGCCTATATCACGGTACTAACTACCTCCTTTTATCCTTGCTGGAAATACGCGCTGATGCACCCTAAACGCATTTGCTTTTTAACGGGCCATATCGCATTGGCGGCTCATAGATCCTGCTACAACCAGTACGCCAGTTCCTTCTCTCTCTGTTGCTTCCAACGTTGATGCGTCCCAATTTATATCTAAAATCTTATTATTAATCCCTAAGTGCATGACCTTGCACTTTCACTATTATATTCATCCTATATACTATTACTCCAGTTTACAAGGGTCCAGATCTTCCAGTATGTATCCCCGTCCTTCCTCTGTGTTAGCAATACCCCTCAGCTTTGTGTTCCATCCCAAACTTTAGTTAGCACCATTCCGTTTTGGCCAAGTCAGTTAATAAAAAGGTTAATAAGATGGTCCCAAAACCGAATCCGGGAACTCACTAGTAACCTCCTTCCCGCCTGAACGTCACCCTTCATAACGACCCGCTGAGTCTCCCCTTTAACGCGTTCCGATCCACTTACAACTTTCATTCATCCCCATCTTTTCCAGTTTAACTTAACAGTTCCCCATGTCGAACCTGTTCAATGCCTTACTGAATCGACGGTAAATTAGATCTACCGCATTTCTTTGCTAAAGTATCTGTCACCTCTTCAAAGGAGGCGATCAGGTTTGGTTGGGGCACGAAATTAAGCTTTAGTAAATCATGTTGCAAATTCGTCCCATATTACCATTGACCTCAATTTCCTAACTCTTCCCTTTAAAATTTGTTCCATACCTATACTACGAGACCACAGCTAACAGGCTATAGTTAACCCGAATCACTTTTTCCTCTTCTTGCAAGTAGGAACTACGTTGTAGCAATTCTCTTAGTCATCAACGGTACAACCCCCGAGTTATACTGATTGACTTAAAATCTCCCGCTAAGGGCCTGCGCAATTTCGAGGCGCCAGTTCCTTTGAATACCCTTCTGGCACGGAGATGTCCGGGCCCTCTGATTTCGTCCATCAAGCTGTTGCAAGTTTGGGCTTCCTACCATGCCAGATGCAGTATATCACCTCACATATCCTCCTTCACCATTTATTCATCCCCTCACCTTAACTCCTCACTAGTTTCGTCATGTAAAGACTGAGGCAAAAGTACGCTTATTTTAGATAGTTGGGCCATTCCTAGGTATATTCTTACCTCCATTCCCATCCCAGTGTTAGCGGCCCCACTGTCTTCTTTACTTTGTATCTATTCTTCTTATTATGTGGCGCAGACCTTCTACTATTTGTTTTAATTCTACTATCTGTTTAGGACACACCCCTACTGTAATGTGTCTGATGAAGCTAATTAGATGGGGTATTGGAAGCTGGTACAGAATTCACGGTCCATTGGTTACCAGTATCTCTCATATGAGCACGTGACCACTGTGCTTATGATTGCGCAGGCTGTCTTTTATTTCTGAATGGAGTTTACGATACGGCTGCGACCTCAAAGTTCTACCAGTCAAGTTGAACCTGCCTTATGACACACAGTGCCGTCTTCTCTCCTTTGATAATGATGCCGCTGCAACTGACAGACGGTGCTAGTGGTTATTCCCCTTGGCTGCTGGTGTGAGCTATCAAATAGTTACATTTAGGAAAATCTCTTCCCGAGCTTCATCGAAACAGCCTACAATGATGCAACATGGGGTTTGAACAGAAAGAATATGGAAGAAGTTGAAATCATTCGTAAATAGATATTATTATTGGAGTTTTCGAATTTATCAGTTTATAGTTGTGTTCATTTCTGGCTATACGATGTTAGATATTGGTGACTTTTCAAAGCTATATTTTTAACATTTGTTCAAAAGTACCACAGAAATCGGATGGGCGCTTTTTGCTTAATGTATAAATCTAATAAATATATAGTGGTAAATGAAAATAATAAGCAAAAACAGGAAAATGACTAATACAGCTGTATTTATGGGAAAGGCTACAGTCTATATGTAGAAGAAATCTCCAACGCCTTGGAATATCATTCAAAAAATTGGTTCTTCATTTACAACTTCTTTTTTCTTATGTGCAACTAAACCATTTCATATAACTAAACATGTAGACTGAGCTTTATATGTTAAAGGCAGACTTTTTCCTGAATTGGTACAGAAATTGCAATAGTCATTTCAACTTAGATAGGCAAGAGATTCTCTGCCTAGGAACCAGTGGGTTTGGGCTTGAAAATATTCACAAGAGACAGGTAGATTAAAAAGAATTGGAGAATATCTGTTCATGAATAAGTAATTATTGAAAAATTCCAGACATCAGAATTGTAAGGTATATTTATTGTTAATTATTTTAATGAGGTTCTTGTTTTTTCGTCAATATTCCTAGTTTCTTGATGAATTTTACAGTATCCTTGTGAAGAATTTGACAACTGCAATGTGTTTATTGGAACATTACTACAGGGTCCAGATATTTGTATACGTTCTGGCACGTGCATCAATACAAAAAGCTCGATTGCATGGATCTGACCCAGCTGAAAATTCCCCTCGGTAGCTGGTGATAAGCTCTCAAATTGGTATAGAGTCCACTAATGGCTCTGTGCCGAACATCCTTTCCCTCAGCGCAATGGCATATGGGGTGCGCTTAGAGGTTTCGGCCAGATTGCACTCATGCTTGCTTTGCTCAGTTGGTTTGTGTCTAAATAGGGACTCACGGGCAGGCTGCTTACATAAGCTGGGGTCAAATGGCCACAAATGATTTCTGATGAATGGAAGCCATAATCTTTTCCTGACAAGCTCTTCTCTGCTTTGA
Source organism: Chelonoidis abingdonii (assembly GCF_003597395.2). Taxonomy (NCBI): domain Eukaryota; kingdom Metazoa; phylum Chordata; order Testudines; family Testudinidae; genus Chelonoidis; species Chelonoidis abingdonii. Next base: position 280,430,094 of record NC_133769.1, on the reverse strand, counting down.
GCAGAATTTGGCCAAAGAGAATAGTAGCCTATAATTTTACAATTAATATATATCAGTGTTCGAGTATTTGCCCTCTTTAAGGTCATAATATGGGTTGATGGCAGATAAACACTATCTGAAATGGCTGGATTTTGTTTTTTCTGTATTACCCGTTTATAGGAGAGATGGTATCATGCCTCCATGGTGGAGCTGCACCAGAGCTTATGGCCTCTCATATTTCCTGTGGTGACTAGTGGTTTCCTTCATCCAGTGTGAAAATCACTCAGCAGGCTGTCAATGTAACAGTAAACACAGCACCAAATTCTATGCCCTTCTCCACAGGCCCTCATCATCTCCCGTCCAGATTAATTGGGGGGCTTGATGTTTTAGGCCATTTTGAAGCACTTTATCTTTGTTATAAGGAGCAGATGGTGTCAAAGGGTCATATGGCCAAGACTGAACGACTATTTAATACCATCGGGGGGGTTGATATAATAAGGACCAAGACTAGACACTGTGATCTTGGTTTGACAGGACCATTTTGGTAAGTCTCTAAACCTATCAATAAAACAAAAGACACTGATTCATGTAATGCAGTACATGTCTGAAAATTCTCTGGCTCACACAATAAAAATAGATACAACTGTCCTGCCAGCAGGGTATATTGGGTCTTGGGAGCTAAGCACCAACAGGTGGGGTGCAAAATAAACTTATTAAAAAATGCAAACAAACAGGGGAAAATTCAAT
>NC_133769.1:280278415-280429343 GCF_003597395.2 Chelonoidis abingdonii | reverse complement strand
AAGACATGGGTCTTGGCAGCTGACATTCCTATCTACACCGTAGAGCAGTTTAGCAAGGTGATAACAGACTACCTTGAACAGGGCGTGTCCACTTAGCAACGTGGCCATCCTTAGAGGGCAATGGTCTGCTAAACAACTTTAAGGACCATTTGAGAAGGGCAGTGGCCTGTAAACAAACTTACAGCAAGGGAGGGGAGCCAACAGGAGAAAAAACAAAAGTGGATAGGGAAGCGTAGGAGACCGAATGGAAAAGGGGGTAGCTGTACAGACAAACAAAATGATAGATGCTATGCAAACTGTTTAGATACAGAAATAGAATACTTAACTAAAAAAAATGTTCTTCGTAGATAATTTTGTAGTTTTCATTGCAACTAGATTGTTCTCTTTAAGGAACATACTCAGAGAACCAAGTTTATTTTACTGAAGATCAAAAATGCATTGAAATTGAGCGCTTAAAGTAAATTCCTTTTCAACTCCATTCCCTGTAACATATATTAAATAATTTAGGATAAAACTAATAAAAATGATATTGTTTTAATGAAAGATTATTTAGGGGTTTCATACAAATGGCACTTTGGGGTTAGAAAACTAGGCTATTATTAGTCAATAAAGATGTAAGATAGCAAGTTTTGATTCACACTGTCATTGATCACATTAATAATTTCCATTGAACAGTTACCTCACATACTGTCAGATTTATTGTCTGCTGTGGTTTAAAGAAAAAATCATGAAGCTAGTGGTTATTAGAATTGATGAGAGATATTAAATAACAACCGTTACTTCCAAAACAGGAGGCTGAGAAGTAGGATGGAATGTTAATAACGCACATGTATATTAGTTATGAGGATCATCCACCGCGACATTTCTGTTTGGTTGTATGTAACAACCAGCAAGCAAAAATTCATTAAAGACAGGACAGTATATGTGGTCGTATTTAAAAAATTCAAGGTATTTGCGATGACACAGTTGGATAACCACACATTACATGATATCCACTTGTAGGATGGCTACCCTTCTAAAACGCTGAACTGTATTTAATGATTTCTAATGTGCTGAATATGTTTGGGCTTAGCTGAAGCCTCTATCTATTTGGCTGAAAATAGGCTGACAGCAGTTAGTGTAGAATGAATAACAAAGATAACAAACATTGCCATTTTATAATAAGTATCCATTGAAATTTTGCAAGTTATTGTTGCCCTTTATACATTGCTGTATTGCTGAAGAGATTTTCTCTATTATTTTGAACACGGCACCAATGTATCAGTGAGTATATTTAGTATGCCAGTGCAGCAAATAATTTTATACGCATGTTAGTAGTTATAACCAATTCACACTTGAGAATTTTAAGATCTTACCCAGGCTTATACTAAAAAATCATATATAATTCACTGAAGAATGCTTTTATAAAAAAGAAAGTTTCAATATTCAATAGACGATTATCTATCAATCCTTGGTCTTTAGTTCTACTATATGCTAAACACATTTTAGTTTTTTGTCATAAGATGAACTATTGGGGACCAGGAGTAATATCGTGAATTTTGTACATAACCATTAAAAATTGATACTTTACCCTTGGACAGAGGTGCATACAAATTCGATGAGATCTGGGGGAGGTATGAATTTCCCCAAAGATTGCTGTAAGTATCCATGGTTTATTTGAGACCATCTCTATGTCTACAAGAAGGAAAAAAAACACTTGCTTTTTGTTAAATAACGTATGGAACAATAACATTGCACTTATAGTGGACGGAAAAAATACTGAATGATATTGTTCTGATTATTTATTAATGCTAATAGTATGCTTAAATGCCTAAGTGTCTGCAGGGACGTGACACACACACATACATACACCAGTGAGTGGATTATGGCTTTAATGAAGGTAAATGAAAAACAACCGCAACGGGACTCTGCATCGTGTGAATCAGCGGGAACGAGTCAGAGCAGCACAACAATTCCTAATAAATATACCTATGCTATAGCATGTAAAACTTCATACATAGTCAGTGGAGTTCCCACAACTGGACTATCTCTTATGGCCAGGGCCAGGCTTTCCAAACACGCTGGGCTTCCCAGGACTAAGCGTTCTAACGGCTTACAAACAGCATCTGCTAGTACAGCGCACCTTTAGTAACCTGGTCCCTGAGAAGCGAACAGCCTTAGCTCAACCACCGTGACAAATCTTCCGAGTCCTTACATTAGCTCAGCATAGATAAGCAAAAAGTGAAACATAATCCCTGCCCCAGGAGTTACAGTAGGCTTGACCAGACAAAGCATTAGAAATAATATAGGCATCTCTTGTGGAATCAGTTGCAAAAACTCCATGAAACTCCACAGAAAATTTGGTCATATATTTAAAAATATAGATCTACTTTAATTTGTTGGTGAATCTTGCCATGAAGTCAATTGGAGATGAGGGTATGGGGTTTGTTAGTAGACAATTGGGAGGGGTTTTCGGTTTAGGCAAATAGTAATAGGGGTTTCATAGTGTGGTAACAATACAGTTGGTAACCAATTAACACTGATATAATTGAACAAGTAGCTACACAATTTCTATATAACAGGTGTGTCACGCAGCATATGCCAACTAAAGTTATGGAAAAGTGGTAAGTAACCAACTCTAGGTAAAATGTGCACATGTGATAAATGTAAAATGTGAGGTGTGGAGAGAAAAAGGGTAACATGGGTTTTATGCTAGAACTGTCCGAGTAAACGATAGTGTTGGGATTGAGAGGTGGAGGAGGGATAAAAAGGAGAGAGACGCGAGAGAGGCTTCAGGAGGACAGAGAGAGCAGCTGGTAAGACAATGGGTCTTGCAGCTGGACATTCCTATCCTACACCGAGCCCAGGGTTAGCAAGGTGATAACAGGACTAACCCTTTGAACAGGGCAGTGGTCCCACTTAGCACAAGTGGCCATCCCTTTGAGAAGGGCAATGGCTCTGCTAAACAACTTTAAGGGACCCTCCATTTGAGAAGGGCAGTGGCCCTGCTAAACAACTTAACAGCAAGGGAGGGGAGGCCACAGGAGAACAAAAACAAAAGTGGAGTATGGGGACAGCTGTAGGAGACAAAATGGAATAGGGGGTAGCTGTAACAGACAACAACAATGATAGATGCTATAGCAAACTGTTAGATACAGTACATAGAATACCTTAAACTTAAAAAAAATGTTCTTCGTAGATAATATATTTGTAGATGTTTCATTGCAACCTAGATTGTTTCTCATTTACCAGGAACATAACTCAGAGAACCAGAGTTTATTTTACTGAAGAATCCAAAAATGCATTTGAACTTGAGCTTTCCAAAAGTAAATTCTTTTCTCAACTCCATTCTCTCTGTGAAACATATATTAAATAATTCAGGGATAAAACAATAAAATGATATTTGTTTTTACATGTAAAAGATTATTTAGGGGGGTTTCATACAAATATGGCCACCTTTGGGGTTAGAAAACTAGGCTATTATTTAGTCCAATAAAATGTTACAGATAGCAAGCTTTTTGATTTCACACTGTCATTGATCACATTATATTCCCATTGATCACAGTTACCTCACATAACCTGTCACTGATTTATTGTCTGCTGTGGTTTCAGAAGAAAAAAATCATGAAGCTAGTGGTTTATTAGGAATGTGGAGAAGCTATTAAATAACAACACGTTACCTCCCAAAACAAGGAGGCTGAGAAGTAGGACTGGAATGTTATAAGTACCCACATGTATCATTAGTTAGTGAGTATCATCCATCCCGATCATTTCTGTTTGGTATGTATGTAAACAAACAAGCAAGCAAAAAATCTCATCTAAAGAACAGGACATTTACTGTGCATCCGTACTTCAAAAAATCTCAAGAGTATTTGCAGATGATCACAGTTGGAATAACTCACACATTTCATGCTATCCACTCTGTAGGATGGCTTCCCTTCTAAACAGCTGCACTGTATTTATGATTCTTCTAATGTGCTGAATATGTTTGGGTTCTTAGCTGAAGCTCTATCTTATTTGCTGAAAATAGGCTGACAGCATTAGTGTAATTGATATAATATGATAACAAACATGTGACCATTTTATAATAACTATACATTTGAATTTTGCAAGTTATTGTTGCCCTGTAATACATTCTGTATTGCTGAAGAGATTTTTCTCATTATTTTGAACACGGCACAATGTCATCCAGTGAAAGTAGTAATTTTATAGCCAGTGCAAGCAAATAACTTTTATCGCATTTAGTAGTTATAAACCAATTTCATCACTAATTGAGAATTTTAAAAGATCTTAACCCCAGGCTATTACTAGAAAAATCTTCATATATAATTCACTGACTGAACTGCTTCTGTAAAAGAAGTCCAATTATTCAATGAGACTAATTATCTATCAATCCTTGGGTCTGTTAGTTATACTATATTGCCTTCAAACACATTTGTTTTCTTCTTGTCATGAAGATGACTCATTGGGCAGAGTAATATCAGTGAATTTTGTACATAAGCATTAAAAGAAATGGACCTTTACTCCTTGGAGCAGAGGTGCATCCAAAATTCAGATGGAGATCTTGGGGCAGGTATGAATTTCCCCAAAGATGTCGCCTGTTAAGATCCATGGATTTATTTGAGACCCATCTCTATTTCTAAGAAGGAAAAAAAAAACACCTTGCTTTTGTAAATAATGTATGAACAATAACATTGAACTTAGTAGTGGCCGAGAAAAAATACTGAAACTGATATTGTTCTGATTATTTATTAAATGCTAATAGTATGCTGTTACATGCCTAAGTGCTCTGCAGGGACGAGACACACACACATACACACACACAGTGAGTGATATGGCTTTTAATGAAGGTAAAGAAAACACACCGGCAACGGGGACTCTGCACGTTGCTAACTCAAAGCGGGGAACGAGTCCAAGCCAGCACAACAAATTCTAATAAATATAACCTTATGCTAATAGCATGTAAAACAACTCATACATAGGCATGTGGGAGCTTTCCCACAACTGGGCTATCTCTTATGGCAAAGGGCCAGGCTTCTCCCAAACACGCTGGGCTTCCAGGCTAAGCGTTCTAACCGGCTACAAACAGCATCTGCTAGTACACAGCCTTTATAACCTGTCTTGAGAAGGCGAACAGCCTAGCTAACCACCGTGACAAAATCTTCCGCAGTCCTTACATATGCTCAGCACTAGAAAGCAAATAAGGAAACATAATCCCTGCCCAGGAGTTTACAATGTAGGCTTGACCAGACAAAGCAGTAGACATATAAGGCCTTCTCTTGTGGAACTCAGTTGCAAAACTCCCATGAACTCCAACAGACAGATTTGGGCTCTATAATAAATTCAGATCTATCTAATTTCGGGTGAATCTTGCCCACTGAAGTCAATGACTTTTGTCATTGACTTTAAAGGGCCAGATTCTGCTGTTGCCTTAGGGTGCTCGCCAAATGATATCTATGTGCCAATATCTGAGGTGCAAGTACAAATTTGAGAAAATGTTAAAACTTTACGAGCAGCAGAGATCCGTGTGCACTTATAGACAAACAATGTTTTGGAGCGTGAGCTTTCGTGGGTAATACCCACTTCGTCGACGCAATAGTGGAAATTTCCAGGTAGGCATATATGCTAGCAACAAGCTAGAGATAACGAGTTAGTTCAATCAGGAGGATGGGGCCTTTCTTCAGTAAGGTGTGAAAACCAAGGGAGGAGAAACTGGTCTGTAATTGGCAGCCATTACAGTCTTGTTTAGTCAGAGCTGGATGTGTCAAATTTGCAGATGACTGAAGCTCAGCAGTTTCTTTTGAAGTCTGTCCTGAAGTTTTTTTGCTGCAGGATGGCCACCAGAAGCCTCCTACTGCAAGACAACCCAAGAAAGAAACACAGCTCCACTGGCCATCACATACAGCCCCCAGCTAAACCCCCAACGCATCATAGGGATTACACCCATCCTTGACATATACCAACTTTCACAGGTCTTGGGGGGCAGGCCATCCGCCACAGACAACTGCCAACCTGAAACATATCTCACCGCAACTGCACACCGACCATAGTAACTCTACATCAGAACCAATCCATGCAACAAACCTCGATGCCAACTTGCCCAATATCTACACCAGCAACACCATCACAGGACTAACAGATCAGCCTACATCACTGTTCATTCACCTGCAACTCAACAATGTAATATACGCCATCATATGCCAGCAATGCGCCTCTGCTATGTACATCGGCCAACTAGACAGTCACTACGGAAGGATAAATTGGCACAAATAGGTATCAGGAATGCAATAATACAAAAACCTGTAGGAGAAGCACTTCAACCTCCCTGCCACACTATAGCAGACCTTAAGGTGCCATTCCTGCAGCAAAAAAAACTTCAGGACCAGACTAAAGAGAAACTGCTGAGCTTCAGTTCATCTGCAAATTTGACACATCAGCTCAGGACTAAGCAAGACTGTGAGGTTTGCCATTACGACCAGTTCTCCTCCCTTGGTTTTCACACCATTACTGCTAGACAGGGCCCCATCCCCTATTGAACTACTCGTTATCTCCTAGCTTGCTTGCTAGCATATATACTACCTACCCTGGAAATTCCACTACTGCGTCTGACGAAGTGGGTATTCACCCACGAAAGCTCACGCTCCAAAACGTCTGTTAGTTTATAAGGTGCCACAGGATTCTCTGCTGCTTTTACAGATCCAGACTAACACAGCTACCCCTCTGATACTTAAAACTTACAGAGATCATTGTTGAAAGGCTTTACATAACTGGATTTTAAGGATGAAAAGGAAAGATATTTGGCACATGACTATGAGAGGAAGTTTTCCACGTCCACGGAAGATAAAAGGATACAAATGGAAATAAGAGGATATAAAGGGAAATAAAAGAACCCATTTAAGTGTGACATGTTTGTTTTATTTACCATATTTAACACAAGTAATTATTATTCTTTTATCTATCAAGCATCAATTGAATAATGAAATATTTAAAACATTTAATTTTGTTACTTAAATAATATAACAATTGCTCATCAAGTAATTATTTACTTAGAGGAGCGGCAAAAAATCTTTTTCATGTGTATATAATGGGGTGATATTACCTTTTCCAATCATTGCTATAACTCTTTGAATTGCTGAACATTGCAAGTAGTTAAAAAAACTTAACTGAAAATCAGTGATATACCCAACAGAAAACACGGGGGTACTCCTCTGATACCAAGAGAAAAATGATGACTAACCTTAATCAGTGTTAGAATGCTCTCAATATCAAATGTACAGCATAGTCAACATTTCACTTTAGAAGTGCTGAAAGCTATTTAAGGCAAAAGTACAGCTACAGCAAATTTATTCCCACCTCTATTTAAATGCTGATCATTGCACATCTTGGATTTTATGTATTCAATATCTAAAAATATTCCGTCCCCTACCTAAAAGATTTTTTTTTTACCTTGACTTTCATCTTGGCACAGAAAGCTACAATGTTGTCATCTGGCAATTTGTACACATATTTTCAAGCAAGTGCATACCTGTATGACAATAATTACTTTCAGAATTTAAAATCTGCAGCTTCTGGCAAACAAAAACAAAAGCCAACTTGGCATGACTTAACTAACGCTGTTTAATGTTAATAAGAGATAGTATGAAAGGCAGTAATGACCTAAATCACTAATAGAAATAGGAAGTTTGAAATTAAAAATACGTTCCTTCTGGTCTTACCCAGGATTTTCAGAACCCAAAGCAGTAGTAAATTAACTGTTTCTCTGTGGGCAGTGTCAGGAATAAATCAATGGAGACACAGTTCCTCTTTCTGATATGTGATTAATACAAACCACAGTGCTTTTACCTAGAACTACTTTTTATTAGGTCTCAAGCAGAAATACACACATATATGCTATAGCAGTAAGTTCAGAGCATCTTAAACCTTTATATTTACCAAAGCTAAGATGATTTCAAGGAATCAGCACCCAGGCTTCTGTGGAGTCTTTCCTTTTGTCTAGCTGCTGGGAACTTAGGGGTCAGATTCTTGCCCAAAGAATGCTTTCTCAAACTGCTCCAAAGCACATTTTGTAACTATTTTTTTAAATTAATTTTCTCCATACAAATCACATAACTCACAATAGCCCCTAATAGACTAATTTCTCTAGTGATAGCCAATAGCAATTCATTATTCTCCTTATTAACAAAGCATTTCTAATCATGACCACAATAAAACTTTCATATAAAAGGCACCTAAGACCAAGGTCAGCTGCCCAACCATTATTTCCATTTTCATGGAACTTTAACTCCCTGTCCCAATTTTCCATTCTGATAGCTGAGTTGCAAACAAACAGCTGCACGGTCATGCCTCTCAGAGACTAATATTTTCCCTTGCTGTGTGATGTTTGGGTTTCAGCTGGCAGTTAAACATACAAAATGGCTGACTAAGGTACTGTCAAACTCTGGGGTACATGCAAGAATGTCAAATTTGGGGGTTACACTGGGTGCTAATACATTTGCTAACCATTCAAGACAGAAGAATCCCAAGAATCTAATATCACTTTGGTCTGCCATAGATCCTCAAGCATGAAGCAAGTGTTAACTTGGAATTGAGATCCAGAAATAATGTAATTTCAAAATCATTTAACAAATATTCTTTAAAATATTTAGAAACTGTTTTTTTGGCAAATACTTATTGACAACCTAAAATTTGACACTTTGTAGTTTTTAATGTGTTTTAATACAGCCAAATATTAGATCAGGAGTTGGCAACCTTCAGAATGCTGCCCATGAAAGTAATCTGCTGATGGACCACAAGACATTTTGGTTATGTTGCCCGTTGGCAGGAATGGCCTCCCACAGCTCCCAAGGGCTGCAGTTCACTGTTCGTGGCCAATGGGAGCTGCGGGAAGGCAAGGGCCGCAGGGACATGGTGACTGCCTCTTCTCACAGCTCCCATTGGCCGGGAACGGCAAACTGCAGCCACTGGAAGCTGAGAGGGGCCATGCCTGTGGACAGTTAAAGTAAACAGAATGTCTCATGGCCCACTAGCAGATTACCCTGATGAGCCATGTGATAAAGGTTTCCAACCCTTGTGTTAGATCATACATCTAGGAACAAATAATATAGGTCACACTTGGAAGATGTGAAACTGTATGCAGAATGGAATGCAGAAAAGGACTTGAGAGTAATAGCAGATACCATCAGTGCAATGTCACACCTAAGGAGGCAAATGTCATTCTGTGATGCATAAGAAGAAGACTATCAAGAAGAAGTAGGGAGATGGTATTACCTCTGTATAAAGCACTAGTGAGACCATTACCAGAACATTTGTGTCAACAATTCAAAAACAATATTGAAAAATTGTAAGGGGTTTAGAAAAGAGATACAGGAATGATTCAAGCTCTGGACATAATTTCTTTATAGTGAGAAACTTAAGAAACTAAATCTGTTTAGGTAATCCAAGATAGAATTGAGAGATAATTTGATCATGATCTACAAGGGACTCCTGGGAAAGAGATTTCTGACAGTAGATGGCTCTTTGATATAGCAGAAAAAGGCACGACAAGACCCAGTGTTTCACAACTGAAGCTTGACAAATACGCACTAAAAATGTCTCAATTTTTCAAACAGTGACAGTATTTAACCTTTGGAAAAACTTTCATGGGGATGTGATAGAGTCTCCTTGAAGTCTTTAAATAAAGATTGAACATCTTTTTAGCTCAAACAGAAGTTATGTGCATGATTCAAAAATTATTGTCTGAATCCCAGCAGAAGACCCTTGCAAACAAACTATCATGACCCTTTCACACGCTAATAGGAGTTAAAAGGAGATTCTAGGGAGCAGAAGTATGCTTGTGTCCTTGCTGACAGCCTTAAGTGCTCCATCTTTGCCCTTCTTTTGGTTTCCTGTCGAGGAATGTGATTAAATTTTTGGTAGGATTAGTGAGACAATTCTTTTCAGTTTGATATTCTCTCACATACTCAAAATAAAAATAATTATGACATTTAAATCTCGGAAAACAAAATGTCTTCCACAGATATCAGTCAAGCTATAGGTGTTGTTGTTGTTGTTGTTCCCAAAACACGACAAACACGGATAAGCATTTCCCTTACAGCATTCTGCTGGGATCATCTTCTGGAGACAGATGGTTTGAGTGTGAGTGTGTGAGAGTCACAAGTTCCTGGGGTTCAGGGCACATGGTGGGTGGCCTGTGGAGTGCTTATGCTTTTCTATTGAGAAGGAATAACCCCCTTCCACACAAGAAACTGTGCATTATTCACAACCATCAAGTAGTGCAGATTATCAAACTAAGCAGCTTCATGATCCAATTACTGTTGCTCTTAATTTCCTCTCCCCATCTGTTGCCACCTGTTACATCACTTGTTTTATCTTCTCTTAAACAAGATTGTAATATTTTAGAGCAGGGGTCAGCACCTCTGGTATGCGGCTTGCCAGTCCGGGCCAGTTTGTTTATCTGTTGCGTCGGCAGGTTCGGCGAACCGTGGCTCCTACTGGCTGCAGTTCACTGTCCCAGGCCAATGGGGGTGGTGGGGAGTGCCGCGGGCTGAGGGATGTGCTGGCTGCGGCTTCCCACCTCCCGCACTGGCCTGGAGCGGTGAACCGTGGCCAGTGGGAGCCGCGATTGGACGAACCTGCGTATGTGGCCGGTAAACAAACTGGCCCGGCCCACCAGGGTGCTTACCTTGGTGAGCCGCGTGCTCGAGGTTGACAACCCCTGTTTTAGAGTAAGAAGTGTGTCTTCCCAAGTGCTTGTACAGTGCCAGCACAATGGAGCCCACATAATAGTTGTAGCCTCTGAATAATACAAATAGTAATAATGATTAAATATTATACCCAGCACCCTGGGTAACCAGGTAGTTTCAGTTATTTTATCCCAATAGAAGTTGCAGTCTTGACCTTTAATACTTTTACCAGAGTTCTGGTTTTCTCTCCATATCGTCCAAAGTTGGGCTAGAACCACCTCTTGTCTTTTATCAGAGGGGTAGCCATGTTAGTCTAGATCTGTAAAAGCAGCAAAGAGTCCGGTGGCACCTTATAGACTAACAGACGTATTGGAGCATGAGCTTTCGTAGGTGAATACCATGCACATATCTGACGAAGGGGATATTCATGCACGAAAACTCATGCTCCTATAGGTCTGTTAGTCTATAAGGTGCCACAGGACTCTTTGCTGCTCTTGTCTTCTGTGCTAGTTCCTGTTCTTGTGTTCTTGACCTCATCTTGTATCTATGTCTTTCTATGTTTTTCTGTCTTCCTTCTTCCCCAGTCATATTCCTGAGCTTCTTCCTCCCCCCTCAGACTTAGCTTTAGGGATTCCTAAGGTTTTTCTGTTCCTTTTAGTCTCTTACTTTCCATGGCTCTTCACTCTTTGATTTGAAGATGTAATTCTGTTTAGTGAAATAGAATAATACGAGTATCTTTTTTATTACTGGAGAAGAATATGCACATTAAAGGTTATGTCAAGTGAGAAATAAGTGTCCTTTACAATTAAAGTTTGAATTACCCTCTATTTTTTTAAAGGCATGACAAAATCTCCTAAAGGCTATCTACCATATGAGGATATCCAGGAAATACAGCCTTAGCTAGTGTGATATCCTGGGAAGATAGAATAATGGAGGAGCTTGTGTCAATGCAGTGTTTAGCTCAAGGATCTCAAATACAAATCATCATGAGGGCCACATGAAGACTAATACATGGGCCTGAGGACTGCATTACTGACACCTTTTCATATAAACATAACTCCCCCCACCATGCCCTCCGGCAAAGGAAAACACCTGGCGGTAGGCAGAGAAGTGGTGAAGCGGCACACTGGGGAAATGGGGGAAAGGAGCTCGCCAGGCCGCAGAAAATAACTACGGGGGGACAGGAAGCTTGGCAGGCTGCAGCATGTTTGAGATCCCTGGATTAGCTCAAAGGCTATTCAAGACAATCTGTCAATTCAGGAAAAACTTCAGTGTGATGTCCCTCTCCTCATAGGCAAAGAGTTGCAGATTTGGCCCAGCTGTCCCTCCATCATAAGGGAAGTCTGTCCAAGCCAAATCTGAGTGAGAGGCATTATGACTTGGTGCCCAGGGTTGCAACTCCACTCAAATTTTGCCTGGCTGCCTCTCTGTCATGGTACTCAGCTGCCTAGTTTTCCTATAGCTAGAGTGGCACCTATGTTAACCCTTAGAGTCCTGCCCCTCTCTGGAAGTGACTTTTAATCAGACTGTAACTAAAAGACAGTGTCTGGGAGGATGGTTAGGCAGAGATACAGAGAAGTTCATGGCTGAGCAGACATTAAGCCAGCAGGTTGAAACTGATTTAGGGATGAGTATAAATGCTTTATCAATCTATTTAAAAATATTGAATTTGGACAGGGTATACCATTCAGGAAGGCTGATGTAAGGCTAGGATAGAATGATACATCTGTGGGTGACAACAAAAAAAAATCATTACTGGAAATCCTACTGGAAGTGATTTTGAATTTTTCGCTTTAGGTCCACTTTATCCACATCAATTCTCACAGAGGCAGTAGAAGAAAAATAATGTGCCATAAATCCCTAATGGTAAAATTACCTTTCTTCTGGATGCCCCGCCTTGCAACAATACTCTCTCACTTGTGTAGACTGGTCAGCTGGTTATGGGAGATCTGTGAACTGTAAAATGTTTCCCTCTCCTAAATGCTGTTTATAACAGTGTTTTCCACTGCAGGAAGGGTCAGAACATTTGGGAAATTGGATTATAAATATCCACAAACCATCTCACCTTCTCCCTAGAACTAACATTTGTTAATCCATATTAATGATTTTAAAATGAAATGTAGGAAAGTAAATTGGGATGTTTTAACTATGCAAGATGAAAAGATGGTTTGATGCATCCAAAGAAGATACAAATGAATGTCATCAAATCCTTAGAGAGATCACAAAGTTTGATACTTAATTTCTTTCCAGACTTTGTTTTCTGGATCCCTAAACACTCAGGAATCTGAGCTACATCCTAAATTGCTTGTCAGCATCTGAATATGCAAGCAGAAAAAAGGGGACCATAGATATTGAGACAGGTTGGTATTGGCTACTCAGCCTTTTTTTTTTTTTTGCAGAATAAGTGAGAAACTATGAAAGTTATCAGAAATTCCTTTTAATCTTTGAAAGAAGAAAGGAAAGAAACGGCAACTGTGGCAGTGGTAAATCAAAGTTAGGTTTGCCAGATATGAACTGACACATGATAGGCTTACATAATTATTATATAACCTACAAGATGTTTATTGTACATTTTGTTCTCAATATTAAACCAACACTTCAATTATTTCAAAGATCAGGTGCTCACACTGAGCTGTTTCTTTGTGGCTAGCTCTTTATAATAAGGACCCTTTTACTAGGTTTCCAATTATATGTTATGTCTATTTTAACAATAATCATTGCATAAAGTGTTTGCATAGTAATCAGAAAACTGTTTTGGTAATATTCATTCAATTGGAAAGCACTACTTAAAATCAAGAAAGTAGTAATTTATAATTGAACAGAAGATAAATGAAACATTGTCAGCAGTGCACATCAGTAATTTTTATATAAAACTATGAAACAGCTATATAAATCATTTAAATTAAAGATTTAATTAAGAAAATATATGGAGCTGTACCTATATCTTATAGAACTGGAATGGCCTTGGTCATTGAATCCAGCCCTCTGCTAGCAGAACCAATTACTGATTTTTTCTCTAGATCCCTAAGTGGCCCCCCTCAAGGATCAAACTCACAGCTCTGGATTTATGAGGCTAGGGCACAAACCACTGAGCTACCCCTCCCCCTTAATTCATATGTCATCAAATGTGAGGTGTAAAGATTAATTAATGAAAATACAAGTGACTTGTCATTTGTGATTTTCTAGAGTATCTGTTAGTACCCCTACTTCTTACAGATTACATGTGCTTTTCATCAGTAAAACACTCAGAGCAAAGGATCTCAGCAGTGAGTTATAGGCAGGGGCAGTGTTATGCAGATCATTGAATATGAAGATAAGTTGTCTCCTCATGCAATAAGTGGATGCTCCATTACTTGAGTCTTCAATCTAGTGAGCCAAAGCATAGCAAATTCTAAAGGCTGGAAGCTGGAGCTAGATAAATTCAGACTAGAAATAAGGTTTCAATTTTTAAGGAGTGTAATTAACCATTGAAATAAATTACCCAGGGTTGTGGTGTTTTTTCATCACCTGAAGTCTACAGATCAAGACTGTATATCTTTCTAATTGATCTATGTCCAGTGTTATGCAAGAGGTCAGATTAGATTGTCAGAATTGTCCCTTCTGGTCTTAAAATCCATGAATAAATCTGATTTGGATGAAACACTGACACTTATATTGTAGGAACTAATCCTGGGCATTCAGTTTAATGGACTAGATGACCTAATGTATCTTTTGTATTGCTAATTGTTTTGTTTCTATGATAATTGTGAAAGGATGCTATCCCTTTGAGAACAAAGCAGCCTGGGAAACTATACAAGAATATAAAGAAGAGACAGCGGGATGAGGGATTTCAGTCAGAGTGAGACTATTGTAAAGAAATACATGCTGGCTCTTCTGTATGGTGCCTTGAGAATAGTAAAATAATTCATTTTGGAGGTATGATTTTATTTATTTATTTTATTTATTTAAAGCCCATTGGCAATTGTTTCTTTCTCTTGTGAGTAATTAAACTCTAGGATATGGCCTGCTATCTCTTGAATATTTACAGTTTTTATCCTCTGAGAGGAAGATTATGATGCGTGAAAAAGTATAATAGGATATTGTTGGTTTGTAGTTTTTGCTGATTATACACACTTCACAAATATAATTCTCTGGGTTGCCTCTGTGTTTTCTGTCATTCAGTCCCATAACTTCATAGTTTTATTGTATTTGACAGAGGATTCCTGGCCTGCTATGTCAGGGAAAATAGATGTAAGGTCAGAGGGAGGATATCTTCACCACTGAGTACTTATAAATACATTATATGGGATTAGATTTTAATGTTTAAATCATCATTGCTAGCACACATTTTCTTTCTACAAGCATGACAAATGTTAGAGAATATTGTGGAGCATCAAGAAGAATGTACTGTTATTTACTATTAAGCCGATTGTTTATGAAATAATTAGCTACTGCTAAAATCTAGAAAAGAACACTTCACTGAGCTCTAAGACTATAACAGACTGACTCAGTCATTAAATGGCTTCGGAACCATAGTTTTGTATTTATAGAGAAAGAGAATAGTGACTGGGAAACTTAGTAACACAAAACAATCTATATATAAAATCCATAGAAAATTCTTTTTTCCCAATATGCAGATAATTGATCTGGGTCAAGGCTAGGCCACTCAAACTGAATTCTGTTTGTCAGTTTACAGGATTGGCAGTCCACCAGATTGTTCAGATTTGCTTTTGTGATTAGATTCTTCTTACTTTACCTGAGATGTTTTTAATGTCTCCCTCATTCTCCCTTCTGATTGACTGGCGAATCATGAAGTTTCATGAAACTTCCACATAGTCTAAGTAAAAGAAGGCCTTATTTAACTTTTTCCTGGGCACTTCCTGTGAAAATCATCCAAAAATGGTTGTTCTCCCCTTCATGCACTCTTTTCACATCCATGTTTTTTTTTAAATACCTTGTTTCATATAATAATGAAAATATTAATCTGGTTGTGAAGGTTTAAATAATCTTTGAAATACTTTACTGATGGCACATCATTTGCTTCTGATTTGGTGGTAGTTCAGTAACAAGATCATTCAAAGTTGATGATTGACAAATAAAATGCTTTATGCACACACTGCATATGACTGGATCACTTTCCAAATTTATTTTTCTTCTCCAAGGCTGGCATTTTGCTGACTAATAAGCTGGCTATGCTCATATCTTGAGGTACTGGATTTTAGATAGACACACTACAGATAAATGCAAGAGGTCCTTGCTCTGTCCCAACAGGATCATACTGGCCTCCATAGACCTGACTATAAAAGTAGATGCTTAAAGTTTATATCAAAATGAATTCTTGAACAATAGAAAGAGAACCAGAAGACAAGTCTACATATCAAAAGTATTTCTAGCTGCTAAGAATAAATATTGTAGGTCAAGTGGCTATGAGAAACCTAGTAAACAAGCTGGATTGCTAAAACTCTGAGACAAGAAATTGTTGTCTTCAAGCACTCTGCAAGAGGACAATGCAATGCCAGAATCAGAGATAACGGCAGAGTAAAAACTAAATCTCAGCAGAGTGAATCCCAAAGGAATACAGACAGAAATTGAACACCTTTTAAAAGAGCCTAGAAGCCAGGAAAGGGCTTAGCTGCAACTGTTCAATAATTGGATATGGGACTCTCACATTTCTAAAGGCAGAGAGGAAACCAGAGAGGGGTTGGTTTGTTTGTGTTCTAATGTTCCTTCTCCTCAAACACTCCTGATTATGTGGGAGTACTGACAAAAATAAAAACAGAAGATTGGCTATGTGACTCCTGTTCACAATCACATCAAGTTACAAGTATAACAACACAATATAGGATTGCAATAAAGTTAGTCATAAACTATAGACCAGAATTCATATCTTAGCAGCGAGCAGACCATAAAAAGGTACAGTTAATATTATAATTATTACTTACTGTGTGATGCAGTGATCTATCACTAGGTATGAGGAGACTCAGAAGATTGAGTGGATATTAAATTCCTCTAAGTTATAAGGGAAATGGAAGGTAGAAACTGACTGCAGAATATTCGGAACTGGGTTGATTTCACCTTTTCTTGTGGGGAAAAATAGATTTCAAGTAACAGAATCCTTGATTAACTTCCATAATGGTAACTAAATCAAGAAGATTAAAAAGTACTGAGTTTTGAACTGCCTAAGGGCCTGTTCCAAACCATTGAACTTTTTTTTTCCATTTATTTCAATGGCCTTTGGATCAAACATTACCATTAAAAAAATTTATACCATTATGGTAGCTGTTCTTTAAAATAGACACAAAATTAGGGAATAGAAGTTTTTTAAATATAAAATGTGCACATGGATTTGATATGGAAAAGCTAGACTTTGTAAGTAATCTAAGTTGTAGAGTAACTCTGCAATAGTAATATATAGTTCAGCTGAACACGCTTCTGTCCATCACATCAAAACACAGAAGAGGCTATTTCAATGTCTGAATTTGAATCTTATCAAGAGTAAAACATAGCATATGGTTTACTTCTTATCCTTGTGGTATAAATCAGCAGATGGTTAATGGCTAGGTTTTGAGAAAAATCCTTCCCAAAAGTCACGTTTAAAGCTACTTCTATATCATTTTGATTGGAAAACATAAGGCAGCCATTCTTCTTATTATGAAACCAATATTATGATAGAATGAACGCAATTTTTGACATAAGCGTCTTCATCATTATTTTGGGTTCTTCATAGTTGTAGTATATTAGGCAAACAGAAGCCTTTGGAAGATAAATCACTCTCTGCACAAGTGGGAGATGTGATTTATATTCCACTTTCATATATTTGTTTAGAACGGTAAAGTGAGATTAAACAAAAAGCTAAATTGGCTGTTGACTCATCAGAAAAGTGAGCACTTGTAAGTAAATTGTGCTTTATAGAATGGTACTAGTAACATTTAAAAAAAAAAAACCACGACCTCCTTCTGCACAGCAACTAAATGACAAATCATATCTAGAGAACAAATTACTTTTGGGGCCCAATTTGCTAATGTTCTTTAAAGAGATGTGCCAAGTTATTTATAAAGGTTAAAATTCTAGTCCCTCCATGTAGGAATAATAAAATAGGCAATGAAGTTTTGTTTAATATTTATCTATAAGGAAGCATTGACTGGAATATATCTGTTGCAATTAAACTTACTGAACTGTTGAGGCAGAAGTGAGACAGTTTTTATGCAGACTTGCAGAAACTCATCATATTACCATTGTGGGGTACGTTGGAAGTGAATTTTATCCAAAGTACACAAAGTTGATTATTGCCCCCAAAGTGTGTACTGGAAGACCTGTGCTAAAGGCTGAGAAAGAAAGTTGGTCATTCAAAGCCCAGATAAATTTTTGCCACGCAGGGAAAAAATCTGATCATACATAAATATGATAAAAGTATAAAGTTTGGTATCTGTGCTACCTCCACCACATATACCATACTGAAGAAGTTCAGAAGTACCAAACAAAGCTCTCCAGAGGAAAACAATTGTGTTCCTGAACAACTTTTGAGTTTATGAAATATGTTTTCATCCTATATTGGCAGAAAACCAAAACTTTTCAAATGTTTTTGTTGAAATCTCAATTTTTGGACTGAAAAGGTCAGATCTTCAATTCCTCTCTCTTTCTGGTCAGTCATGGTTAGAAAGTCCACGCTGGACCTCAGAAACCTTGCCATCATAAACTTGTTGAAATCCATAAATCTCTGAAATGTTCTAGCTGCAGCATAACACCATATTTCAATGAAAATACAAATGTAATCAAAAATATTCAGATCAAATCTAGACCAGAATTCTTATTGCTTCCATTCTTTCACAGGATCTGTTAAGAAACTTAATTATATGTCAATAGGTTTTCCTGTTCCTCATCTGTTATAATATTTATTCTTGAAGGGGCAAATCTTGGTCCCACTGGAATCCAAGAGAGATTTGTCATTGACAGTGGAAGCATGGCTGAGGGAGAAATGACAGTATTGGGCCTAAATGTATAGGTACAGCCAGATTCTACCATCTGTACTCACCCTGCCCTTCATACTACAAGTATTTTTATTCTTTTCAGTTAAACTACTTGCAGAATGTGGTATTTTAAGCATGAGTAAAAGTAATTAAAGTCTACCCTGAATAAATGAATAAATTGTCACTTTTCTTTTAATGTTTTGCTAGTGAAAGATACCAGGTCCATCTTGAAGTATAAAGCTACATAACAGGTACTTTGCAAGGAATGATAGTGCAAGCTTTCCCCCACTACCCTGTCAATGTGCCTGGAGTGTCCATGGCTTTAGGTGGCAATCAACTTTGTCAACCAACAATTTAAGCTGGTGTTTCATTAGCAAATATTGAAGCTGAATGCAGGTTAAGCCAAATAAGTGGAACATCAATAAAACGTATACTCTGTCCATGTGGCAGAGTTGCTTTTAGCCTAACTCCACCCATTCCCCTGGTGTCCCACCAATAACAGTCCCACCAGGAAACATGGGACCTATGACTTCAGTGACACATATTGAGATACATTCTCCATATTTTACAAATGTTTAATATAAAAATGACAAATAAATAATTGAAGACCAGAGCCTACCTCATGTCCTTTTGGCAAGAGTTTGCTAGCACGTAGCTGAGTTGGAATCTTGTCTTTACCACAGGCTCAGCTGGTTACAAAGTCTTTGAGTTAGCTTGGTCTCATCAACAGGCCACCACATTGGGAATGACCTATCTCTGTCTCCCTGTCATCTGTTTCTTAGTGTACAAAACTATCCCTCTAAGGAAGTGGTTCTCAAAGCCAGTCAGCCACTTGTTCAGGGTAAGCACCCTGATGGGCCAAGCCAGTTTGGCCGAACTTGCCAATGCAGCAGGTAAACAATCACGACTCCCACTGGCCGCGGTTTGCCGCTCCAGGTCAATGGGGGCTGTAGGAAGCGGTGCGGGCTGAGGCACTGGCTGCCCTTCATGAAGCCCCCATTGGCCTGGAATGTCGAACTGTGACCAGCAGGAGCTGTGATCAGCCAAACCTGTGGACGCAGCAGGTAAACAAACTGGCTCGGCCCACAAGGGCTTTTCTTGAACAAGTGGCAGAATGGCTTTGAGAACCACTGCTCTAGCAAGTCTATTTCCTCCATGTGGATATTTCTTTTTTCCCTGAGGAGCTCTGTGTGACACTATGCCTCATTCTTCATAAAAATATTGTTATAATATGAAAATAACATAACTAAGATGTTTTATGCAAGATGGGGCTTGTGAGTTATATTTGGAAAGGTTAAGATTTACTAAATATGGTTATCCTATTTACATGTATGTATCATTTTTGCATCTGAAGTTGGGTATATTGATCTTGTAATAATTAAAAGTGGGTTTATACCTGGAGAACACCCACCAGACAAAATGCAATCAGTTTGGATGGGCCACTAGGGAGAACAACAGGACTTGGGAGATGCTAATCTCCCACCTTCCTGATAAACTTCCTGGGGTGCTACAAACCACCTGTAACTCAGGGCTGCTTTAATGCTGCAAGGTCATGTGATTAAGTCACCTGGTATTGGATTCCATGATAGAATACCAGTATTTTTCCACTGAGGGCAGGGGGAACACAATGGCAAACAAAGGTTTTACATATGGTGGGAACCCTATTTAAGAGAGGGGAGTGACTTAATCCATGTTTATTATTCACAGAATCCCCGCCCATGATAACTGCTAGAAACATCTAAGAACCAAAGACAAAATGGGGAGAGAAGAGCTGAGCCCAGGCTGCAAAAGGTGTCTGGCCATGAAAGAAATACCTAAAATAACATTTAGGATGAAAAATTACTACTTGTAACCAGTTACTTTAATGTGTTAAGCTTAGTTTGTATCTTTGTTTTATTCGTTCAGTAATCTGCTTTAATATGTTTGCTATCCTTTTACTCACTTAACCTTTTGTAGTTAATAAGCTTGTTTCTTGTATTCTCTAAACCCAGTTTGTGGAATTCATAACTGGCGGGGTGGGGGAGGGGGCTATGCATATCTTTCTCAGCCCTGAGGAAGGGGTGAATTTCATGAGCTTATACTGTACAGTTCTCTGTGCAGCACAAGACAATTTTGGGTTTGCATCCCAAAGGGGGGTGTGTGCTTGAGTGCTGGGCAACTCCCTAGCTAAGTCTTCCTATGATTTCAGTGCCTGTGTCTTTCTTCCTGTATGTGTGCTGAAGAAGGCTTGAGGACCTATCTCAGCAGGACAGCGTAAGGGAGCCCAGGCTGGTAGAATAGGTGGCTCAGTGGTACCCTAGTATATCAGGTGGCACCCCAAAGTGAGAGTAGCCCTGTCACACTCTGTATCTCTTTCAACTCTCTTTGAGTGTTCTATCTTCTGGCTCATAAGTGTCTCCCAATATTTCAGATCACTTGTCCATCCTGTGTAATCACCTCATATGTCATGGGCGCCACTGCATCTCTCATAACTTCTTTAGTCCACTCCTTCTAGTATCTCTCTAATAGCTAGATCCTCACAGGAGAGTCTGTCTGTAGGGCTCCTGGTAGGTCCTTGGATGACCTGTCATACTCGTCTGCCTGCTTTCTGATTTTTGGCCATCTCCTTTCAGTTATGTGCGCTTCCTTCAATCTGCAACAGGTCTCCTTTCAACAGTAACAGGAGTTTGGTTCTTAGTCCCATCATCAGTGCCTGCTTTGGACTCTTCTGGCCTCCCTCTGATGGGATATTCCTGTGTGCCAAAAGTAATAACCAGAGACCTAAACCACAAGAATCAGTCATGTGTAACAGTCTTTTAGCTGAGCTAATTCACCCTTACCATTATTCTGTGGGTATGCTGGTGTCAGAGTCAAAGTGGTCAAAGTCCGATTTGTGTGAAAATTCCTTGAAGTCTTCTAAAGCAAACTGGGGTCCCTTTGCAAGTGAATACATTGTCCACAAAGTGAGACTTCAGTTTGCAAATCACTGACTTGTTTCTTGGCATAGCATCAACCTCCTAAAAGTTTAATAGTAGTCCATGGTAATTAACTACTACTTTCCCTTGAAGATAAACAAGTCCACTTTCACCTTTGCCTGTGGCTGGGTGGGAAGCTCACATGGTAACAGTCTTTCTGCTGGTGGTTATCACACAACTGGCAAGTGTCATACCCTTCTGTCAAGGAACAGAATCGTATATTCATTCTGAGCTAGTAAACATGCTCACAATCCCATCTAAGATCGATATCAATACCTAGGTGTGAGGCATATTTTACATCACAAAATCAAGAAGAAGAGGTGTTTGAGACATTTCTTGAAGGAAAAACGTAAATATCTAAAACATTAGACCTGGTAGTACTTTACTAAGGATTTTAACTACCTAGACATATGTTGGAAAAGTAGTATGGCAAAACACAAAATTTCCAGTCAATTCTTGCAATGTTTTGGTGAGAAATCTTGTTTCATACAGTGGAGGTAGTGACCAGGAAGACAGCCATTTTAGACTTGATTTTGACCAACACAGAGAAATTGGTAGCAAATTTCACGGTGGAAGGGAATTTGGGTGAAAGTTATGATGAAATTATAGACTGCATGATTTGAAGGAAAGGACTTTAACAGACTCAGAGGACTAGTGGGTTATGCTCCATGGGAAGAAAATCCAAGGAAAAAAGGAGTTCATGAGTGTCATAAACAGATAGTAGGAGTTAACAGAACAGAAGTACTTTATATCTCTTTTGACTATAAAAGGTTAACAAGATCAGTAAGCCTGGCTGTCACCTGACCAGAGAACCAATCAGGGGACAGGATACTTTCAAATCTTGAGGGAGGGAAGTTTCTGTGTGTGCTGTTAGTTTTGGTTGTTCTTTCTGGGTTCTGAGAGTGACCAGACATGAAACCAGGTTTCTCTCCAATCTCTCCGATACAGGCTCTTATAAGTTTAAAATAGTAAGTACTTGGTAGATCAGGTGAGTTAGGCTTATGTTTGTTTTCTTTATTTGCAGAGTGCATTTGGCTGGAAGGAGTTCAAATTTGTATTTTTGCTGAAAGGGTTTTAATTTGTACTTGTATACTTAGGTTTGGGAAGAACGTATTCCCAGTGTCTATCAGCTGAAAGACCCTGGTACCTATTGACAATTTTAAATTTACAAAGGATAAATTTTTTTCCTCATCTTTAATTAAAGTTCCTGTTTAAGAAGCCTGATTGTTTTTTTATTCTGATGTGGAGACCCCAGGGGAGGGGTCTGGATTCCACCAGCGGGAATATTGTGGGGAAAAGGCAGGGTAAGGGGGAGACGAGAGGCTAATTTCTCTCTGTGTTAGGCATTACTGTCTCTCTCAGGGAGAGTCTGGGAGGGGGAAAGAGAAGGAGAGGGAAGATGCACTTTTTCCTCTCGTTTAAGATTCCAAGGAGTTTGAAATCACAGTGATCTTCCAGGGTAACCCAGGGAGGGAAACCTGGGAGGCAATGGGTAGGGGAGAAAGCGTTTACTTCCTGTGGTAAGATCTAGAGGGTCTGGCGCTTGGGGGTCCCCGGGTCAAAGGTTTTGGGGGCCGACCAGAGTGTACCAGGCACTGGAATTCCTGGGTGGTGGCAACGCTACAGGTTCTAAGCTGGTAATTAAGCTTAGAGGAATTCATGCTGGTACCCCATCTTTTGGATGCTAAGGTTCAGAGTGGGGAATTATATCATGACAATGAGAACAGGCATTTTCTCAAGGAGATAATATTAAAGGCACAACTGCAAAGAATCCCAGTGCAAAGGAAAGATATGAAAAATAGTAAGAGGTCAATATGGCTCCATCAGGAACTCTTTAATGTCCCCAAAATAAAAAAGGAATCCTACTAAGAGTGGAAATATGATATTCTTTTGTACTCCTCCATAGCAACTTGTCCACAAGCATGTAGGGACAAAGTCAGAAAGTCTAAGGAACAAAATGAGTTACCCCTCGGAAAGGACACAAAGAGGTTCTCTAAATACATTAAGAGCAAGAGAGACAAAAAAATCTTAGATCTTCTACTTAGAAGGGAAGGAGAGATCATAACTAATGGCATCAAGAAGGCTAAGATGTTTAATGCCTCTTTTATTTGTCTTCACTAAAATAGTTAATGGAGAACAGATAATCAACACTATTAATATTAACAAAAGGGAAGTGATGCAAGCCAAAATATGGAAAGAACAGGTTACAGAATACTTAAGTAAGTTTGATGTAGTCAAATCATCAAGTCCTCATGAAACTCACCCCAGGGTACTTAAGGAACTACCAAAAAGCAATCTCAGAACAATTAGGTATTATTTTAAAGAATTCATGTATGGTGTCCCAGAGGACTGGAGAAGGGCAAACATAGCACCTCTCACTTTAAAAAGGAGAACAAAAAAGATCCCAGAAATTATAGCCCAATCAGCTTACTTTTACTAACTGGAAAGATACTGAAACAAATTATTAAAGAATCAATTTATAAGTACTTAGAGGATATTAGGATTATAAGGATTATCAAGCATGGATTTGTCGAGAATAAATCATGCCAAACCAACCTAATTTATTTCTTTGACAGGATAGATGGGAACAGAAGAACAGCCATACTGGGTAAGTCGAATGGTCTACTCCAGTATCCGGTCTTTCATTAGTGGCCAATGCAGGGTGCTTCACAGGGAGTGAACAGAACTGCTATTCATCAAGTGGCCCACCCCCTGTCTCTCATTCCCAGCTTCTGGCAAACAGAGTCTAGGGACACCATCCCTGCCCATCCTGGCTAATAGCTACTGGTGGATCTATCCTCCATGAATTATTCTAGTGCTTTTTTGAACCGTGTTTTGATCTTGGGCTTCACAACATCCTCAGGCAAAGAGTTCCACAGGTTGAATGTGAGTTATGTGAAGAAATACTTCCTTTTTGTTGTTTTAAACCCTCTGCCTGTAATTTATTTGGTCACTGCTAGTTCTTGTGTTATGAGAAGGAGCAAATAATACTTCCTTACTTACTTTCTCCATGCCTGTCATGATTTTATAGACCTCTATCATATCAACCCTTACTCATCTCTTTTCCAAGCGAAAAAGTCTCAGTTTTATTAATCTTTCCTCACATGCAAGCTGTTCCATACTCCTAATTATTTCTGTTGCCCTTGTATGAACCTTTTCCAATTTCAATGTATCTTTTATGAGATGAGCAACGAGATCTGCACGCAGTATTCAGGATGTGGGTGAACCATGGATTTTTGTAGAGGCAATATGATATTTCCAGGTTTATTATCTATTCCTTTCATAATGATTGCCAAAATTTTGTTAACTTTTTTTGACTGTCGCTGCATGTTGAGTGTATGTTTTCAGAGAACTATCCACAATGAATCCAAGATCATTCTTAACTAGTAACAGCTAATTTACACCCCATCATTTTATATGTATAGTTGTGATTATGTTTTCCAATGTGCATTACATTGCACTTATCAACACTGAATTTCATATGCCATTTTATTACCCAGTCACCCAGCTTTGTGAGATCCCTTTGTAACTCTTTACAGTCTGCTTGGACAAACATACCTATCTTGGACTCTAACTTATCTGCAAGTTTTGCTACCTCACTGTTTACTCCTTTTTTCCAAATCAGTAGTATGGTATATATCTTGATATTTAGTAAGACTTTTGACACTGTCTCACATAAACAAACTAGGGAAATGTGGTCTAGAGGAATTTACTATAAGGAGGGTATGACCAAACGCACTCCTGTTTTCACACCTTAGATACTATTGTAGTAATCTTTATACAAAATGTGCCTTGTGAGCTATCATTTGAAAAATAACATCCTGGTGAAATGTGTGTGTAGCAACATTAGATGTAAAGTTATGAACATAAGCAGAAATTATGACTACAATGTTGTTTAGCAGACTAGTCTGGGGAGGGAACAAACCTGTTCCTCAAAGACAACGGAAAAGCTAACACTCTAGCCAGGTGTCATCAAAGTTAATTGGCAATCACCTGTCAAGTGACCGTTCTTTGGTAACAAAGAGGGTCAGGAACGGATCAATCTGCAGTTTAGCAAATAACAACGCGGAACCTCTTTCACCATGAAACTCCATGTCACCTTCCTCACAATGGGAAGGAACTTTAGATAGGAGTAATGCCTCAGGAAAACACATTTCAAGGAGTGACTGCATTATACACTTGAGGGGGAAAATACCCCAAGATTTCTCTTCTTAGATGAGAGAGAAAGGAACCTACTGTTGGATTTTGGGAAGAGTTCTGACCAGATAATTTGGTCAGCTCTGTTGCTTGGAAAATGGGATAAGGATTTTGCCTTGGTCCAAGTCTTGTATGTTAAGTTTAATTACTAGGAAGTGTTTTATCTTTATTTCTCTTGTAACCATATCTGCCTTTCTGCCTTATACTTGTGCTCCTTAAAATCACTCTCCTTCTTGTTAAAAACAAACCTTGTTTAAATTTTAAGGTGTTTGGTAACTCCATTTAAAATAGCGAGCTGTTAGATATTGACTCCTTGCAAGGGCAACAGGCCTCTAATATCTAAACTCTCAGTGAGAGGGCTGGACAGTGTGGAACAAGTGTTTTGGGGAATATTCAGGACTAGCAGTGTGTTCGAGTCACCCTGTAAGAAGTAACCAAGGCTGCTGGAAGCCAAAGTGTGGTTTGAATGTTGCTGTCAGGCTGGTGGAGTCAGATTTGCTGGACCAGGACTGAAGTTATGCAAAGACACTCAGGCTGTAACCTGTATGCTGTTTGGCTCCTTGTGAGCAGCCCAGGTTGGGAGCTACCAGAGCAAAGCATTCTGAGGTGTCCAAGGTTGCATTAATGACCTGGATGATGTAGTGGAGAGTGTTTATAAAATTTGCAGATGACACCAACCTGGGAGGGATTGCTAACACTTTGTAGGAGACTATTAGAATTCAAAACAACTTTGACAAATTGGAGAATTATTCTGAAGTCAACAAATGAATGTCAATAAAAATACTTGCAAGTACTTCACTGAGGAAGGAAAAATCAAATGCAGGCAGTAGTACCACTGAAAATAATCTGGGGATTACAGTAGAATACAAATTGCATAAGAGTTAATAATGTGGTACAGTTATGAAAAAGTGTTAATACACCTCAGAATATTAGCCAAGTGTCATATGTGTAACTCCTACTTGCTCAGAGTGGCACTCTGTCCCCCTATAGAGGTAGTTAGGCCAACTAGAGATAGATAAACCTGCCACAGCCTTGGCTAACGGACATATATCTTTTAGGCCAAGCAGTAGAGGCTCATGCATTAAACTCAAGAGGTCCCAGGTTTAATCCCCACTGCCAACATCCCTTTGTGGGTTGGTGTTACATATGGAAGAAACAAGAGGTCATTGTCCTACTCTGCTAAGTACTGGTGAGGCCTCAGATGGAGCATTGTGTCAAATTCTGGGTGCCCCAATTTAGGAAATTGTGGGAAATTGGAGAGAGTCTGGAGGAGAGCAACAAAAATGATAAAAGGGTTAGGTTTGTGCCTGCAAAATCTAGGGCTCCAGAGGGCTTGCATGGCTCATGCTACCAGCTGTTGCACTTAAGAAAACTCTTAGTTCAGATGCTGCCACCATGTTTCTTTAGTAAAGAGTGAAGCTGAATGCAAGTTAAGTTAAACAAGTAGAGTTTGATTAAACTCTGTGATCTCATCTGTTCCAATAGATGCATTGTTTCCAGACTAACTTTAATTGTTTCCCATAAATAACAGTCACTGCAGGGAACATGGACCCTTTGACTCCAGTTCACTGATCATGACATACCTGAAATCAACACTACCACCAAGAGGAGAAAGGATCTCCATTGCTCTACAAATCCTTTTTGCCTGCCAATCCCCTGACCACTTTCCTATCCCAGAATGACTTTTTTTCACTTTTCTTGATACAAAATAGCCCATTTTTCTGACTTCCTTTGTTCCTCTTCTGTATGAAATCTGTTTGGAATGGAGAGGTCATACTGTGCTAGATTTTAACTGAAGTAGTTCTTAGAGTCCAGCTGGAGCATCCCCTCTGTAATATGAATCTTATGAGAAAGTATGAAGTTCACATTCCTCAAACTCACTTTCATATTTTCAATGAACTGCATCGCAGTGTGTCGAGTTACAGCATCCAGTGTCATGTTTAGCCATATAACAGAGGAACTGATGTGAAATTAAATGTATTCGGCTCCAATGTGATATAAAGTTGAGAATGTGACATAGTTTTGAAAGTCTGAATAATCCAAAGTATCCTTCTCTTCAAGCATATGGGGAAAGTACTTAGCTACTGTAATGAAATGATACAGAATATACAAAAAAATTTACCCAAACCTTTTTTTGTTAAATAGTGGTAGATTTGATAATGGTGCATACAGTAAATATAATCAGTGAATAAAACCTGTTCCAATATCTATTTTTTTTATCCAACAGGTTCATTTTTCAAAATATGAATGAAGTGCATAAAGTAAAATATATTAAATTAGAGTAGTGACATGTTTCATGTATTGGAACAGAATCCTACCCTACAGATAGCAATTGGAAGGGTATTAGTGTGAGTCCCATATGCAATCAAATATCTTTTAAACTAAATAGATTAGTTTACTTACTGTGGGGCATGGGGAAAAGTAGTTAATGAACCAAATTTATTCCTCTTTTAACTTCATTAACTTAAAGAGAGGTATGTCAGGAATAAATCTAGTAGTTTTTTCTTTTGTAAACTGATATTCTAATCATGTATAATGTGATTTTATTATTGTATTATATTCATTCATGTATGATGTGATTTTTTTTTCCTTTAAAAGTTTATTAACTCAATTATAAAAGAGAAATTTCATCTTTGCAATCTCATTTTAGTTACTGAGGCCAGAAGTTTGTTGTTTTGGTGTCTAAATAGTCATGTATATGACTAATTCAGTGCTTTATTTCCATTGAGATACACAAACAACTTTCAAAAATGGGTGCTTAGGACACAAGACCTCTGATTGTCCACGTATAGACATTCCTAATTTGGGGGTATTGTGAGCACTGCCAAAAGTTTAGGCAGTGAAATGGGATTGTTCAAATTTGACACTGGGGCATCTGAAAATATAGAAGTGTGTGAAGGTTGGCAATGAACAGGTTATGTCTATCTCATCAGAGCAGGTGGATGCTCAGTCAAAATCTACTCCTCATTGACAGATAGGTTTGATGCAATTATATTAGTTTATGTGGCATAAATTGGCCAGTCACGGTCAAACATTAAACAGTGTTTAATAGGGTCCAGGGTTTGATATATGGAGACCTCAGCCTGCTTAGTACCATGACAAACATATCATTCAAAGTCATTGTAACTTTTTATTAAAGAAAAAGAAAAGGAGGAAATACAATTAAAACATTTGAAATGTAAAGCATTAAATACAACTTTCATTTCAATAACATTACTTTTTCCCCTCACTCTTTTAGCTAGACAGAGTTTTTAAAAGAGGAAAAAAACCACCACCTTGCTCGATAGTCACTTTGACATTATCAAAGATAATTGTCTTTTTTGGGGAAAAAATAAGTTGAGATGGGCTGGAGCTGCTATTGTTATTGTCTGATGCCATTTTATCTTTGGTGGTGTTTGGGATATAGGTGGTAGGTGTGGCCATGTCATCTGGATCCCTCTCCCTGATCTGGCATGTTCAAAACATCTCTCAGGATCAAGAGGATGAAAATCCAAGGTCCCAGGAGATAGTGGGGGGTAAGAGTAATGATGATGATGAATCTTGCTTCAGTAGTCTCCACCTGTTGTCTTTTCCATTTGTTCCCAAAGTTTTTTTTTCTTTTTTCTTTTTTTTTTTTTTTAAAAAGACCTAAAATTGGAATTGTAGGTGGAATAGTGCATCCTCTCAATGTGTTGTCCACCAGTTAGGCCTAAAGTCTGACACTTCAATTTTGGTTCATTAATTTCTGGTTTCACTTCTTCTGTAACTAGTCTATATCATGGATTGACAATCTTTGGCACATGGCCCGTCAGGGAAATCTTCTGGTGGGCCGAGATGGTTTGTTTACTTGCAGTGTGCGCAAGTTCGGCCAATCACAGCTCCCACTGGCCCATGAGGCTGGCCACCACTCCCACAACCCCCATGGGCCTGGAACGATGAACTGCAGCCAGTGGGAGCTGCGATTGGCTGAACCTGCGGACACTTCGGGTAAACAAACCGTCCCAGCCCACCAACGGATTTCCCTGAGGGGCCACATGCCAAAAGTTGCTGATCTCTGGTCTATATTTTTTGCCTGCTTAGGAATTAACCGTGGAATGTGAGTCATTGTGTTCAAAAAGGAATGTTACAAACAGGAACAAGAGATCCAGAGAGACAGACTAAATTAGTCTAAACAGAATTGTTCATGTTGATAAATTCAAGCAGTATTTTGAAATCAGACTTGGTCACAACTACACTGAGCTGCAGATAGGGTGACCAGTTGTCCCAATTTTATAGAGACAGTCCCAATTATTTGGTCTTTTTCTTATATAAACTCCTATTACCCTCCCACCCCCTGTCCTGACTTTTCACACTTGCTGTCTGGTCACTCTAGCTGCGTGGGAGGGGGGGCGGGAGGGAGAGAGAGAGAAGCTTAGTTAAAAAGGAGTTGGACAGTTAGCTTCTGGGATGGGATATACAAGTAAGTGGGTGAGTGGGATACTTAACTTTGGGATAGCAACAAAAGGGATGGTCCTTATACTTGAGAGTCAGAAGGCCAAGCAGCAATCCCACTACTTGACCCTTATATCCTAAATAAGCTGAAAGATAAAAGCAGCACAGATGCAATTTGATCTTAGCCTCCTCATAGGGTCTGCAAGTCATTCCTCAGCTTCCTGGGTCTCTCAGTGCTGAGGCCCATATATAGGTACACTCTGAGGCAGGATGCTATTCAGACCTCTGTAATATAAAGACCAATCCAGCGAGCATGAATTAAGAGACTTCTATCTGTGCCATGATAAAAACTTTTAGTCTGTTTGGTTGAAATTCTTTGCCTGTTTGACAATGTGAAAGATCAGCCTCTGCCAATGGGGCCCATTACTTCTGGAATTCAATTTCCAGTTCTATGGGGAAAAATCTAACCTCCATAATTTATACAAAGGGAGTACTTCTCTAAGTACTTCTGACTGAAAATGTAGACAATTCATACAGAAAAGAGGTCAGAGAATCCAAGTAATAGACAAGTCATCAGCAAAGTGGTTATTTTCCTCCAAATCTGCCCCCCTGAACAATCCAATTAAGTAGAGATCCCTTTTTAGCCTTTATAGATTATGACAGGAATTAATTCAAAATATCCTGTATAAAACTGGAATGGAAAATCAAAAAGGTGGTATTGAAAGGTTTTGGTTAAGACCTTAACCCTGATCTCAAAACATTTCGAAACTGTTCGGATGTTGGTGACAACAAAGATGATAAAGAGGTTAATTACAAAGAATCAGTCACTGTCTAGAATGGTGGTGATATTTTATGACAATGATATATGTAACTGTAGATAGCTGTTCTGTATCTGACCTACCGAGAATATTCTCAGTATATTCAAATTACTTTATTACTAACAAATTATTTTCTCCCAAATCAGAAAATATAATAAAGCTGACTTCTCAGAAAGGATAAAGAACAATTTCTTTACAGATCACCTTTCATTTGCTGGCTATAGAATGAAGTGTAGAAAACAGATAAGTAGAAATTAAATGGCCTGAGACTAAAATTTAGAAGTGAATTGTGGGGAATTCCAATCTTCATATAAAAATGATTGCCTACCTTCCAGATACGTATTATGTCAACTCAAAAAAATTGAAGAAATCTATTTCCAGTTCTCTAACACACTCTGATTCACTTTTAATTACTCTATGTTGTGTAATGAAAGGCAGAAAGACTTACAGATCAAGCTGAGTTGTCAAGCCAAATATATTCCCTTCCTATCTTCTGCTGTCTCATTGCAAGGATTCCCAAAATACTTTAAGATGAGTTGACAGCTCCAGAGATTCAATTCAATTACATTTACATCAGTAGATTTCACAGTGAAAACAAGAAGTTGCAGATGGTTGTTGCTGAGGTAACATCTTGAAATCTAGTTTTAGTTTTCAGATGTCTGGCTTGAAGAAACTCTGAAGTTGGGCTCTTTTTTAGGTATGTTCATCTATTTTTCTAAAGAGCTGGCATTTGCATAACCAATATATTCAGATTCTCTTAACTGTAACAATAATTGGCATATCAACCATTCATTTCCTTGCCTGAAAAATAAAAAACTTTTTTTAATTGAAACATTTAAGCAAACTAGTAGTTCCCCAAAAATTATATGACTGAACTGATATTTTTTCTTTTCTTTCTTCCTGTATTCTCATTAGACCAAAATTTGGATATCAACACATAATTAAGTAACCATTCCATGATTGCTTACTTCAGTTAAGAACTTAGACACCTGCAGCCACTAAAGCTAGGTGAAATTTTCCAGAGAAATAGTTTATACACTGAAAAAATCCAGTTTTGGTCAATCCAAAACTATTTGGGAATTTAACATGAATTTGCTAAATAGTTTTTGATTCAGAAAGGGACTTGATTATTATTCACAAAATGGCTGGAGGTGGTGATTTCATGTTATGAACATATCTTGTAAATTTCTCTTAGGCTCAGCTATTCTTGTCTTTTGAAATAAAATGTAAACACAACATTCTAATGAAATAGCATTCCTAAGTATAAATATACTTTGAACAACAGATGGCCAGCATAATGATATATTACATAATGCTCCATTTCAAAATATTGTACAAATATTAATCCCAAAGATACTCCTAGACATATGCAAGTATGCAGTGTCACTCCATTTTACAGATAAAGGAGACTGAGATAGAAAAGACAAATGTTATGTTTCCCTTAGACAAGTCAAGTCACTGGCAAGGCTGGGATCAGAATTAAGGCTTCTTCGTTCCTAGCCTTATGATCAACTAGACAATGTGTTGTTTCCCATGTTATCATATGATCTCTCCCCATTAGTTTTTCTAAATACTCCTCTTCATTGACTAATTTGCATGAGTCTTTTTATACAGAAAATATTTAAAAAAAATAACAACTTTCCTTCCCAAAATAAGGGGAGAAAGATAATAGCTTCTTTCTCAAATGCAATGTAGTTCTAGGTGAGCCAGTCTAAGATGTTAGAGACTTCATTCTATGACAACTGCTGATTTCAGGTGGAAAATATATTAGGAGAAGGGAGTATATAATTAAGCAAGATTAAGGCTTTATTTCAAAATAAGTAAATTTTTATTAGCTATATCAGAAAACCGTATAACTGATTCTGGGAATAGTTTCTCAAACTGTTAATTAACCATCTTGCACCCTCCAATGAGAATACAGATGTCTGGAAAAAAGTGGCACTAAAACACATCTCTTCCTTCCATCCCCTCTCCCAATTCACCCATTCCTGCAACTTTCACCTTACTGTGTATCTTTCTAAATGAAGATAAATCAGTCATTGGTTCTGCTGCTGCCTGCAATAGAGCTGTGCTTGCTTTTTTTAGTACATGTGATTGCTCCTGTGAGAATTGCCTTTCCCCTAAGCAACAGAAGGTGTATATGTTGAGCCATCCATGCTACCTCAGTCCTACGTCACAGTTAAAAACACTGACACTTCAGCCATTACACTGAACAGCATAAGAGGTGTGGTTTGGTCCTATATAAGTATCACTTTGTGTGAGGACTTTCAGAGGAGGAGCGGAAGAATGTGTCATTTTTATAGTCTGTAAGAAAGAGTGTGCTGTTTCTTGTATCAGGAAACCTGGTAGAAGAGGGCTAGGGAAAGTTCTGGGAAGAAGCTCCACCGTGAAGTAGACAGCAAGCGAGAGCTTAAAGGATAATACAGGTGTTCCTTATTCTATTACTGCTCAGTATTACAGAATACAGAAGAAAGTAAATTTCTCAGATGACACTTACTCTTAACTTTTCAGTGATGTTAAGTAGGTTGACTACAGTAAAAGAAAACAAGGTTAATTCAGAAAATACTATGGAGTAGTCCAGCGAGAGATACTCATGAAATTATTTGCATACAACAGCAATAAGAGAAGTAGGTTTGGATACATGGTAATAAATGAAGTTTAAGCCATGACAGAAATAGAGTTTCATGAATTGTCCACATGTCCGTTCGAGTTCCCATTTGTACAACTATCACCATCTTCACTCCAATAATACTTAGTCTTATATAAATTTTAATGTAGCCAGGCAGATAACAAAATGGTGGGTTTTAATTAACTTTATTCTGATTGAAGATTTCCTTTGAAGACCTGAAAATATGTTGAGAGTATTGAATTGAGTAAGTAAAACAAGAACAAAAATAGTTTGTGAACCCTCAGGTAAATGTAACAGCTGAGGAGATGTTATAAGATTCATCTTATGAGATACTTAAAACTAGACTGGGCAAAGCTCTAGGCCATAGGTTATAGGGGAATAATTCTTCACTGGCAGTCTGGAAATGGACTACAGAACATAATAAATCTTTTCAATCTCTTTGAAAATGTTTCAAAACACCTCTAATTTTACATTTTAGCGTGTTTGTTTGTTTTGTTTCATGCTTTTAATAGCAGCTCCTTATCATTTCTAGGGTGGTACTACTTTTCAGTCCTGAATTTAGAGGCTCTGAGCTATATACCAAATCCTATGTGTTTCTGCCCTAGGAAAGATCAGAGAGATGATAGAGGGTTGTGTTACGTTCATCTCCAATTAAAACAGATTGTGGTGCTTTGTTAACATTTAGATTTACAAATATTTATTTTCTTTTCAATAGTCTCTCTATTCTAAAACATCTTTCTTTCTTTTTCATTTTAGATTTTTCATGTTTTCCATGTTTCTTTATCATTCCTAGGGGGAATGCTCCTCAAAAGTCACCGGTTTAGGAGTTCTGGGCCAGACAGTAAACCTGGTGATTTCCCTTTTTGGGTAAGGTGATGCTTCCTATTGAGGTTCAGGGGCCAGAAGGGTTAGGCCAGGTCCTGGAAGGTCAAAACATAATTTCTGATACATTTCCGGTTACACTGTGGTAAAGCGGGACTTCTGGTGACATCATCTTATCTCATCCAACAGTCTAAATTTGACATAAGCTAGGAACAAAACACTATTTGGGTTACTGTGTGCTGTTTAGGCTTTTTAAAGTGTATGGAGTCACACTGTCCCTGGATTAGATCATGGAGGAATTCTTCCCGATGGAATTGACTCCAGGGCACAATTACAGCACGTTTAAAACATGTGGCAGTAAGGAGGTGCAACTGGCTCCGCCACTGCACCACTCCTGCTCTGCAGGATGGTACAGAGTAGGTGACAAAGCCA
This sequence comes from Chelonoidis abingdonii, assembly GCF_003597395.2. NCBI lineage: Eukaryota > Metazoa > Chordata > Testudines > Testudinidae > Chelonoidis > Chelonoidis abingdonii. The sequence continues at coordinate 280,394,474 of NC_133769.1, read as the reverse complement.
TATCTCCATTCCTACTAAATCCTTTGGACTGCTGTGTGCCACCACTGGAGAAAGAACAGAACAGTCCGTATGAATCCCTTAGGCATAGGGGTTGTCGGGGAAAAGACCACCATTCTATTGAATTTGAATCAGACAGCCGGAGGCTCCTTTATTGATTACAAGCATATGCAGGGAGAGACAGGTTCACCCTAGCAAGGGTTAAGCTGCTCTGCCGTACAGATTTTCGCCATTCCTTATAAAGCCTAAAACCGCAAATTATCATGTCTTGCTTACACATTGATCATAACCTTATTTGGCTTATCACATGGTTCTATCTGCATAAACACAATTAATATTTTCCTTATATAGCATAAAATATTTAAATTGCAAGCACTATCTTTCACTTCCTTATGGTGTCCACTCAAATGTCATGCGGCCCTGACTGTTCAGTTACCCTACTTGCGTTACTTTGACAAGGTTCGCATTGCGACCCCTTTGGGATTTTGTATGCTAGAGCCCAGTTCTGCAATTCCGGCCAGGTTGCGTTTGGTTCATATGCTGGACAATACATTCAGACTTTAAATAAACAGGCCTTAACTTTTAAACAAGTGATTAAGACAATTCAGCGATTGGAGGATAATAAAGCCTTTGTTATAACTCGCTAAAGTTTAACTGGGAAATTCCAATAAAATCCATTATCTATCTTATATAATCTTGTAATATTGAGCCACTTCCTTATACTCCCTTTTGGATTCAAACTATGCAAGCAGCACTATTTCATGCGTTTGTTAAACATACTTGTTCTTCACATCTATGAGTTCTACTTTCACACCTTAGGCCTACATATTGGCCCTTACATAAGCCTATAAAAACATATCTAGTTAATCAATATAGGTTTTTCCTAGGGTGTGTTTTTCCCTTGAAACAGGGCTTAAGATCTCTTTTCCCTGGCTTGCTGTGCAGACCTGCAGAAGGTCCTGTCATAACAGATGGTAAGGGTAATGTCTCTTTTTACTTGTAAAGGTTAAGAAGCTCAGTGAACCTGCTGACCCTGACCAGAGGACCAATAAGGGACAATACTTTCAAACTGGTGGCAGGGAAGTCTTATTTGTGCTTGTTCGTTGTTCACTCCTCGGGCTCAGAGGACCAGACCTACACCAAGCGTGTTCCCAATCTTCTAGATCATCTTTCATTAGTTTTCAAATGTGTAAGTTATAGCCAGGCAAGGCAGATAGACTTATGTTTGTTTCTTAACTTGTAAAATGTTGTCTTTTGTGGAAGGAGTTTTACCTCTGTTTGCATGTAATTGAATGCTCAGGCTGGAGGGGTAGGCATATGGAATCTTAAGTACCCTGTAAGCATTTTCCATCCTGATTTTACAGAGATTAATTTTTACTTTTTCTTTCTTTTAATTAAAGCTTTCTTTTAAGAACCTTGATGATTTTTCCTTGTTTGGAATCCAGGGGATTGAGTCTAAACTCATCAGGGATTGGTGGGGGGAAAAGGAAGGGAATGGTTAATTCCTCTTTGTTTTAAGATCCAAGGAGTTTGGATCTGTGTAGCTTCCCAAGGCAACCCAGGGACGGGAAAGTCTGGGGGGTGGAAAGGGGGGAATGGTTTATTTCTCCTTGTTTTAAGACCCAAGGGGTTTGGGTCTTGGGTTCCCCAGGGAAGGTTTTGGGGGAACAGAAGTGTGCCAAACACTATATTTTTGGCTGGTGACAGTGTACCAGATTTAAGCTAGTAATTAAGCTTAAAAGTGATCATGCAGGTCCCCACATTTTGGACACTAAAGTTCAAACTGTGGAAAAACCCTTGACAGGTCCTCTCCCTCTTTCATTTACATATGGGCCAGGCACAATCTGACCCTATGACAGAGCAATCACAAGCAACTAAAATGTGTAAGGTGGTGTTCTATTCCAAGGGTAAGGAAACAGCAGCATTTGCAGTAATGTAAATATGGATGGTGTGAATAAATAAACCCAAGTTTTCTGTTTTTATTTAGAGATTTACTGCAAATTTCTTAATGAAAACATAACTTTTGTCTCTGAATTTTTTAAAAAAGAATAAAATTAGGTGGCAGTGGGACCATTAATTGTGTTTACTTTCTCCATATGAATATGATTTCCTAGTTTTCTGCCACCTATATCCATCCCTCTCCCAGAAATAAATACAGATACATGTAAAATTGAGATAAGCACCCACCAAATTTCCACCAGGGCTACAGCAATCTAAATCTTAGTTTTAGTTATTGGTGTAATAAATGTAATATTCATGGTATGATGAAATTACTATGTCCTATCCAACAGCCTCAAGAAAACTTTGGAGCCAAAAAATATATTTGCATACAATATAGAATATATATTTTCAAATATAAAAGAATCCTCGATAGACCTTCAAAATAAATTAATTTAACAATAAAAAATTGCCACGCATACTGAACTCTAGCTCATATGTATTGTGCGTTAGTGTAAGTGCTGAGAATAATGTTTGCTGACACTGCAAATGTACTCTTAGAGACCTTTTACACAGACAGTGGAACTCATCTATTTTGAATATTCATTCTGGGAAAATATCACTATTTGCGTAGAACTGATCTCAGATTTCCTGCTCCCAGAGGACCCTATTAATCCATGCTGGGTGTCTTTTCAATTAACCTAAGCACAGACAAATAGAAGGATTCTATGGACTCTCCTTCTGACAAAAGACCATATTCTAGTAAAGTAAAAATCTCACCCTACTCCAGAAGAGTTTAGTTCACTAAGATGCAAGTTTGCAGATAAAGGGTTTTAAGATATTCATATGAGTGGGCTAGCCTTAATATACGACCTCAATAAACTGTGTGGCACATTTTTTTTCAAAAGCCTGTGCTGGCACAAGTGCCCTGGAGCATGCTCCAACATGGACTCAGTGATCACACTATCCATGAGGTTAATTACTATTATTATTATCTACTCTTACTTTTCTACTTCTCAATCAATCTGTTGGCTATCAGATGGTCCAGGGCTTTTCTCTGGCTGTTACCTATAATTTGTTCATGGTTCCTGCTTTTCTTGACACTTCTGAGACCTCCTCAGTCTACCCTTCCTTTGATGGATTCATGATTCAGTTCATATCTGCCCCTACAGCAAGCATATGCTATGGCAGTGTACTGGAGCAAGAATATCATACGTTAATTATTGTAAACTGCTACCACTCTGGGAAGCAAATTTGAATCTTGTTTTGCAAAGGCCAAATGCTCTCTCACGTAACTCTGCTGATTTACAAAATAGGGTCAGGGAAAATATGTTATATTTTTATTTGGTCTATTTAACATCTTTTGCATCAGCTGTACTCTCTGAGCTGCATGCATTAAGTTTTTTCCTTCCCTAAAGGTAGCATCTTACATTTGTCTTTGCTGAATTTCCTTTTGTTGTCTATAGCCCAGTTCTCCAATATATCAAGATCCCTCTGAATTTTAGCTTTATCCTCCAAGATGTTGGCAACCTCCCCAGCTTTCAGTCAAATGCAGACCTGATCAGTATGCTCTTTATTCCTATATCCAAGTCATTAATTGAAATGTTGAACAATATCGGACACCACTTGAGACCTCTCTCCAATCTGACATCATTCCTTTAATAGTTATTCTTTGTTTGTAGTTGTTTAACCAATTGTGTTCATTTAATGGTAATTCAGATGAGCCTTCATTTCTCCAGATTTCTTATCAGAATGTCATGTGGGACTGTCAGAAGTCTTGCTGAAGTACAGATATATTATGTCCAATACATTACCCCATTCACTAAACCAATTAGCCTGTCAAAGAAAGAAATCAAACCAGTTTGATTTCTGATTTGTTCTTGGTGGATGCATGCTCGCTGCTAGTGATCCCTCCTTCATCTGGCATAAGGTATCTATTTTATGCCGACAACTCAGCGTTTGTCACCCTTTCTGAGAATGATCTGCAACATTTGCTAGTTACTTTGCCCATGCTGTATCGCTTTTGGCCTTTGTATCAATGTAAAGAAAACAGAAATCCTGTACCAATCATATCCTAGCAGAAACCCACTACTTCCATTACCACCAGAAATAAAATTGAACAGCTGCCCAACAACATCAAATGCTTCTGTTACCTACAGTTACTAACAACACCAGCATTGATAAAGTCAGCTATCTCATCTTTCAGTCATCTACAAAAAGGATTTTAGGCAAGACTGGGGGTCAAAATGTCCACAAAATGCAAGGTTTACAGAGCTGTTGTACTTCCTTGTCTACTATGCTCATTTGAGAAATGCTCCCTTTATCATCGCTATATCCAAAAAACTTAACTGCCTGCAACAATGCCACCTACACAGCATAATGGAAATCAAATGGTCTGACAAAATCACTAACAGTAAAGTACTACAGGTAGCAGCCATACTAAGTGTAGACGCTATGCTAGCATGGAGGCAAATGACTCATACGTATTGTGACAGGGTCAGGCCAGCTGGCTGCAGGAGAGTGATCCTGTTGGTATCCAGGAAGTGGGAGGGCAAAGCTTAAGGGGAGGATCCACAGGTCCAAATAAATATGTGGGACAACCAATGAAAAAACAAGATCGGGAGTGAGGTCATAGGGTTAAACAAAGGGAACCTATGGGGATACTGAGCAGAGAACCCCGGACAGCCCCCCCCCGCCAGCACACGAAGCGACGCCCACCTTGGTGCTCACAGGGGCTTTGGATGGTAAGGGGGCGAGGGGTGTTCCCTCAGGGGCGTCTATGGGAAAGGACTCTGGAGCAGGGGCTGTGTTACCTTCCGGTGCTGCCACAGTAGCGGGGCTGCGGCAAAGGGGGTAGTCCCCGCCATGGAGGGCCTGGGCTGTTTAGCAGAACCCTTACCCTTTTCCCCACCCCGACCTTTCCAACGAGCTAGGGGGGGCTCCCCCCCAATCGGAAGGAGCAAGGGATGTGGCAGCAGCGGAGGTCTCCCCGGTGCTCGCCACCGCTGGAGCCCCAGCAGGGGTGGTGGTAGGTGGATCGGCAGTGGCGGTTGAGGTAGAAGCTTGGGGAATGGACACAGGGGTAGGTAGAGGAGGGATGGTGGGAGCATCGCGAGGGGTCTCCCCTGCTGCATCCCCCACCATAACGAGAACGGGGAGGGGGACAAACAGCGAGGAGAGAGGAAGGACAGGAGGCGACCACCCCTCCTTGCTAGGCTGCAGGCAGGGGAAGAGGGTGCCAGAAAGGGAAGACTAAAGGGGCGTAGGGAGGAACCAAGGACCTAGGGGCAGGAGGGTGTCAGGTCACCGACTCAGAGGGGAATTCTGGCTCCTCTAGCTGCACTAGGGGATCAAGGGGGATAACGGCATAGGGGGGTGCAGTGAACAAGGGCAAACTCAAAACATGGTAAGGGCATAAGCACATGAGAGGGTGCATGGGTGCACAAGGGGAGGGGCTAGTCAGTGCTGGGGGGTCACAGGGTAAGGGAGGGAGAAAAAGGTCAAGCTGGGAATGGGATAGAGGGATTACGGGGCTAGCTGCAGGGCTGAGGCAGGACAATCAGGGCTGCAGAGGGAAATGGGTGGGGCAGACAAATGTGGCAAAGGAAAGGGGGTTAGTCCAGGGGGCTGGGAGAGGTGCACCCACAGGCACTTGTGCAAAAAGTCAATGGTTGGCTGCTGCTGCTGCAGGCCCAAACGATGGAAATGGATGGCAAGCCAGGAGAGCAGCTTAGTCCCAGAGGCAGGAGGTCGAAGCAGAAGTAAAACAGCCAGCTAGGGTGGTGGAGGGGGCAATAACGGTGGTAAGGGCAAAGGGGGACACGGATGGACTGGGGGCAGGCTCCACGCCACACCCCCAGTGTCCCAACAGACACAGTCCAAACCCCATCACAGAGCACAGTTCGAAAAAAACTCAGTCCAGAAAAGCCCCCTCCACAGTGGTCTTCAGAGCTGTCACGTGGTCTCCCAGCAGCAGGTGGTCCTCTTCCACTCCTCCTCCTTCTCCTTAGGGCTCCAACAGCCACAGTAGCTTCAGCAGCTCCGGGTGGTGGTGGTCTAGTGCCCAGGAAGGAGGGACCCCGCTCAGACAGTGAATGTAGCAGTGTCCTCAGCAACAAGAGCAGCGGTCCCTCACTCCCCTCCTTCCCTAGGGAGCAGCTGGAAATGCGGCAGCAGCGGCAGCAGCAGCAAGGAGGGCCAGTGCTCAGCAGCAGCAGGAACAACAGCAGCAGCAGCCCTTTGCCTTCCTGCACCCTCCAGGCCAGATGTCTACAGGAGAGTGATCCTATTGGTATTCAGGAGGTGGGTAGGCGAAGCCCGCCCACATCTAAAGGACCTCCCCCTGGCCAAAGGGGAGGATCCACAGGTCTGTGACACCAAATAATTCCATGGGACAACTAATGAAAAAACAAGATCGGGAGTGAGGTCATAGGGCTAAACAAAGGGAACCTGATGGGGACACTGAGCAGAGAACCCCAGACAACGCTCACTGCTTCTCAAGGCATCAAGGGATCCAGTGGACACCACCCAGAGGAACTTTGCCCTGATGCATCAACGGATGGAGGAACTGAAATAGGCCTCACAGTCGCAGGAAATCCCGTCGGCCAACCTCCTCTCCCTGGTTTTGTAGATGGCTAATTTGACCAGGGCCAAAAGGAGATTGATAAGGCGACCCCACGACTTCATGGGGCCATGGATGGGGAGTTCATAGATAAACAGGTAAGGGGAAAAGTGCAACCAAAAACATAAAAAAAGATTCAAGAGGAGCCGGAACAGGGACTGCAATCTGGCGCACTCTAAATAAATGTGCGCCAGGGTCTGTTTCATGCCACAAAAAGGGCAGGTGTTTGGGACAGGGATAAACCGTGCCAGGTTCATGCCCATGCTCACTTCCTCATGAAGGAGCCACTAACTGACATCCCCGGCGGGCCTCGGGATCAGAGTATAAGCTTGCCCACCGGGGCTTCTCATCCTCAAGAGGTGGCAGGAGGTCCCGCCAATTGGCATTGGGGCGGGATGCGAGGGTGAGGTAGTGAAGAGTGTGGAGCACGAGCGTGTACAGATGTTTCCTTGGCGCAGTCTGGAACAGAACTGGCTGCAGATCGTGCAGCTGGCTCTCACTGAAAGGGTGAGGGGGCCGATTAAAAAGATCCATGGGGCTTGGGGTGGAGGGTGAGCAAGGCATGCCTTCTCTCAGTACCCGGTCAAGATAGGTCCGAGCAGCAGGTAGTAAAGTGGCCTTCACCTCCTGAAGTATGTGCTGGGGAGTACGAGGTCTGGAGAGCCCCATGCGCTGACCAAGCATCAGGGAATCCAGCCAGTCTCCCTGGTCATAGTCCAGGAAGTCTCTGACCCTGGTGACTCCCACTAAGAGCAGCCTCTGGCGCACCGCGGGGGACTCCACCACCTCCACACAAAGCTGGGGGTTGAGAAGCAGGGGCTTCGCAAGGAGATCGGCCCTCACGGTGGCCGCCATGGATCTGGTCATTGAAAAGAGCTTCCAGGTCCGGGGGAGGTCTTGGCAGAAGACCAGCAGCCCGGAGAGGTCTCGTGGAAGACCTCTCGGATGGAGATAAAAGAGCTGCCGGTCGTATCAGAGCCCTCAGAAGCGGCGGAGGAAGGCGTGCACCAATATTCTCCACACAGGACTATCTGCACCATACAGGAGCCTCTGCAGGGCCTGGAGGTGGAAGAAATGGACTTGAGTGTGTAGAGGATAAGGATAAAGGAATACGGAAAAGGATAAATGGACACAAATCAGATATCAGGAATGGCAATATACAAAAACCTGTAGGAGAGCACTTCAACCTCCCTGGCCAAACTATAGCAGACCTTAAGGTGGCCATCCTGCAGCAAAAAAACTTCAGGACCAGACTTCAAAGAGAAACTGCTGAGCTTCAGTTCATCTGCAAATTTGACACCATCAGCTCAGGACTAAACAAAGACTGTGAATGGCTTGCCAATTACAGAACCAGTTTCTCCTCCCTTGGTTTTCACACCTCTACTGCTAGAACAGGGCCCCATCCTCCCTGATTGAACTAACCTCGTTATCTCTAGCTTGCTTGCTAGCATATATATATATATGTATACCTGCCCCTGGAAATTTCCACTACCTGCGTCTGACGAAGTGGGTATTCATCCACGAAAGCTCACGCTCCAAAACGTCTGTTAGTCTATAAGGTGCTACAGGATTCTCTGCTGCTTGAGGGTCTAGAGCTCCTCTCGCTTTTCCTGGCACGCTCCGCAGAGGGATGGATCCTCGGGGCTGGCGGCCAGATGCCTCTCCAGCTCCAAGACCTCCCGTTTCAACTGCTCTGTCGCTGCATCCCTTCATCGGCTGGCGCCCCAGGTGTAGTCACGGCAGAAGAGCCGGGCGCGCACCTTCCCCAGGTCCTACCACAGCCGCACCGAGGGAAAGGCGTGCTTCTGCCCTTGCCGGGCCATCCAGAACTCCTGGAAAGACCCCACGAAGCCCGCATCCACCAGCAAACTATTATTAAAGTTCCAATAGGCCGGCCCTGGCCTCTCCGCGCAGAAAGAGGCCATCACGGTGGCAAGGTGGTGATCTGAAAAGGGGGCTGGCCACATGCTGGAGGAGTGGGCTCGTGAAAGGTGGAAATGCAACAGGTAAATGTGGTCCAGCTGGGAGTGGCGCGACTGATAGGTCTCCACCCGGATGAAGATGAATGTCAAGGCATCGTCCAGGTGGTGGTCGCGCCAGACATCCACTAGGGAGTGGAGATCGATCTCCTGGAGGACGTCCACAGCGGCCGGGAACTGCTTGGTCCCCGAGCGGTCTCGTTCCTCGAGGGTGGTGTTCAAGTCCCCGCCCAGGACCAGGCATTCATGAGGATCCAGGGAGCTTCTCCGGCCTGATGTCAGGGCATAGACGCTGACAATGTTAACCACAAGCCCCTCCATACGGACCCGGAGGTGCAGCAGGCGGCCCGGCACAGCCTCGGTGACCCTCAGTGCCTTGGGCTGTAAGTCAGGAGAGAACAGGGTCGCCACTCCAGCCGTACGAACCGAGAGATGGCCAAAGTAGACCCCATCCCCACACTCCAGCCGCCAACTAGCTTCAACGGCCGGATCCGTATGGGTCTCCTGCAGGAAAATCAGAGAGTACCCCCCTCCCAAAGGAAGGAGAGCACCTGGCTCCTGCGGAGACCCATCCTACAGCCCCGGATGTTTAACATGGCAAAGATGATCGATGCCATGAGGAGGACTGCGGGGGATCCTTGCCGGCAGACACGTCCATGGCCTGCATCGGGCCGCGCAACAATCCGTGACCTACCTCTTAGGATAGTAAAGAGTAGTAGAAGAGGCGGACCCCCTGGTAGGCCACGGTGGCCTGCTGCTCGGTCCTCTTACCCTCCCCTATGAGGACCCTTGCGGCCTGGAGGATCTGATGGAAATCTCCCCACCACTGGATCACAAGCTGGACTCTGTTACGGGAGCCACGGACATCCTCAAGGAACTCCCGCAGCTCTTCCCTCAGCGCATGGGTAGGCTGCATTGATTTATGACTGTCCCCCAGTGGGGCCCCCATCACAGCCCCTTGGCCCACCTAGGCGGGCAGGCAGGGGGCAGACCCCCGACGTGGAGTCCGATAGGCTGACACCACGCAACCCGTCCTGCTCCTCGGTTCAACAGGGGGTGGCGGAAGGAAAATAGCAGCCCCTGATGGGTCGGGACAGAGAAAAACTTCTAAAGCCTCTTCCCGGGGCGGCAATGGCATCATGGGAGGTGGAGGAGACAAGGACGGGGCTGGCATGAGGGATAGGGCAGGGGACAGGAGTAGGGCAGGGATCAGGAAGAGAATCGGGGAGAGGGGTAGAAGTAGAATCCTGAGCCTCAATAGTCGGGCCGCTGGAAGGCGGCCCCTCCTGGTTAGGCTCAGGGATCTGGGGAGTGGGAAGGGAATCCCTGATGGGGGCAGCCCCGGCAACCGGAGATAGATGGTCGTCAATGGGATCCCTACCCGGGAAGGAGGTCAGGTGCTCCACACCCAAGAGGGAGCCACCCCTCCCTGCGACACTGCAGGCAGGGGAGTAGGGTGCCAAAAAAGGAAGGCTAAAGGGGTGTGGGGAGCAATCAAGGACCTAGGGGTGAGAGGGTGTCAGGTCACCAACTCAGAGGGGAATTCCGGCTCCTCTAGCTGAGCTAGGGGATCAAGGGGGATAATGGCATAGGGGGTGCAGTGAACAAGGGCAAACTCAAATAGGGGAAAGGCACAAGTGCATGGGAGGGGGCATGGGCGCACGTGGGAAGGGACCAATCAGGGCTGGAGGATCATAGGATAGGGGGTAGGGGAAGAGTGAGCTAGGAATGGTGCTAGCTGTAGGGCTGGGGCAGGACAATCAGGGCTGCAGAGGGAAATGGGTGGGGCAGACAAATGTGGCAAAGGAAAGGGGGTCATCCAGGGGGTGTGCCCACGGGCACTTGTGCAAAAGTCAATTGTTGGCTGCTGTTGCTGCAGGCTCAAATAGTGAGCCAGGTGAGCAGCTCAGTCCCAGAGGCAGGAGAATGAAGCAGAAGGAAAACAGCCAGCGGGGATAGTGGAGGGGGCAACAATGGTAGTGGGGGTGAAGGGGGACAGGGATGGACTGGGGGCAGGTTCCACGCCATACCCCTGATGTCCCAGCAGACACAATCCAAACCCCCACCAGAAGTGCACAGTTTGAAAAAAACTCAGTCTAGAAAAGTCCCCTCCAAAGTGGTCTTCACGCAGTCTCCCAGCAGCAGGTGGTCCTCTCCTCCTTCTCCTTGGGGCACCAACAGCTCCCCAGCAACAGCCACAGTAGCCCCAGCAGCTCCGGGTGGTGGTGGTCTGGTGTCCAGGCAGGAGGGATCCCGCTCAGATGGTGTCCTCAGCAACAAGAGCTAGGGTCCCTCACTCCCCTCCTCTCAGAGAAGCAGGCCAGCAGCCTCCCCCTCCCCCTGGGGCTGTAGGTGGAAGAGCAGCAGCAGTTATGGGTGGGGGTGAGGGGATCAGCAGCCAGTCAACAAAAGGTTAGCAGAGAAGGGGGAAGGTGGTGGTGGTGTCTGGCCCAGCCAAGGTAGCAGCTGGAAGAGCAGCAGCAGCACCAGCAGCAAGGAGGGCCAGTGATCAGCAACAGCAGGAGCAGCAGCAGCCCTCTGCCTTCCTGCGCCCTCCAGGCCAGATGTCTACAGAAGAGTGATAGAAGGCAGATACATTAGCCTCAGATTAAGCAGATCCCTTTTCCCTGGTTAAGGTAACAGGGACAGTTCCAAACAATCAGGAACTTGCTGGAACCAATTAAGAAGCTGCTAGAATCAATTAAGACAGTAAGGGAAACTGGTTGAAAAAGGAATTCAGTTCACTCAGTGAAAAGTGTGCAAGGAGCTGAGAGTGAGAAGTTGTGCTGCTGGTGGATTGAGGAGTACAAATGCTATCTGGCATCAGGAGGAAGGTCCTGTGGTGAGGATAAAGAAGGTGTTGGGAGGAGGCCACGGGGAAGTAGCCCAGGGAGTTGTAGCTGTTTCACAGCTGTTACAAGAGACACTATACAGCTGTGATCCCCAGGGCCCTGGGCTGGAGCCTGGAGTAGAGGGTGGGCCTAGGTTCCTCCCCTCCCCCTGTCCCCGTTGGATATAAGAGGAGTTGACATGGAGTGTGGGTCCCACCAGAGGGGAAGGTCCCTGGCCTTTCTCCTGACCCACTAGATGGATTAGCAAAGACTGTGGGGATTGTTCTCCTTCATTTTCCTCATGCTGCCAGTGATGAGGTTAGCTGAGTTAATGGCAGGTTTGAGCCACTAGCAAAAGTGGCCAAATTGAGGGCTGCTGTGAATCTGAGGCTAGCAAATCTGCCTATAGGCACAGGACCCAACAAGGTAGAGGAGGAATTTTGTCACAGTATGGATAGCAATCGACTGCCTAAGAGAACTCTGTGTAGTGAATTTGAAAAAGGCAGTAGGAAGGTAAGCCATCCCAGATTTCACTACAAGGATTGCTTAAAACAGTCTGTTGGGCTGGACTTAATGACTTGTGCGGATAGGGCCCAGGACAGGTAAGCCTGGTACTGTTCTACGAAGGAAGAAGAACATACAACAGAATATCATTGTGACACCTTGGCTGACAGTAGGAGGGAATGCAGAGATCAGGTTGCCTTGGCAATTTTCCTGAACCCTACATGTGGAAACTGATTTCGAATCGTAGTCATACTTGAATATGAATGACGATCTTTATTTAAATCCATGCTGGCTGCTCGTGGTTACCACTTCATCCTCCAGATATTCAAAAATTGAATGTTTTATACATTGCTGTAGTAGCTTCCTGGGTATCAAAGTCAGGCTGACTGATCTGTGGTTCCCTAACTCCTCCTTTTCCCCCTTCTTTAAAGATGGGCACTATGTTATCCCTTCTCCAGTCTTCTAGGACTTCTCCTGTCATCCATGAGTTTGCAAATATTATTGTTAGTGGCTTTGAGATTTCTTCAGCTAATTCCTTCAGTGAATAGCATCAGGTCCTGCTGACTAGAAATCATTCAGATTGGTCAGAGGATCTCTGACTTTCCTTTACTTATCCTGATCTGCATCCCTTTCCCTATGTTGTCTATGGTAACTTTGCTAGTCATCCGGTCACATGGTATTTTTTTGTGAGAAGACTGAAGCAGAAATAGGCATTGAAGAGCTCTGCCATCCTATCATCTTCCATTACCAGCTCACCTTCTCCACTGAGCAGTGGACCCACACCATCCTTGATCTTTCTTTTTTGGCTGACATATTTGAAGAACCCTTTTCTTGTTGTCTCTAACATTCCTTGCCAGCTGTAACTCATTCTTTGCCTTGGGTTTCCTTTTTTATGCTCCTACACGCTTGCACAATATCCATAAATATTTCCTTGTGACATACTCCCCTTCCATTTCCTGTATGTATCCCTTTTGGCTTTTACATAATTAAAAAGCTCCTTGTGCAGCCACATTGGCCTCCTATGGCTCTTATCTTTCCTCTGAATAGCTTGATGCTGAGCCTCTAGTATTACAACATTGGGGATCTGGCAGCCTCCTTTCACTCTTTTTCTTTCTAATTGGTCTTTCCATGGGCCCGTGCCTAGGCCAAGGGTCAGACCTGAAGTCAGAGGTCAGGGATCAGAACTGCGGGTCAGAAGGGGTTATCTGGAGAAGTAAGGCAGGGGCAAGGCTTGGGCCAAAGCAAAACTAAGGCTGAAAACAAGGCGCTAGCATGAGATATTGCAGCCATGAGTGAATACTTTAAGTAGCCAGTGAACTGCTGCTGGGCTGAAGAGCCAGTCTGCTGACTCTTCCAAACAATCAGACAGCCAACTATGGCAAATTGTGCTTGTTAGGGTACCCAAGACTGGCTCAGCTGCAGGTCCATATTCCTGACAATAAGAATGCTAGACGTTCCTGGGCCCATTTGAATGATCATCTTTCAGACTTGCTAGAATCTGCCAAATATCCATGAATACTCCATGGAATGAAGTATCAGAGGGGTAGCCATGTTAGTCTGGATCTGTAAAAGCAGCAAAGACTCCTATGGCACCTTATAGACTAACAGAAGTTTTGGAGCATGAGCTTTTGTGGGTGAATACCCGACGAAGTGGGTATTCACTCACGAAAGCTCATGCTCCAAATCTTCTGTTTGTCTGTAAGGTGTCACAGGACTCTTTGCTGCTTTTCCATGGAATGAGCATCCCTCAATAAATTTTTTAAAGAGGAAACTAGTCTCCTTTGTGACATTAAGGGCTGGCAGATGCAGAGTGTATTGCAGAAGTGGAACATTGGTAGGCCATGGAGGACATATGTCCTGTCTTCCTTAGAAGTCTCATCCTAGACAGGGAAATATAATGTGAGAATCCATGTGCTATCTCTCACTCCTCACTTCCCCTGTTGAATCAGTCAATGACTATGTTGGAGTAGTCAATTTTCCTCTCCAGAAACCAGAATTGAGCCAGAGGATGAAGTCAGTTTACATTGTTGTATATCTGTTTTTTTAATAAATATTTTATATTTGTGACTTTCTATGAAGTGAGTTTATAGGACAAAATTGAATGAGGAGGAGGAGGTAGGAGACTGGCACGCTGGTATAGGAAAGTCAATGCATCGAAGAAACATGAAAAAGGAGAGAGGGAAGGAAATGAGGCTGTTTAAGCTTGTTATGTTTCTTTAACAGTAGAAATCAAGCAAACATGAACCTATCAAACAGAATATTTTAAGAGACTTGGTATTCTGGCCTATTTGCAGTCCTCCATACCATTGTATATGGTGGTACTATTTCAAAATAGATTAATCAATTTGGCCATTTCAGAAAGAACATTCTGTTACAAGTTACAACACAAACATAGCTTTAAGAAAACATTCTAGCAGCACATTCATGGTGTAGTTAAAGATTGTGTCAGCCTTTTTTTGTTATAAACGTTCATCTTCAGAAGTTTATAATTTGGCAATAAAACTTGTTCCATTGAAACTGGCAGTATTCAAGGACTTACAGTAGAGGAGGAATATCTTTTTACCAAATTACTGAAAAAGTTGGTGTAGCTGTTTTTAAATTGTAAGATATAAATAATTTAGTATGTAGCCTCTGGGTGCTGTGTTGCATCTGTGCTTTGACCTATATATCACTGCTTTACTTTCTTCAAATATTTCCCATTTTTCTGGCCCTGTTTTCACTTTGGCTTCATCTGTTCCATTTTATACTTTTCTTACGTTTTGCATTTTGGACACATAGAGTTACAATTTTTTTTCCTGGAATGCACCTTTCCTCTTCCTTCTTTTACATTTTCTTCTTTACTTCTTTCTTTTACATTGTTGTTATCATCATTGTTCATGTATATTATACACAAAATGCTTACCTTTCCTATATTTTATATATTTTTTAAAATATCTGTTTATAAAGTTATGCCAGTGTGGTGTATTGTCTGAGTTTGGTTTTTTCTGTATGTGCTGTTTCTGTCACAAAGAAAAGGGGATGTTTTACACTGCAACCTGTGAGTTGAACCATGATTATATTTGGTTTGTGAAGGCCAATAGAGAACTACCAGATCCATAGTCTGAGAATGACAGTCGTTCACAACAGGGGAAGAAATGAGAGATGCCAGTAGCTATTAAAGAAGCCATTGTGAGACCAGTGTTCAGACAACCATGTTTGAATACCGACAATCTGTAGTGTTGCCAACCTTTGTATTTTTATTCTGCATCTTGTGAAATCTAGTGTTTTTCTTAAAGCTTCTGTTCCTAGGACTCAGCGATTGACTAGCATCTCCACTTTCATTTATTTTCATTTTAAGTGTATCTCCCAGATGGCTGCAAAGCAAGGCTTGAAAACATGGCATGAGTGCAACCTACAAGCTTAAAAGCAAGAAGGCAAATACAAAGAACCCCAAATGTGTTACTTAAAAAAAATCTCATTACCTTCAAGCCAAACTCATGATTTTTAAATGCTTTAAGTTGGCAATAGTGAATCCAATACTCAAGGAAGGAATATTTAGTACTGAGGTAGGATCGTTAAAAGGTTGTGTCAAGGGTTAAAGTTGAGGCATGGAGAAGTTGTTTATATTATTTGTTTTAATGTATGAATTAAGTGACCAGAGAACATGATAAGCAGATATATATTATAGATAAATTTACAGAAGTAGAGAGAAGCTAAATAAAACTCTGAGCAGCTAACAGTATATATGTAGTGGAGGCTTGTAGTTATGAAGATAAAGGAATGGACATCTTGTGTCAACTATCGAGCTGTGTAATTTACCCAGCACTTGTCTCCATTTTAGACTTAACCAATTTATGCCCAAGCCTCTGGGTGCACTTTCATAATTAAAAATATTTAATATTAAAAAAAATAATTCAACCATCCTCAGAAAAGTATCAATAGGCCACCTCCTTGTACCCACTCGACCTTCACCTTCCTGGATCTGATGCTGACAGCAGCATAGCCACGACTGAAGGCAGCAGTTTTCTCTTTCATACACATTTACCATCTACTCAATAGCTATTTTATAAACTTTCTCAAACGATGCATATTCTGAAGAACAAATATTAAGCCTTTGCTTTGATTACCTGACCCTTAACACCTTAAAAGAACTGTAGAGCTTCAATATTTGGAATGCTGTCTTGTGTTCTGAGCAAAGACTGGGACTGTCAGGGTTTATGCCTATCATTTCCTGTGTGCGGCCTAGGGTAGGTCATACACAGCTAATTATTACATGTTCAAAATGCTTCGTGAACATTATTGAACTAATTCTCCTCTCTCTTCTTGGAAGTATGAAAAGGAGGAGCAACTCCATTGATTTCAATGGAGTTACATAGGGGTAAAACAAGTGTGAGATCAGAATCAGGGTCTAAGTAAAACAATCTGAGATACTTGACTTCAGTGGTGGTACTCACATGAGTAAAGCTACTCATGTGCAAATTGTTTTCTGAATCAGCTGCTTAAATAATTATGCATTCCAAAGAGAAAGTTGCATTGTGATTTAAAAATCCACATACAGCAGAGCCTCAGAGTTATGAACATCAGAGTTATGAACTAACCAGTGAACCACATGCCCCATTTGGAAGCAGAAGTACACAATCAGGCAGCACCAGAGATGGGGTGGAGGAAGCAAGTACAGTATATTATTGTGTTAACTGTAAACTACTAAAAGAGTAAAGTGAAATCAGCATCCTTCTCCTGCATAGTAAAATTTCAAAACAGTATTAAGTCAATGTTCAGCTGTACATTTCTGAAAGAACTACCACAATGTTTTGTTCAGAGTTGCAGATATATCAGAGTTATGAACAGCCTTCATTTCCCAGGTCTTCATAAGTCTCAGGTTGTACTGTAGAGTATGTATTCTGTGCCACAGGCTTAATAGATATGTTGCTGTTGCAAAAAATGATGCTTAATAAGGAAATATTATAAGTACTAATTTGTTTTAAATATTGAGAGCACTGATATTTCATAAATGGTGCAGCACAATTTCCACAGGCTGGAGAAATCAAGTATATAAGTACAAGCACGGTAATGCTTGTAGTTATCACCACTGATAGTGAATGTGAATATCTACATCATCACTTAATAAAGTATGAGTTAACATGCTTCTGACAGAATGGGGTTGAATTTGTTCTGTTTTTCAATTCAGTAGAAAGGTTTCAGACTGATGTGAAAAATATTAATGTCTGGGGAAAATTTATTTCTATGAAATAATTTCTTAAATGTGTAGGTGGTTTCAATAAAACTGCACTTTGGAAGAGGAAAGTAAGCAGCAGAGAATTCTAATACATCTTCCCTTGGGTACCATGAACAGTCATTAGAAGCACAGGTATTTACTGTGCTAAAAAGGAATTTAATTTCTTATAGCATTTCCATGATATAGAGTTGTGTGATGGCTGGGTGTATCCCAGCTTTGAATTTTGAATACAGCTGAATTCTGTGGGTTTTAATATAATTAATAAAATATAATAGCCTGAATCTACTATTGCTTATGCTGCTTAGCATGAATAGAATTGCATCTTAAACAGGAAAAGAATCAAGATTTTAACATATTGAACTCAATAGGACTATTCACGTGGATAACTGCCTTTGGGACAGGGCTTATGCTCTATTTAATTTAGTGTGCTGGTTGACTGTAATCAGGTAGTGGCTTCCCTTTCAGACAAGAAGCAGTAGAATGATGGAATGTTGCTGAAACAAGTGTGCAAGTTTGAGGGTTAAAGCAGGAATACTCAAATTGTAAATATTTTTGGTAACTGAATTTGATCAATACTTTTTTTTAACTCTAAAATATTTTGTTACATTGGGTTTTTTTTCTTTCTCCTTCTTTGTGTAACAGAGCCAATATTCAAACATTTGGAGGTTTCCCCTTCCAAAGTACATATTTGACTCTTCAAGAAGGTTGAATGTGTGAGGACCTGCCACTGATGGAATATGAAAAGCAGTGTTATCTCTCTTATTTTTTATTTATATTTTTTAAGTAACCATCAAAATCAAAGGTAACTTCCCCACTTTTCTTTCAAATCTTCCTCTTTTTCTGACCCCTCGACCTACTATGACTTTACTACCTCCTTTCTCAAGAGTTACCACTATCCTCTCCTGGTTCCTTCCCCCTCACAATACAGGTTTCACACAAGCATACTCTTTATGAACCATCTTCAGAAAGCAAACCTTTCATCTTTCCCACCTATTTATTTTAAAAGAAAGCAACTTTCTATGATTATTTACCATGATCTTATAATAGTCAATGTTTTCAGTTCAATATTACTGCACTCGCTGAATATTAGTCTTTCCTTTTGTGGGCAAAGTGTTCTTAGAATGAATCCTTCTACCATTGATTATGATTATAACATATCTTCCAGATATAATAGCATGCAGATATTGGTCCCTGAAATGTTTTTTCCATTCTGCCAACACATCCCTCGGCCCATGCCACTTCCTGCAGCTTCCATTGGCCTGGAACAGTGAACCATGGCCAGTGGGAGCTGTCATTGGTCTAACCTGCAGACACTGCAGGTAAACTACCTGGCCTGGCTGGCCAGCGGATTTCCCTTATGGGCTGCGTGCCAAAGCCTGATGATCCCTGATATAAAACATAGCAAGGTCATTATTAAGATTCTTCCTTCTTTGCCTTGCTGGAAATCAGTGCTTTGTAGGACCTGCCCAGTAGCACATAGCTACTATTTCTTTTAGAAATGGTTAATTTTCCTTGGATTCCTTTTTATCTCCAGTGCCTAGATGTGATTATTTCATTGCTAATTTTACTGTTCTGGAAAAACAAGAACAACAAAAAATTTTTCTTCCACTTGGGTGTTTTAAAAACAACCTAGAACTAAATAGTGTTCTAGCCTTTCTAGCTCCAATAAAAATGTCAATTTTTTATTTCTTAATCTCTTCATCCTTGCCTTCAAGGCTGTGTGCAACATTACCACCACCACCCCCTACTTGTCAACATCTGTGCTCTTATTTCCTCTTGTGTCCTACCTTGCCCATTTGTTTCACAAATAATTCTAGTTTCCTTGCCCCCTTTATCTCCTTTCCTCAGTCACTTCATGCCTTCTCCAAGGTTGTCCATATTCTTAAATTGCACTCTTCTCTCAGTTCACTGGGTTTACTCTCTTATTATTCAAATACTTCCTGAAAAGTCAATTTATGCAATAGAGTCTACAAACAGTATCTCATGCCAGCATTATCCCCAATGTAATTATTGAAAAGGTATTACAGCCACTTTCTGATTCTTCCATTGGTTGCCTTTTATAGCCAAATTCTGCAAGCCTTTTACCTCATGTGAATAACCCCTTCTCATATGACCAGTCTGTCTCAAATGGAACTAATCTCGTAAGTAAAGTTTTGCAAGGTAAGGCTTGTATATGTAGATACTCGCATATGTAGTATACTCACACAAATAGTGTTTTGTTCTGAGTTCAGTGGGACTCTGCATGTGATTAAGTATATGGACATGAATGTCTGTTATTAAAATTGGTGCCTTTAGGCCCTGAACTCACAAGGGCTTGCACTCATGCTTAATTTCAAGCACATGAATAGACCTGAGGCTGAGAATGTATGTATTTTTTTTTCTGGTTTGAGGTCTTATTTTATAAACTCATTGAGCCAGATAGTGTATTCTTTTATCTGTCTTGTACTGTATCTGTCTCTTCTCTGGTGCTAAGTACAGCGTCTACTCAGAATAAATGACATAGTTTACAATTTTTTTGATATTTTTATTTTTGTTAATGGTGACCTGCAAAAAAGGGATGGGAATCTGTTCCCTTTTTTAGCTTCTTTATGATATATTTAAAAGCCTGAAAGGTTTTGATGTGTTTAGAATATTGTTCCTGCTTGTTTTTTAATAATAGAAATTAGTTCCTGTCTAGCTGGGGAAGGGAGTTTTCATCAGAGTATTTAATGTACTTGTGCTTTTGATTGTTTTTGTTAACACTTGTTTACCTTCAGTGCCCCATTAGCCTTTTGGGTAAAGGACCTCTTAGCTAAAGATATATAATCACAGCCCTTTTAGTTTGGGTCTGAGAGCTAACATTACATATTCGCTGAGACATCTAATTGGTCCTTGAGCAGGAACATAGAAAGCCAGATTCTACATCATGAGGTAAAAACAAAGAAGCCCTCTGCACCTAAAAACTAACTTTCAGACCTTCTTGTTAGTAAATATCAATCTTTATTATTATTTTAAAATTAAACTTATGATTTCTTGGCCAAACATCCCAAAATTGCTGTTTGAACCCTAATGTTAAAGAATGTGTTTTGTTTTGTTTTTGACTAATGAATGTCTTTGCCTGGTATGTCTGTGCTCAATTATCCACTCTGTTTTTCTACCCTAAACTTTAGCTGACCCTTATGGGTTATAAAGAAGCTGAATTTTAGTAAATTATTTTGCTTTGGAACATCCAATGGATTAAAATGGTTATTATAAAAGAGTGAAGTGGAGAAGACAGTGAAGGACGGACAGGAAAGAAACATTTCAAAACAAAATGTTTCAATTAACCTACTTCCCCCACCCTCCATTTCCCCCTGGATTTTCAGCTCACAAACATTTTCAGATGTTTGCCTTTTAGTATTGATTTGGAAACACATCTGCTATGTCAAATTTCCCTTGTCCATTTTGTCAATTACTAACCTTATCAATTAAAGGATATTCATAAATGCACTGTATTGATCACATCATTTTGTGCATTACACTATACATGTATAGTAACAGGCATCCCTTATATCCCTTAATCTCTTTCCTTCTTTACAATGACAGTCAGGGTTCTGCAACTCTTCCCTGTCACCATATTTACCATAAAAATTACATATAAAATTGCACCACAGTTCACATCAACGGCTTTTTTGTAAACTACAGAAACATATTAGCCTAGAAGGAGAAATAAACCTGTTCAAGGCAGGGATTTCTAAGGTAGAGTTAGACATCCAACTCCTATTATAAACATCATCACAAGCAAGCGCCTGACAGACCAGGACATACCAACTCAAAGTGATTGTTAAAAGGCCATTTTGCCTTGAGTGGTCCCTTGAAATACATGTTAACTACTTCTGCATAATCTGTTTCTGTCATAAACAGATAGCTAAGGGTTAATGTCTCTTTTACCTGTAAAGGGTTAACAAACAGTGACCTGCAACACCTGACCAGAGGATCAATCAGGAAACAAGATACTTTCAAATCTCGGTGGAGGGAAGCCTTTGTTTGTGGTTTTTGGGGTTTACTTTGTTCTCTCTGAGTCCTGGAAGGGACTAGACGTGCAACCAGGTTTCTTGCCAATCTCCCTGCTACAGTCTCTTATATATTCAGAATAGTGAGTATTAAGTAGAAAGGCGGTTATAGTCTTTTAAATTGTTTTTCTTTATTTGCAGATATGTAGTTTGCTGGAAATGTGTTAAATTGTATTTTGCTGGGGGGAGGCTTTTCTCTCTGGTGTCTATAAGCTGAAAGACCCTGTAATATTACATCTTGTATTTACAGAGATTTCTTATTTTTTCTTTCTTTTATTAAAACCTTCCTTTTAAAGACGTGTTTGATTTTTCCCCAGTTGAGGCTCAAGGGAATTGAGTCTGTACTTACCAGGGAAGTGGTGGGGAGACAGGGAGAAAGAAGGGAGGGGGAAGGGGGAATCCCTTTGTTCAGATTCACGGAGCTTGAATCTGTATTGCCTCTGGGTGAGGTGGAAAGCCTCTGTTTTAAGATTCAAGGAGTTGAATCCCAGTGATCTTCTAGGGTAACCCAGGGAGGGAAAGCCTAGGAGAGGCACTAGTGAGGGAAAGAGTTTACTTTCCTTGTATTAAGATCCAGGGGGTCTGGGTCTTGGGGGTCCCCAGGGAAGGTTTTGGGGAGACCAGAGTTTATCAGGCACTCAGAGTCCTGATTGGTGGCAGCGTATCAGATCTAAGCTGGTAATTAAGCTTAGAGGACTTCATGCTAGTATCCCATTTTTGGACTCTTAAGGTTCAGATTGAGGAAAGAATACTATAACAGTTTCAATGTGTATTTAGATGTAACAATCTGAGTACATTTCCCAGACCTGAAGGAGAACTCCATGTAAACTTGAAGGCTTGTCCAATAAAAGATATTATCTCACCCACCTTGTCGCTCTAATAAATAGTAAGCGACTCTCAACCTCTCCAGCAGAGCTGCCACTCCCCTATAGTATAATAGAACTGGACATTTCTTTGAAAGTTCCAGTCCAGGTCCCTCTGCTCACAGTTTTCTTGAAAAAATGTGAAAAATACAAGAATATTTGATTCATATTTTTTTTTCCTAGCTGGAGGTTGGGAATTTTTTTTTCTAAAAAAAAAAAAGGTTACTAATTTGCGTTATAATTCTATATTTTGCAGGGAACTTTTCTTCCCTAAAATAAAATTAAAAAAATAATCAAAATATGTATTCCCAATATTTTGGTCCAAAGAAGAGAAGTATCTTGTCTAATATCGAATGTAACACGTTTCTGTTGAAAGAGAAGAGCATGAAAATATGTACTTTAGTATTGGATTAGTTTGAAGCATTAAAACTGTCTCAGTCGTTGAAAAGAGACAGAGAACCACATTGAATAGTCTGTCCAGTTTTCCTGCAATGAAATGCACACTAGGACTCCTGTATGGGATTCCATGATGAGAATAGTTGCATATAGTCTGGCCCCAAAGCACCTGGAAATGATCCTTTGATATATTGGCTTGCTAGAAGAATTACCCATAGGAAGCCAAATCCTGAACACTTTATTCAATCATAAGTCAGACAAGGCTTCCACTGACTGAGAGAGGATTTTAGGATTTGGTCTTGTGTGGTGAAGTTGTTGGACTTTCAGAGTGGTGACTATTTTAAAACTAACTCTAAAACTACTATCAATTGCGTTAGTAATGTATATAGTAATTATTGCTAACTACTATGAAACTAATAATGTACCCGTGTCAATTTTTGTCTCAATATTTATATGCCTCATAACACAGAGCTAACTGAGTCTTTAAGTCCCGTTCTGTATAAGGGGCAATATGTAATTGAACCACTTAAGGAACAGCCCAGGCAAGGAATTACGATTCAGAAAACCGCAATCCATTCTCTTCTCCAATCTTGCTCCAGGGAGAGCAAAGGAACATGAGAAGATTACTTACCCCTTATACCATCCCAGAGCCACAAGCTATTGCTTTGTTGAGGAGGACTGAGCTATACTTCTCTACATAATTCATTCTCTTCCTCCCCACTTGCTTGTGAAGGGAAGTAGAACCCGTAGCAGCATGGTTTTCATCTTTATGCCTGGAGCTGAAGTGGAGGCAAGATGTACTCTGTGTGTGTGTGTGTGTGTGTGTGTGTGTGTGTGTGTGTGTGTGTGTTGTCTTATTCCCCTTGGCAGTCAAATCAGAGCCACAATCTCGACATTAATGAGGCTGAAGAAACAATGACTTCATTAATAACCAGTGCAGAACATGTGATACTTCATTCAAAAGCAGTAAAACTAATTGAGCCAAAACACAAATATTTCCCATAGATGAGGAAAAAGCTACAAGACATCATTAGCACTACAAAAATATCAGTCATATTTTACCTTATATACATGTAAAACATTGTGATCAGTTTATTGGAGAGTGGATAGAATTCCCTGTTTTATATTAGATTTGATGCAAGAACCATTTATTATGTATTTATATCATTTTAAATTCTAGCTTCAAAACTAACTCAATAAACTTAATATATAATTTTTAGTTTTAATTAAAATTCTCTATCTTTAGTAATTCACTTTTGATCTCTTTCCTTGCTACCCTACCTTGTGTTACAGGATGCTTGTAAATATGCCTTTCTTCCAAAAGAAGAGGGTTTATTAAAATAACTCCTATGCTGAAATATATCTGAAAAAATAATATTCTTCAGAACTGAAAAGTTTATTTATAAAAGTGCCTGTTCAAATTCAGAAAGCTCATTATCCTGCTTCCTGAGATCTCTTTGGTAACAGCCTCTTTCGAAACTAGTTAAAAGACTCTTTCCTCTAATTTCCACCAAACCTTATAGGCCCAGAGCTAATTAGAAATTTTTAAACTTCCATCTTCTGGTTTTGGTTCAAGCACAGGCTCCGTATCTCTTCATGTACCTGCTGTTTCACAAGCAAAAACATTCTTTAAATACAAGAAGACAAGGAGAAAAAGAGTTTTACTTAGGCTTTCTACCATGTATTGATCATGTGAACACAGTGTTTTGATCTATTCAGTTCTGAATACTTCCATCACAATTTACTGGAAGTTCTCAGAATATCCATTCCTCTATGAATGCATCTAAGTCCATAGGTCTAAATTATATCACTAACATCTTAAAGCTTGAACAAATATATAATTTAGGGCAAACAAATAGAGATTTTATGGTTTTTTAATTTTTTCAGTTTCAACTTGTTAGGAAAATGCGTGAGAAAAAATCTGATTAGGTAGGGAGTTTCTAAATTGGCTGTAAATAGCCTTTAATAGCTGTGCTGTTCACTAGGGCCTGATCCAAAGCCCATTGTAGTAACTGGAAAGTCTGGCAATGTTCAGATCCAGGGTTATAACTTTAAAGCACCATTTGATTTTTACTGTGCCAACTGTGCATTATGTAGTAGATTATATCACCTACTGAGACAAGTTATTGCCCATACTTAATTTTCCGCTTTAATCCACTGCAGGCTAATATGAAATTGAGGTGACAAGGGGCTTTGTATCCTGTTACCTACCAAATCACAAAACCATCTACTTTTCTCATTGATCTTCTAAATGTTGTTGTTGTTTGTTGTTGTAGTAAGTGATGATATGAAATAATATTGTCCTCTGCACAACCAATAGAGAGAGAGTGAGTGGGCCCCAAAACCATTGGTGTGTTTGCCACTTCCGCATTCTATAAACAGAAGGAGTGGCAACAAAAACAAACACACAAATGAGCCCAAAAAACAAACAAAAAAAAACAACACACCACCTACCAATGACAAAATTGTTAGATGATATAAATCACCCTGGCTCCATTGACGTCAATGGAGCTACACCAATTCACATCATCGGAGGATGCAGCCCAACATCTCAAAGTCTGTCAAAGAAAACTGTGACCAAATATTCATGAAAACTCAATTTCCACTGCTTTTTTTCCCCTTTCAGAATGTTTTATATTTTCCATTTTTCAACCATTTCACCTCTGTTCCATATTTCCAGCTAAACAGGAAAAAAAATGTGATTAAGTTGAAAAGTTAACCTTCTTTAAAATTATCCCATCCTGTTGGTGTTCTACAAACATTATTACAAAATCCTTTTAGCAAAATAATTTGACTTCAGAATAAATCCTCCAAGGCTATTTCAGGATTAATGGCCCAAACTATTTGACTGGATGCTAGCAGGCAGGTGGTGGCTAAAGAGCAAAATAGTTACTAAGCTATCAAAAGGCTTCCAACCTTCCTTAGATTTGAAAAAGCAACCTATGTTATGTAACTAAAATATATTATTTCAAGAGTTGTATTTTTTGTCAACTATGTATTTAATTATGTCTGTTTCCTCCTAGATTTGCCACTCTTTGATAGATTTTCTGACCGGCCCCGAGCTAGCGATATTTATTTGTTTGAGTCTTCAATAAATGTTTAATGGAAAAACTCTTATCTCTTGGGCCTGGACCTTGTTTAATACCCCTATGTAAATAAGATCAGTACAAATGTATTCTGGCAATCATCATAGTATTTAATAATTTAAATGCATATTTTAAACTGAAGAACAAATATGTTAGTCATTGATAATTGCACTGAGATCGCAGTAAAATTACTATAATATGGAATAATCATCCTCCATTATGCTGCTAGCATTAGACGTCAGATGTGTTTTAAGCTGAATAACATTTGTCCTTCTAGGACTGAGGGAGTTCTTAATAAAATAATCTGTTACTGGAATTCTGAGCCCTTTGTATTTTTGACACAGTACTGCAAATTTTCTTTTCATTCCTATTCAACCTGTAAAGGTGAATTACACAGAGTAGCCACTAGAGGTTGGAGTCCACCTAGATGGCTAAAATACACTTTCTGTGAGTGTGTTAAAGTGAGAAAGAAATTGTAAGGAGGCTGTGTGACAATGCGGTTCTGGCGGGACCCAACTGAGAGTGCCAATTCAGGATCAATTGCTCAAACAGGGCAGGTACAGCCCTAGGCTGTGGTTTTTCCACCTCTAAGGCAAACCAACCCAGCCAGACAAAAATGACTTCGGTTTCACCCCACTGGCCAACCACAAGTCAGACAAACAATTTCCTTAGACACTCCAGTCTCCCAGTATCACCACCAGTCCCACACATTCCTGGGGAAGAATGGTTATGAAAACCGACACCCCAATGAAAGAAAAAGGTTTTCAATCCCAAAGAATCAAGCCCCAGACCCAGGTCAATATACACATCAGATCTTACGAACAAATCACGCTGTTGCCAATCCTTTAGAATCTAAAATCTAAAAAGGTAGAGATGAGAGCTAGAATTGGTTAAATGGAATCAATTGCATACAGTAATGGCAAAGTTCTTAGTTCAGGTTTGTAGCAGTGATGGAGTAAACTGCAGGTTCAGATCAAGTCTCTGGAACATACCCCGCTGGGATGGGTCATCAGTCCCTTGTGTAGAGCTTCAGCTTGTAGCAGAGTCCCTCCAGAGGTAAGAAGCAAGACAAGATGGAGATAGGCATCAGCCTTATAGCAGCTTCCAGTGTAAGAACACTTCCTTGGTCTTACTGTGGAAAATTACAGCAAAATGGAGTCTGCAGTCACATGGGCAAGTTCCTGTACACCCTGCTGAGTTACAGGCGTATCTGCCTCCTCTCAATGGGTCAATTGTGTAGCTAATGGTCCTTAATTGGCCATCAAGCAGGCGAGGCAGAGCTAACACCCACTTGCCTGGGATTTTTCCCAGAAATACAGCACAAATTTGAAATACAGACAATATACAACCAATACTCATAACTTCAACTACAAAATGATACAGACATACAGACAGCATAATCATAACCAGCGACCCATAATCTGGTGTTAGACACCTTATATGACCCCCTTTACAAAAGATTTGGTGCCACTACAGGACCTTGGTTGCTAACCATGTTCTATATGGTCTCAGTTTATATCAATAACGTCACAGGCTGTTTCCTTTCTTTCCACAGTGAAGCCATATAGGACCAGGCCCAATTGTGACCTGATGCTCTAACCCAGTGGTGGGCAACCTTTTTCCCACAGGCCACACACAGTCCATCAGGGTAATCCACTAGCGGATCGTGAGGCAGTTTGTTTACATCTAGTGTCCCCAAGCATGGCTGCCTGCAGCTCCTATTGGCCATGGTTTTATAAGTTGCCCACCACTGCTCTAACCCTCATGTGTTCGGATGGAGATCAGCTAACGTACTGAGAACTATTGCTTCTCATCCATACAGGGACACAGACAGTCTGCTTCAAATGCAGTGTCCAGAAGCAGCTGCCAAAGGCAGTGAATGGACGTACTGTATTGGGATACCCAAGGTACAACCTGGAACTGGGGTATCACTGTACCCACTTAACTCTCCAGCCTGGGCTATCTCTCACAGTGCTTTGCTAGTGACAAGCAGCAAACCTCTCCAGCCACTGTTATCGCTCAGCACAACAGCATGTGGAGCCAAACACCCAGCTACATTACGTGAATGCTCCTGAGCCACTCATGAATCACACAGAGAAAGGCAACAGCAAATCTCCCAAATCACGATCCTTGCATCTGTGGAATATACCACCTTGTCCTGGTCAGAATCCTGACCACTGTACATTTATTACCCAGTTGGTGTCTGCCTCAATATAGAGAGGACAAACACAAGCCTTTGTAAACTGAGCTGAAGTTTCCCAAGCACTTCAACCAAAACAAACTGTTTTAGGTAAAATAATAATGGGGAAAAAAAGCTTATTAACTACAGAATGATAGATTTTGAATGATTATAAGTGGTAGGCATAAAAAGTGAGAGAGAGTTACCATAGAAATTAAAGGGAAGTGCATAGGCTAAATTTTAAACACTATTACACTAGGAAGTATTTAGATCTACCAGTTTTCTCACCCCACTGGATGTTACAGTTGTTAATATGCAAGCTTTTCCTTAAAACTGTGACCAGACTCCTGTCATAAACAGAGAGCTAAGGGTTAATGTTTCTTTTACCTGTAAAGGGTTAACAAAGGGAACCAAACACCTGACCAGAGGACCAATCAGGAAACTGGATTTTTCAAAGCTCAGGGAGGGAATTTTTGGGTGTGTGTCTTTTGTCTGTGTCTCTGCTCTCTGTTGCTCTCGGCTCTGAGAGAAAACTTTCTCTCTTCAAGCTTCTGTAATCTTCTGTTTCCAAGTTGTAAGTACAAAGATAGAAAGACAGTAAACTTCTATTGTTTTTTTTTTTTTTGTATTTACATGTGTGTAGTTTGCTGGAATGTCTTAAATTGTATATCTTTTTGAATAAGGCTGTTTATTCATTTTTCTTTTAAGCAATTGACCCTGTATATTGTCAACGTTGATACAGAGAACAGTTTTATGTCTTTTTCTTTCTTTTTATATAAAGCTTTCATTGTAAAACCTGTTTGAGTTTTTCTCTGGTTAAGGCTAAGGAACGAAGGGAAGGGGAAATATCTTTGTGTTAGATTGACTAGGTTTGAATCTGCATAGCCTCTGGGTGAGGGGGAGAGACACTTAATCTCTCTGGGGTTGTGCTTCAAGAAATCGAAGCAGGAAAATCTCCTAGAGTACCCAGGGAGGGGGAAGTTTTGGGAGGGAGGTAAAGAGGGGGAAGGGAAGTGGGTTATTTCCCTCTGTTGTAGACTCAGGGCATCGGAGTCTTGGGGTCCCCCAGGGAGGGTTTTGGGGAGACCAAAGTGAGCCAAACACTGGAATTTTTGGCTGGTGGCAGCGCTATCAGATCTAAGCTGGTAATTAAGCTTAGAGGGTTTATGCTAGGCACCCACATTTTGAACGCTAAGGTTCAGAATTGGGATTTATGCTTATGACAACTCCACAGCTGAAACCTTTGTTTTTCCAGCGTTCTTGTTGCTTCCAGGATAGGTGGAGAAGAAAGGTGAAGACATGATGCCTCTGTCCCTTATTTTATACCCTCAGTCCATGTGCCTGGAAAATCCTAACCAAGATATGTCCTGATGAGTCATGGGATTGAGAAATCCCCCTAGTGTGATCTTGTGCAACTGAATCATAGAGTTAAGCAGTCCCCATTGTTTGGTGCTTGCACACTGTCATTGAATTATAAATCCCTTGATTACAATGCCCCTGCTGATTAATGGTTACTAAATATCCTCCTAGGAATTATTTGCCTCCTTTGAATGTCACTAGCAAACTTACAGCATATTTCAGAAACAATCATACAGCAAAATCTCATAACTTGATACACACAATGAGTTTCTGCAGATTGACTTTTCATATGTTATCTTATATGGCAAGCTTTGTATGCAATATATTGTAATTATTTGATGGAGTGAATATCAGGATTCCAGGTTGCTGTTTTATACCTGTACATGGAATTATGGAATAGGTACAAAAAATGTTGATGAGAATATTTTTCCTTGTATCTGTTTTGAGAATCCAGGATAGCTAAGGGAAATTCTTCTCACTATAGCTCCACTCCTTCTTTATGTCTTTGCCAATAAAAGTCAGATTATAGCCCAGAATATTTCATGGTATACCCCAAGAGGAGTTTGTGATGGAGATACAGGTAAAACTACATGTGCTCTTAGACTTTAAATGACTGTGACTTCTTTTGTGTTTGCAAATATTGACATGAATGTGTATACCTGTTGTATCTTAAAACTTCCTAGATTTGTGCATGTAAATTAACATTTGCACATGCAAAAGCCCAGTAATCCTAGAAGTATATTCCCTCTTGCATATGCAAATACAGTTTTCTGTATGGATATTTCTGAAGCTGCACATATTGTGAGAGAGGTTTTCAAAAAGTCTAGGCTCAAAATTTGCAGGTATTATTACAGTGTATAATTGACTAAAATTGTCCATCTTTATGTGCAATTATCTGATTTTCACGTTATCTGAAGGTATGTAAGATTGTTATCTGCTCCCAAGTAAAGGAGTTGTGCTTGGGCTGGTGGTGGTCAGGTGACTGGGCATCACATAATGGAAGCCCAAGTTGGGAGTTCTTATAAGAGGGGATCTCAGAAAGATGGAAAATAAAGGGCTAGGAAAGATCTAGGGGAACTCTCTCCAAGGAAGTCCAGAGGGGCCCTGTTAGAGCTCACCTGATCAAAGAGATGTGGGGAGCTGAGAAAGAGTTGGGGTCTGTAGCCTTGATCCAAGGGGGAGAGAGATACAGGGATAATATTGCAGGGAGTTCAGAAGGTATCCAGGTCAAACAGGAGCGGAGAAGTGTCTCTCCACACCAGCAAGATGAAAAGGCCTGGTTGGAATGACTTGCAGTAATCTCTCCATGCCAGTCAAGTGTAAAGGCCTGGAGAGAGCTATCTTCAGAGATGGGCAGGAGAAGAAAACTTAAAAAAAGCAATAGTTTTGAGAGGGAAGGAAATGCCAGGCATCAGGACCTGGGTTTGGAGACTTTTGAGTCCAGCAAGGGACTAAAGAACTTGTGGAGTGGGAGACAGATTTAACTGATATCTGAATTGTTTTGGTTTAATAAACCAGCCCAAAAGCAGAGGTGTTATTTGATTTGCACAGGAGGTTAGAGGTGTTTCTGAATATCTCACAAGAAGGGAAACTAAGTCAGCAATAGGGACCAATACTGGTTCAAGTAAAACCCTATTATATACCTACACTTAAGGTAGTCGTATGTATGTATATATGTATGTATATTAGCTATTCTATTTACTGCATATCTTACATGCCAATTGCATGCCTTGACTTTTTGAGAATCTAGACCTACCCAAGCCTTTGGAAAAAGTGTCCATTGCAGTGCAGCCTCTATTGTACATTCTGAGGTAAGTGCCTTTTTGATCACTGAAAAATGCCAAGGAAAATTATGGCACTCTATCTTCACTACTATTAGTAATATTCTCTGGTGAGAAGATAGAATCATAAGGACAAAAGTGAAGTAACTAAAGCTCCAACTCTTCCAGATGGGAAATCTATCATTCTCATTGGTGAGGAGTTATTCATACTAATAGCACCGCAGAACTCACTATCTTGTTTGTTCCTGTGAATAATTAACATTCCTAAATCCTGGGTAAATATGACTAGCTCAGCAATTTTGATTTATTTTAATTGTTAGCACATTGACAAGTATCCTAATAGTCTAGTTTTTAAAAGTGTTTTCAAAGAGAGAAAACATTGATTTTGCTGTAATTATACAGCTATATTGGAAATTAATAATTTACTTGCTGAAAACTCAAATAAAACAATCCTTCCACAAAAAAGATAATTGCATCTGAGAATATAAGTAGATAAGAATGTGCCTATAACAAGTTAAGAACATAAGAACGGACATACTGGGTCAGAACAAAAGTCCATCTATCCCAGTATCCTGTCTTCCAACAGTGGCCAATACCAGGTGCCCCAGAAGGAATGAAGAGAACAGTTAATCATCAAGTGATCCATCCTCTGTCACCCATTCCCAGCTTCTGGCAAACAGAGGCTAGGGACACCATTCCTGCCCAGACTGGCTAATAGCCATTGATAGACCTATCCTACATTAAATTATCTAGTTCTTTTTTTAACCCTTTTGTACTCTAAATGTTCACAACATCATCTGGCAAGGAGGTCCACAGGTTGTCTGTGTGTTGAGCGAAAAAATACTTCCTTTTTGTTTCTTTTAAATCTATTGCCTATTAATTTCATTTGGTCACCCTTAGTTCTTGTGTTATGAGGATGAGTAAATAATACTTCCTTATGTACTTTCTCCACACCAGACATGATTTTATAGATCTCTATCATATCACCGCTGAGTTGTCTCTTTTCCAAGCTGAGAAGTCCCAGTTTTATTAATCTCTACTCATACGGAATTTGTTCCATACCCTAATCATTTTTGTTACACTTTTTGGAATGTTTTCCAATTCCAATATATCTTTTTTGAGATGGAGTGACCATATCTGTATGCAGTATTCAAGATATGGGCATACCATGGATTTATATAAAGGCAATATGATGTCTGTCTTATTATATGTACCGTTCTTAGTGATTCCCAAATTTTTGTTTTCTTTATTGACTGCTGAGGCACATTGAATGGATGTTTTCAGAGAACTATCTACAATGACTCCAAGATCTATCTTGACTGGTAACAGCTAATTTAGACCCCATCATTTTATATTTATAGTTGGTATTATGTTTTCCAATGTGCATTACTTTGCATTTATCAACACTGAATTTCATCTGCCATTGTGTTACCCAGTGACCCATTTCTATGCCCAGTCAACCTCTTTGTAGCTCTTTACTGTCGGCTTAGGACTTAATTATATTCAATGGTTTTGCATCATCTGCAAATTTTGCCACCTCACTGTTTACCCCCTTTTCCAGATCAATTATGAATACATTCAATAGGACTGGTCCCTCTACAGACCCTGGGGGACACCACTATTTACCTCTCTCCATTCTGAAAACTGACCATTAATTCCTACCCTTTGTTTCCTATATTTTAATCAGTTACCAGTCCATGAGAGGACCTTCCCACTCAGCCCATGACAGCTTACTTTGCTTAAAAGCCTTTGGTGAGAGAAGTTGTCAAAAGCTTTCTGAAAATCTAAGTACATTATATCCACTGGATCCCCCGGTCCACATGCTTGTTGACTCCCTCAAAGAATTCTAGTAGTTTGGTGAGGCATGATTTCCCCTTACAAAAATCTTGTTGACTCTTCCCCAACACATTCTGTTCATCTGTGAGTCTGACAGTTTATAGTTTCAACCATTTTGCTGGGTGCTGAAATCAGGCTTATCAGCTTGTGATTGCCAGGATCACCTCTGGAGCCCTTATTCACAATCCAGTCATATGGTACACGAGCCACTTCCCGCAGCTCCCAATGGCTGGGAATGGAAAAAACATGGCCACTGGGAGCTGCAGACATCCATGCAAATGTAAACAATCTGTCCGGCAGCCTACCAGTGGATTACTCTGATGGTCTGCATGCTGCCCACCACTGCTGTAGGTAGACATGACTTAGGTTCGATGCCCCCTGTCCACTTGGGGACCAAGTTAAAACCTGATTTCTGTAGACCCTGGCTCTTAGCCATTCTATGTCAACCTGCCCCTGCTGACAACTTTCCACCTCTCCTTCAGCAGGGCAGATCTTTTAACAGATCATTGTATTTTGATCTCCAGATTTCTCAGCCTTGGCAATACAGCTGTGGGAACAGCTTTGGGGTCTAGGAGTCAAATCTTCACAGCTGTTAACCTGACTATTGTATTTGAGTGTTTGTTGATAGTCTCATTATCTAGGCCATTGTGATACCTTTTTTGCTTGGACAGCTCTATTCAATCTAACTACATATCAAGGAACCCATCATAAACACAATATTCATTTAGAAAATCATATCAAAACAAAACAAAAGATATTTTCCAGTTCTCTATACTCACTTAGGGCCATGACATTATTTTCTTCTTACACAACATAAGCACAATACACCTATAGAATAAGTATGATTAATTATTCTCATTTTACAGGTGGGACAAGTTAAGTAGAGATATAATCAAGTTATTTACCCATAATCCAAAAGTTAGTGAGCGGTAGAGATAGGAACACAACTAAGACTTTTCAACTCCCTGTCTCGTGTTCTAGCCACTTGAGTACATGCAATCCATGTATGCATGTTGTTACTAGAGCTGTGAAGTAAAGTGATGGGGAAAGTGAAAATGAGCATTAAATGGTAATAATTAAACAATACAAATCCATAGATCATAATCATCTCCTATGATGGCTCAGGAAAATTTTGTGGAGAAAACCATGGAGTCTTGACAGATGCTTGGGATCAACTGTATTCTTGGTCAGCCACTTAACTAAGTAGCCCATCAGGTAGAAGGGAGGGGGATCATGGAACTATAGGACAGCATTATTGACTTGGGAGATTTGTAGGCTGGAGAGGATCAGAAAATGCCTACCAATTGTCAAACAAGTGGGTAAACTGAGAGGAAAAAAAGATATAAAGAAAGAAGGCATAAAGATTGGGAAAGTGGGTAGGAACACCCCATCTTCAAAGAAATCAGAACCTTAAAAAGGATTAGGTTTTTTCCAAGCACTTGTGAATCTAAAACCGGATGCTTCTTATAGCTCTGGTTTCTGAGAGAAAGTAACTCTCTATAGGAAATAATAATAATTTCAAGTTAATTTCACTGACATCATAGTGTATTATCTGCAGAAAAGTGAAATAATGACACTACTGCAGTAGGGGAGAAATATATCCTTTGTCAGCTTGTATCTATTATTCACTACCTAACAACAAAACCTGTTAGAAATAAATAAATAAAAGTTTAAATGGGGTGTCATTTTTTGCACTGTTTTAGAAAAAAAACAGATTTTGAAAAGTTAGTTTGTTTCTGAAGTAGTTTTACTATTCAGTGTAAATACAGATCTACCCTAGTTGAAAGTGAGCGGGTGGGGAGACTCTCTGTGTGTGTTTTATTTATTTAGTGAGCTGGGTTTTTGTATGCTGACTTGATACAAAAGTGCATGAAGGTTTTCTAAACTAAGAATGATGATCAATATATGGAGACTTGATGGAGTTGATCCTAAAGAGTGGTTTTGTTTAAGAAGAGGCAAGAGCCCTAGAAACATAGCCATTACTGTGAAGCCCTAGAAACATAGCCTCAGACCTCAGTGGTTCAGAAGCTGAATTAGCAATTAACATTACCCAAAAAAGCCACAGTAATGTGAATTCATTGTTTCATCTATCTATCTATTCCAAAATTGGTTAATAACATAGTAAAAACATCCTGATTGGTTAACTATATCAAACAGTATTTTAATATCATGTTCTGCAAAGAGACACAATAAAGAGCTGCTTGCAGCTCCCAATCCTTGGTCTGAGTATCATTTTTCTTGAAATATTAAATGACTAATAGATAATAATACTTACCTATTTCAATGGAGTATTAAGAAGTTTAACTGACTGATATTTGTAAAAACATGATGAAATCCTTGGATGAAAAGCAATATGTGCAATAGATTCTTATTATTGTAATTGACATTTCTTGTGCCATTAAATATACATATAAAAGTAATGATTTTTCTCTAATATAATCGTGCTGTTTTATGCCACTCCCACAATTGTAGAGAAGCTCACTTCAGTTTTAACAGTAATCACTAATCTTCACAAATATTCTTTTCCCATGCAGCCTTTTTTTCAAATAGAGCATGTTAAAGTCATTATACTGCAGTAGCTCCTGAGATAACAGTGCATTCAGCTTACTATAAATTTCTGTTTCACTAGGAAGTAATCAGGAAAGACACAAATATTCTATTGAGAAAAACAATCCTAAAATAAGGCTCTTTTCCCCAATAAATCTATTTTTTCAATGTGTTGCTGGTGTCCCTGCAGCACTTGTGTATGATGAAAATTTCTTTGTTCCTCTTTACTTTATTACAAGGTAAAAAAAAAAAAAAGAACACGAGCTTTCTGACTTAGGAATTTTGTCTTATCAACAGTGAACAGAAGGAATATTTGAAACGTGTTACAACAATTCTTTTGCAAACTGCTTTGTCCCACTTTTAGTAATGGCATCATTTTTTCTCTTATGTACTTCTTGCAGTAAATTGTAGTACACTTTTATTTTTAGCTCTTTTTGAAAATGTGACATATTCAATCAATATGTAATTTGGAGAAGATGGAATCTAATTCTATTTTCCCATCTATAGCTGCTAGGTTAAAAACCCATAACTAATGGGGCCTTTCTAAAGAAGTTTAAATCCTGACTATAATTTTTTTATGCTCTTGATAATAAATTGTCAGTGATACATAGAATTAAAATGCTTTGGTTTTATTTTAGTACCAGTTCCCTCTAGTCTGAACTCCCATACTCTTAATTTTAATTATATTGATGGCCAAGAATCCAGTCAATAATTGTCCTCTGAATAAAATTCATATTAAAATTCCCTAGAATGATTAAATAAAGAATCCTATGAATTTAATGATAATACTGTTATTCTGCAGAGTTCCCTCTGCATGTTGGAAACCACAGTAATTGGGAATCCCAGAGACAGCAGTATGAGGGGATTGGGATTCCATTGAAGAATACTCCTGAACCCCAGCATGACTTCACTCCTTCTCCCATCTCCAGGGGAACAATTCTGGGATTTTAATGCCAAATGAGGCTAGTATGATAATACAAGTCACATGATGTCATCAAGTGATTCTTGTAACAAGCCCACCAATTTGTAGCTGAATTAGTGCTCATCTTTTTAGAAAGATCTCTAATGCTGATTTACACATTCCGAGTGATGCAGAATCTACCACATCTTTTGGTAGCTTGTCCCAAGGGTTTCCTTCACTGTTAAAATCCTGCAGAAAACTCTAAGGTGAATTTTATTTTGTTTTTCTTCTGGAAAAGAAAATTCTGACTTTTACCCCCAAGGATTCCCAAATGGTTTGCAATCTGTAGCCCTAATGCTGCTATGAAAATGGTGGAAGCAGACCTCTGCATCCATGGAGAATCTTATTACTTTCAATGAACCTCCTATGTAGACATAGGAGTCCACCTATGTGATTACCATTGCAGAGCTGAGACCAATATAATAGAAATAGCTTCAACCATCCCTGAAATGCCTTTGAGGCACAATGTGTCCACTATAAGAGTGCAAAAAAAAATGCCAGCTCTCGAAATTTAATAAAAGATTAAAACATTGAACAACACGGTAGAAGTGGAATTAATCAACCAATTTTATAAAATAAATAGATTATGTGCAATATTTAAAATGTCACTAGATTTTCCACAAGCCTTGAAACAAAGTATATCACTGTTGACTTGTATAGAGACATGGAATTTTATTTTTTATTTAAAATAAGCAGAAGATAGCTGTCCATTTTCATCTGGAGAGCACACTACAATTTACACTGATTTTAAAATCATTTAATCTCAAGAAGTTAATTTTAACCCATGAAGGCCTATATGGTTTAGGTTCTGGCTTCCTTTAGAGCTGGAACTAGAGCCCTTTGAAGTCGACAGTAAGAGTCTCAATTACTTCACTTTAGTTTGGCTTAAGTCTTAATGATCACCTCCCTCCTTCTGCTTCATCTCAGAGGCTGAAAGTGCTGGGAAGCTGCAGCTAACAGTCCATACAAGTGCTAATAAAGAGCAGATATTCTTAGATGCAGGTTCTCCTGTCACAGATCTGGTTAGGTATCCGCTGCAGGTGCCTCAGCAGATTGCTGTGAGAGGATCCAGACACTGAATCCCTAAAAGAAGGTCTCAGCAGGCTGCAGCACTGTTTTCTCCCTTCTTGTGCATCGACTTACAGTCTAATGTAAACAGTGTCCCACATCCCACTTGCTTTAATCCCCCAGCACCAAGATATCTCAGCAGCATAAGAACACCCTTTCCCAGAATTCTACCCAACTGTGCAAGCCTTCTGGTTCGACTGTTCATGTAGTAAATGTAGCATATAAAACAGAGACATAAGAACAGCCATACTGGTTCAGAACAAAGGTAAATCTATCCCAGTATCCTGTCTTCCGACATTGGCCAATGCCAGGTGCTTCAGAGGGATTGGACAGAACAGAGTCATCAAGTGATCCAGACACTTTGCACAGAAGTCTAACATTGCTGTTTAGTTAATCACATAAGAAAAACACAAATCTATACAAAAATAATAAATTCTACACGTAGTTCCCTCCCTCAGTTTCCTCACAACTCCAAAGCATCCTTTGTGCTGGGGTCAAGGTCTTCTGTAGTATCCAGCATCCTTCCTCTGCAGCTGTGTAACTTCTCTTTTGAAACACAAAGCCTCTTTAGGTCAGCTTAATTCCTCTGACCTTGGCCATCACATCTCAATCTCTTCCTATCTTCTGCTGAAACTTTCTCTGTGTGTCTTTGGTCTACCTTTGGGAGTCCATTTTATAATTTTGTTGCTTTGGTCACCTGTCTATGTGTTCTACTTAGGTAATTTTTCACTGCTTTCCACTTCTCCCTTCCCTTCAGAAAGAAGAAGGAAATATCTTCTCCCAGCTCCCATTATTCCAAGGCACTTTGCTTGCATATATTGTCATTAAATTCTAATGACTCCTCATTCTGCCTGGTCTTGCAGAGATGGAGCATAACCATGCCATCTCATGGTCGATACACATACAGAGAAGCATTTATGATACAGCAATTTTCATAGTAACAACTTCATAAAAAATCATAACAACCATTATTTCCTTAAGTTCTACAGACAGATTCCCCAAAGCATCACACCTTCCAGTCTGCAACATGTTTCTCCCTTGCTCTAATGGAGCAAAGCTCATAGCCTTTCCAGGCATCCCACATCTGTTCTGAGTGGATTGAGAAGATGGATACTCAAGGCTAACAATTGGAGGTTTTCATTTCACTGCTGTAATTTTAGTTTTTTATTGTTCCAGATTTAATATTTTGTATATGTGCCTGAAGATGTTCACTGATGCATTTAATAAACATACACTGTAACTGCACTGCTGGATGGAATCTATATAAGCATCTTGTACCAGTCCAGGGGGAGACCTTCACTCCTCAGAAAACTCTTAGGCAACTGTATCTATGGGTCTCAAAGGGACAATACAGCTCATATAACCTCCATAAAAGAAATGTTACTAGGATCAGGATTTGGCCTAGTGGGAGTTTTGCCTGCAAAGGAGGCAAAGTATGCAGGATTTGGACTGCTAATAATACTGAATTTAGCAACTCTTCTAATGACATGCTTATCTAGTGTATTATTTAGAAAAGACGTTAAACATTTGCAAGTTCTGAATTGTATGGTGAATTATTCATAAAGTAATTGTACGCAATAGATTCTGTTCTATACCCCTCTGATTCTTCTCTTACTTCTGGGTAATGAACAAATATGTTTTCTCTAGAAGCTACCTTAAGGAATGGATTTTAGGGATTTAGTGGAAGTGTATATGTCTAACTGTTTTATATCAACTGAATGAAATGAAGAAACAATCTCTCATAATAAAGAACTATCTTATGGCAGTAAATAGAACTGCATAACATATTACCCTAGAGCTATGTGAAGTTTGAAATACATGTGCTAAATATATGAAACACATTACATTGTGTAAGCTTTCAGCAAAAGATTGTAAGTTTCCCAAACTTAAAAACTTATACTATTGTTTGGTAGTGGAAGTTAGCTATCCAGAAGAATTTTTAAATTCTTGCTGGAAGAATCAATGTTAAATTCAAGCTTTGCATCAGTATACCCTGAAGAAAACATAGGATTTTATAGCCTGACCCAGCAGCCTTGGGTTGTTCTGTGGACTTCAACAGAATTAGGTGAATATTCAAATACTTCACAATGGTGTGAATCCTTGGTCATTTGCATGAGATGATGCTTTTTAAAAATGTAATTCGTAGAAAATAAAATTCTTAATGGAAAAAAACTGCTTAATTTAGAGGGGGAACAGGACTGAAAGATAAATGTGATTAAAGGCTGAGGATATATTTACTACTTTCTTAAATCTGTAGCCTAAAGCCTGTTGGCAAGAGAAGGCCAGGGAAGTTTCTATGCACAAGATCTACAACTCAGCAAGGAGACAGGAAGAAAGAGAATGTTACTTTAGGAATAACACTATTTTTCCTTAGTCCAATGAACTTCCTTATTCAGCATTTGAAGAAAACAACTATGATGTGATCTGTTGCCACTGGCACATGACATACTGAAACAAATAGGTTTCCAAATAAAGAGAGAATTCTTATTTGTACATGTGCAGGGTGTTGCTTCTGTCTGCCTTCTCACATGGCAGTAACTGCAGAAATACAATTTGGGGACTCCATTATGAAGGGATTTGCAATAATCAAGGTGATTAAGATGTTAGCAGAGATGGAACTGAACAGTGGTTTTGGGAGACAGATTTATAAGCACAGGAGATTTGGCTATTTATGGTTCACAGTTAAAGTTTAACATTAAAGTTGCAGGCAAGCCTAAATGAAGCAAGTTTGTCTTTTGAGACATCTAGGTGTTAAGCCACTAAAAGGGTTACAGATGTGATGAAAAAATTGGAAGTTTGTGGTATTGAACTTACTGCTAAATATAATGATATAGTTGTATTGAAATTATATGATTAAAATGCATACTGGACATAAAATTGGAGAAAAAATGATCAAAGGAATCAAGATTTACATTGAATCAGAATCATCAGTGGTCTAATTGAGTGAACAAATGCTATATTGCTAAGTTTGAAGGAAAGTTTTCATTTAGTATCTACCCTCCACCCCTCAACTGCATTTGTCTGTCTGAAGCTTGCAAAGAATGAAATCTGACTAAGATACCAGCTTTCTCCTCTGGCTTAGGATTTCTATTAAGTCTAAAGACTGAGTTTTGATTTGTTTGTAACTGGTTTGTAATTCCAGCCTCAGGCTCTCAGGGAAGCTCCCTCTTAGTGCTTTTAAGAGCAAGGTTAAATGTTTTCCTTTTAATTTAGCCTTTTGCAGAGCTATAGTGCCTCTTTGAGGTAGTTTCCAGAGACTTATTTGCAAAATGCCCTGGAATAGTAACATTTTAAGGAGCCATAATGCTCTCTTATATTGTACTGCATGTCACGATCGCTTGACAGAAGAGCCTGGAAAGGAACATAAGAAAGTATGAATTTATCTGGCATTTGTTTATATTCTGTTCAAAGATATAATGCTCCTTAGTGTGCTTCGGTACATTAGCCTCTCTTTTCACTTCATGGGAAGACCTTATGCTACATACAGAGTCTTTTGCAGTTTACAGTAGGCTATTTTATTGAAGGAAGGTTATATTGGCCTGGGAAAAGTAGTATAAACTTTTGGTGGCTTGACTAGTTAATGGCAGTGGTGTCTGTGCATTGAAGGATCTCCTTAATCGTAATACCCTGGAAGCACATTTACGAGAGGTGGGAATATTCTAGGCACTCACTTTAACTTTCTGAAAAATGTAAATATATTCCGCAACCATTATCAAACCTTAGCTTAATACTCCTCCTGTTGAAGTAAATGGGACTTTTGCTGTTGACTTCAGTGGAATCAGGATTGAACTCATTCAGCAAAGCATTCATTTCAGCTAAGCATTCAGCAAAGCATAACCAAAAGTTTTCTGGGCGTTCACCTGGGGGAATTTCCCAGAAAAGCTTTTGCCTTTCAGGCTTCTGTGAGCAGTAAATACAACATCTGAGGAGGCTCTTAGAAAGGAAGACAATATGGATAGTGAGCAATCAGCTGTTGTGATCTGCATAGGAGGTGCCATATTTATCTTTCTCCCAGAGGACAGAAGGGACTTTGTTTGTACAAAGTGCAAGCTGGTCTCCATATTGGAAGAGAAGGTTAAAAGCAGCATGTGACCTTCAGAAGAAGAAAGAGGAGAACCCATGTAGCCCCACTGCAGATAGAGGTAAGAAACCATTTTCAGTGTCTCTGCACAGGTACTACAATGGAGAATGGTTAAGAAGAGTCATCTGAGGGAAGGGATCAGAAGGAAACCCCATTGACTGGAAGGCATGGGATATATTGTCCAAAAAATGGGGGTTCCATGACCACCACTCCCAAGAGGAGGAGATGGGTGGTGGTGGTCAGGGAATCCCTCCTAAGGGGGATGGAGTCATCCATCTGCCATCCAGATTGGGAGACTCAAGAAGTGTGCCGCTTGCCTGGAGCTAAAATTCAGGATATGACAGAATGTCTGCTGAGAATGATCAAGCCCTCAGACAGCTACCCCTTCCCACTTCTCCATGTGAGTATGAATGATATTGCCAAGAATGACCTTGAGTGGGTCACTGCAGATGATGTGGCTCTGGGAAAAAGGATAAAGGAGTTTTCCTCCCTGGACAAGGAAAAGGCCCAGGTAGGGACTATCAAATTATGGAAGTAAATGTGTGGTTATACAGGTGGTGTCAGAGAGAGGGCTTTGGATTCTTTGGACATGGGATGATGTTCCAGGAAGAAGGATTGCCAGGAAGAGATGGTATCCACCTAATAAAGGAAGGGAAGAGCATCTTCACAGGAAGGCTTGCTAACCTAGTGAGGAGGGCTTTAAACTGGGTTCTCTGGGAGATGGATATCTAAGCCCTGAGATAAGAGGGGAACTGGGATACCTGGAAGAAACACAAGGAAGAGGGTGCAACAGGAGAGGTCTCCTGATTCATATTGAGAAAGTAGGGCAATCATCTAGTTACCTTAGGTGCCTGTACATGACTGCAAGAAGACTGGGAAACAAGCAGGAAGAATTGGAAGTCCTGGCAGAGTCAAAGAACTATGATGTGATTGCAATAACAGAGACTTGATGGGGTAACTCACATGACTGGAACACTGTCATGGATGGGTATAAACTATTCAAGAAGGACAGGAGGGGAAGAAAATGTGGGGGAGTTACAATGCAGGTAAGAGAGCAGTATCATTGCTCAGAGCTCCAGTATGAAAGTGGAGAAAAGCCTGTTGAGAGTCTTTGGATTAAGTTTAAAGGCAAGAGAAACAAGGGTGATGTCATAGTGGGCATCTGTTATAGACTACCAAACAAGAAGGATGACGTATATGAGGCTTTCTTCAGACAACTATCAGAAGTTTCCAGATCACAGGCCCTGGTTCTCATGGGAGACTTCAATGACCCTGATATCTGCTGGGAGAGCAATAGAGCAGTGCAAAGACAATCTAGGAAGTTTTAGGAGAGTACTGGGGACAACTTCCTAGTGCAAGTGCTGGAGGAACCAACTATGGGCTGTGCTCCTCTAGACCTGCTGCTCACAAACAGGGAAGAATTGATAGGGGAAGTAGAAGTGGGTGGCAACCTGGGCAGCAGTGACCATGAAATTGTCAAGTTTAGGATCCTGACAAAAGGAAGAAAAGAGAGGAGCAGAATATGGACCCTGGACTTCAGAAAAGCAGACTTTGACTCCCTGGGGGAACTGACTCCAAGGATCCCCTAAGAGGCTAATATGATGGGGAAAGGAGTCCAGGAAATCTGGCTGTATTTTAATGAAGCCTTATTGAGGGCACAGGAACAAACCATCCCATTGTGCAGAAAGAATAGCAAATATAGCAGGCAACCAGATTGGCTTAATAGAGAAATCTTTGGTGAGCTTAAACACAAAAAAGGAAGTTTACGAAACGTAGAAACTTGGACAGATGACTAGGAAGGAGTATAAAAATATTGGTAGAGTATGCAGGGGTGTAATCAGGAAGAACAAAGCCCAACTGGAATTGTAGCTAACAAGAGATGTGAAGGGAAACAAGAAGGGTTCTACTGTTACGTTAGCAACAAGAAGGTCAGGAAAAGGGTGGAACCCTTTCTGAATGGGGGAAGCATCCTAGTGACAGATGATGTGGAAAAAGCTGAAGTACTCAATGATTTTTTTGCCTTAGTCTTCACAGACAAGAACAGTTCCCAGATGGCTGCACTGGAAGGTGAGAAGCCTTCAGTGATGAAAGAATAGGCTAAGGATTATTTAGAAAATCTGGACATGCACAAGTCCATGGGGCCAGATGCAAAGCATCCAAGGATGCTGGGGAAGTTGGCTGATGTGATTGCACAGTCAGTG
The DNA here is from genome assembly GCF_003597395.2 of Chelonoidis abingdonii. NCBI lineage: Eukaryota > Metazoa > Chordata > Testudines > Testudinidae > Chelonoidis > Chelonoidis abingdonii. The sequence continues at coordinate 280,351,000 of NC_133769.1, read as the reverse complement.
GCCATTATCTCTGAAAACTCATGGCAATTGAGGGAGATACTAGATGATTGAAAAAAGGCAAATATAGTGCCCAATCGCTAAAAAAGGGAAGAAGGAGAATCCAGGAACTACAGACTGTTCAGCTTCACCTCAATCCCCCCAAAAATCCTGGAGCAGATCCTCAAGCACTTAGAGGAGAGGAAAGTGATCATGAAAAGTCAACATGGATTCAGCAAGGGCAAGTCATGCCTGATTGCCTTCTATGATGAAATAACTGGCTCTGTGGATATGGGGAAAGCAGTGGACGTGATACATCTTATCTTTAGCAAAGCTTTTGATACGGTCTCCCACAGTATTCTTGCAAGCAAGTAAAAAAGTATGGATTGGATGAAAGGACTATAAAATGGATAGAAAGCTGGCTAGTGATCAACAGATCACTATCTAGTTGGCAGCCAGTATCAAGCAGAGTGCCCCAGGGGTCAATCCTGGGGGCCGGTTTTGTTCAACATCCTCATTAATGATCTAGATGATGGAATGGATTGCACCCTTCAGCAAGTTCTCTGATGGCATTAAGCTGGGGAGAGAGGTAGATATGCTGGAGAGTAGGGATAAGATCCAGAGTGACCTAGACAAATTGAAGGATTGAGCTAAAAAAAATCTGATAAGATTAAACAAGGACGAGTGCAGATTCCTGCACTTAGGATGGAAGAATCCCATGCACTGATGCAGGCTGGGACTGACTGTTTCAGCAGAAATTCTGCAGAAAAGAACCTGGGGATTACAGTAGATGAGAAGCTGTATATAAGTCAAGAGTGTGCCCTTGTTGCTAAGAAGGCTAACGGCATGCTGGGCTGTATTAGTAGGAGAATTACCAGCAGATTGAGGGAAGTGATTATTCCTCTCTATTCAGCACTGGTGAGGCCACACCTGGAGTATTGCATCCAGTTTTGGTCCCCCCACTACAGAAAGGATGTGGATAAGTTGGAGACAGTCTAGCAGAGGGAAACAAAAATGATTAGGGGCTTGGGACACATGACTTACAAGGAAAGACTGAGGGAATAGGTTTATTATGTCTGCTGAAGAGAAGAGTGAGGAGGGATTTCATGGCAACCTTCAATTACCTGAAGGGAGGTACAAAGTGGATGGGGCTAGGCTGTTCTCAGGAGTTGCAGATGACAGAACAGGGAGAAATGATCTCAAGTTTCAGTGGAGGAGGTTTAGGTTGGATATGATGGGGGGGGGAAGTATTTCACTAGGAGAGTGGTGAAGCACTGCCTTAAAAATCTCTATGGATGGAGATTCCACAACCTCTCTAGGTAACCCATTCAGCGCTTCACCACCCACCCAGTGATTCTATGAATGTACAAAACATAACTGAAGAGAAATCATTAGCCAAGTAGTTATTTCATTATATCACCGGTTAGGACTTTTACCAGAATTCACAGGGACAGTCTTATCTAACAGTCATCTATATTAGAACTGAAATTTTACTGTGTACTTTTTATAAAGTGCAGGATCTATGGGTGGATGGGTTGTTGGTGAGACAGAGTAAGAAGTTACTGGTCCTCTTTGGAGTCGTTCTGTTCTGGTTGGAAAGAGGAGTAATAAGGGGTTATACATTGTTTTGGGACAAGTCTCTGGAGAGATATCAACTGTATGTGAGATTTTTGCTTGACCCCTCAAAACATAAGTGGGTTGGGTACAGACAAGAAGTAAAGGAGAGCGAAGGGCACTTCTATTACTGTTAAAGTTGCATATTGAGAAATCAGAGTCTTTATTATTGAGCAATGGAATTTAGCATTCCCTAGGTGGTGTGTGTTGTTGTTCTGTAAAAAATTTATTATGACAGCATTTCTCTTCTGTTGGTCCCATTCATTTTATTCAGACTACTCAGATTAAGGTGATATTCAGTACGGTTAAAGGTATTAGAATCTACCTTCAGGTCTGTAGATGAGTTCCATTTTAAATCTAGCTCTAGCTGGTCTGCAGGGTCTCAGCAAAGGAGAAATTGCAGGAGCTCTGTATGTACTCCCTACATCATTGCTGTTACTTGGCCATTACTCTGCATTATGTGTGGTGCAATGCAGAATTTTGTTTGAAGGTTACTAGAAATTGACAAAGTGGGGCTAACATAATGGGATTAAATCATGAAAAATATTCAATTATGAAACAACACAAATCTGCTGTCTAAAATATAGCTGTAATGACAATATTCTCTTTATCAGCATCATCATATCATTATTATGTTTACTGCCTCTTGATTTTTTTTAGGTTTCTCTAGAGACACAATTACGTTGGGAAGAGTGACATACAGATCAAAAGCAGAAAAAAGTGCCTTGCATGCCAAAGGTATGGGTCACACACACTTTTAAAAAATAGTCAAGTATTCTGTATTGCCTTGTAACACTATGCCTACGGGAACCTAATTAGAAGACTTTGCGTTGAGTGGGACTTTCTTTAACTGCTTTCTTAGCAGAATTACAAGGTTTGATCCATCACAATGGGTATAATATATGCAACTATTCTAGAGCAATGTCCTGGATGTCTTGGATCTAGCTCGCATTGCAAGGTATCACAATTAATTGTCTGCTTTAAGTTAGAAGAAAATCAACCAAACTGGCCATTTTTTCCCTTTGCTGAGCATGGAACATTTCCAGCGTTCGACACTGTAGCTTTCTAACCCCAAAGGCAACAGAACAACTTGCTTGAGAAGCACTAGTGTAATTCCCAAGCATGAGATTACACTTCTGCTAAAAGCGCTTCTGGACCTACTTTGCAATACCAGCTTAATGGGGCAAGTCCCTTTTAGAAGAGCCCTCTTTACTCAGTTATCAGGGCTCCTAGAAACCCTATCCTTCTGTCCACATAGAATTAAGTCTCCTGGTGGGACTGTGTGTATCTCAATCAGTCACTAAGAGGCAATTAGTCACAGTTAGTTCCTCCTTCTTAGAGTCAGAGAGCAGCTGCTCTCTAGGACTTTGACTGCAATAGAAAATGAACCATGGTTGACATCTGCCATCACATATAGGTCTCCCTCTGTCCTTCAGACATAAATGAACACAATTTGACCATTGCAGACAAGGCAAACACGGTGCTCAGCATCACCCCAATGAAAACGGCATGATTAGGCTAATTATGTTTAGTGCACCAAATATTATACACACTTAGACCCTGTCTACGCCAGTGACCAAACCAAGTTTTATCAGAGATGAAGCGAGTGCCAATAGACTCATGTCTGTTACTGGGGCTCAAAGTTAATTCCATTCCTACCATACAGAAAGCTTATGGCTACTCCAAAAGATAAAAAAATGGCTACAAATTACATTACAGTTTCAAACTTATCAGATTAAAAAAAAGTAGAAAATAACAAGGATTTATTTTCCCTTTAGAAGTTTAGAAGTGACAGTTCAGAAAGGCTAAAGAGAATGAAAAGGGGCCACTCGCTCTCGGGGTTCCACATAAGGTGACAAAAATAACATGAGGAGTGATAGTGGTTGCAACCCTAACCACTGGAGTCAGGTTAAATTGACCCTGTCATATGACAAGTTTACGGACTTCACATGTTATCTCCTCGCCCCTAGTAATGTGATCTGGGCAAGGTTTACAACGTCTTAACAAAAGTCCCATATATGTCATTTTTACTCCAGTGATCGCCATTTGAAAACAGTTACCACACAGGGCTGTCTGAAATTACCATAATTTTGCCCTGTCTTTAGAATAGGAGATATCTTTGATAGTGTCTGAAAAATATACTTTTTAAAAATCTTCTGTACAATATGAAGACAAGAAGAATGAGTTCTTCTTCGAGTGCTGGTCCCTATGTGTATTCCACATGTCAGTACTCACACCTGTCATGCATCCACTTATGCACAGTTGCTCTCATGCTCCAGTCCAGACGAAGGGCATAAGAGGCGACCTTCAGTGATGGCTCTCCAGTTCCTCTTTACTGCCACAAGGCCTGAATTGGAATCCTCTATGTCCACTGATTTTTTCATTTTCTTTCTTGTAGCCTGTAAAGAGATATTGAAAATAGGTGTTTTTATTATTATTATTATTATTATTATTATTATTATTATTATTATAGTTAGAGTTATATATAATATAGTTTGTATAGCTTTGTTTTCCCCTGTGTTGGGGTGTCTCTTTCTGAGGCCTAGAACTATGCCCAGAATCATGGGGTTCAAGAATTATGTCTCCTGCCCTTGCTCTTCTCCATGAGCAAAGATCACCCTGCTGCCTCTTCTCTTGGGGGAGACATTTATCTCTTCAACGTGCATCATCTGCTTCTCATTTCACCCGCAAAACACACAAAGTTCATGAGCTTAGCTTGAGGAAACACTATGGAGAAGGCCATGTGACTTCACTCTGATCTGGGCCAGGGACACCCCACCTGCAGTACATCAGCCTAACTGACAAGCAGAGCCCTGTACACTGATCTATGAATCATTTATTTTTTGCATTGATTACTTAAATTCCCATGTATCTCTCTGAGGTTTGACAGGCTCTTGTCCCAAGATCAGGCCCAGTATCGTAAAAATTCCTGTTTAGTTGAGAACTCTGATGTGCACAATTGTGACATCTTTATACTTTAGGAACCCTTCTTTATTTGTAATAGTTTATTAACACATTTATCAAAGTCACAAACACTCAAACCAAGCAACATAGATAGAGATAATACAGAAAGTACATCTGAACATACTTATACTCACACCATCCCTTGTAGAACAATTTTAAATGTTAGCCATTATATTCCTCCTCACCATCACCTTCCTCATTGTCAATGGCCATCATCCTAGTATCTCCTAAGGGCTACATCTCTCTCTCCCACTGCCCACAGGATGGGTGAGTCTTTGTGCATGCCTGTTAATGGTTCAGGACCACTTAAGACCCTGAAGTAGGAAGGTAAAGCACAGTGGGAAAAAATAATCCAAATGTCACATTAGTGGTTCTAGCTCTTGAAACATAAAGACCGTCATCCTGAAGCTCCATTGAAGAGTGCTGGACTTGATTAATTTGGTCTTTTGCAAGACAGAGCCTGGAACAATAACAAATTGTCAACTAAAGTGAAAATCCATATTTATGATACATCTCTTTTATTCACTCTTCTATTTGGCTCAGAAACAAGGACAACTTATGGCAAACATGTCAAAAGACTAAACAGTTTTCATATCAAATGTTTGTGTAAAAGTCTTTGAATAAGATAGCAACACAGAGTGATAAATGTAGAAGTCTTTAATCATCCTGGTATGTCTTCTGGAGAGACATTGCTACAGCACAAGATGTTACTTTGGTAACAGAGGCACTCTCTCTGCTCCAACACTCAGGAAGAAGTGTTCTTGGAGTATTGACAGCTCCACCAGTGGAGCAAGAGCAGGTCTCTGATTTAGATGCTCCACCTAGTTATTCATCTTCTTGCAGAGAGATGAAAAGATCTCTACAACTCTCTGTCAAGTCTCATCTCCTCGCACCACTGGTACCTGATACTTTGGAGTCCCCCTCAACTGGTTGACCCTTTGTATTAGCTCTACTGGGGACCATGTGTCCCAGAAGGCAGGTGTCCAGTCTGCATCCTCGTGCCCTGCCACAACTCTCCCACATGGCATCTGCTGGATCCATTGGAGTATGAAATGGAGGAAATTGAGCCAGGTCTGCATAGACCTATGGTGAGCTTATCCTCATCTCCAGAGGAAGCAATTACTCTCCCTTCACCCTCTCTATCAAATTACTATGAGCAGTATCAGGATCCACTGCAGAAGAATGACCTTCAGATGCCAATAGAACAGGTCCAGAATTCCCATCATTGGCTCCTCTACAATCTGCAACTGATAGGTCCAAGAAAGGTGATGCTCCTGGCAAATGAGGTCATCATGGAACCAGCCAGAGTATGTTGGAATATCCCAGCATGCTGTGCCCCAACACATAAAAGAGCTCAGAGGCATTATTTTGTCCTGGCCAAAGGACCTGTGTTCCTTTTCACCCACCCAGGAACCAACTCACCTGTAGAGCAAGCAGCCACAAAAAGAGCAAGATCACAACATCCCACAACTGTTCCAACTGACCCGGGCTGGAAGACTTTGGACCTTTTGGGAATAAAGGTATTTTCCTTTAGAAGGCTCCAATTTCATAACACTGTCAGATTTTGTTAGCAAAATACAATTAGAACAGCAACTCTAGATTGGCAGATTTTAAGGACAAACATCACCTTGAGGACAGAGCCCAACTTCAATCCTTCATTGAGGAAGGCAGGATAGTGGCAAAAACTCCTTACAAGATTCAGTGGATGCAGCTGATATGGCATTTAGAGGGCTAGTCACTGATATAATTAAGAGGTGCGAGATGGCTTAATTCTTTGGGGTTCCCCAGGGACGTGCAGAATACCATGGAGGATTTAGCATTTGACTAGTCAAACTTCTTCAGTGAGAAAACTGAAGAGTCAAACTCCTTGAAAGAATCTAGATCAACACTCCGCTCCCTGGGAATTTACAGCTCAGCCCTGAAAAGAAAATACCACCGACAGGTATATAGGGCAAGACCACCCTCTCCATAAGCATTCTACCACTGTTCAAGTGATAGAGTTCAGAGGCCTTGATTTCTCAGCCCCGTCTATTTGCATAACCTCTACCCATTCCCATCCACTTGCTAAGGGCTACTTTTGACCGCCTACCTTTACTGATGCCAAACAATTCTTCTTCCACTCATTCTTTGGGAGCTATCTCTCAAATTTTGATCACATTTGGAACAAGTGGTTTCTAGACATCATCCACCATAGTTACTTCATCAGATTTCAGTTCCTTTGCCCCCACAACACCCTTTCCGGTTCCTCTTCATGGATCACTTCTACAAGGTGATTCTTCACCAGGAAGTGGATTCTCTTTTCCAAAAAGAGACAATAGAATTAGTGCCACCTCTGTAACAGAGTAGAGGATTCTATTCCCCATATTTCTTAGTCCCCAGAAAAGACAAGGGGGGAAACCCATTCTGGACCTTTAACAACTAAACATCTTAATTTGAAAATTTAGGATGGTTTCACTATCATCAATTATCCCCAATTTTTGGGAGGAAATCTGGTCAGCAACTCTCGACATGAAGGGCATCTATTTCTGTATAGATACTCATCTGTCCCACAGAAAGTATTTTTGGTTCCTGGTAGGTCAGAGTCCTTCCCTTTAAACTGGCAAAGGCACCCAGGATATTCATGGTTTCTCTGTTATGGCAGCTCAAATGATATTTCACAGCTACACAGTTTTCCCATAATTGTACAACTGGCTCCTAACAGGTCTCTTCAACAAAAAGGTCAGATGGGTGAGTTTGTTTCTTCTTCATCTTCTACAAGTGCTGATTGTCTGTGTGAACAATGAAAAGTCCATCTTGAGCCACACATGGATGATAAATTTATTCAGAGTGACACTGGACTCAGTTTCAGCAAAAGCTTTCCTCCCCAAAGAAATATTTCAAATTGATGAGCAATCTGATAACACAGATTATTTGGAAACAAACAAAAATATGATCAAAATATGCCTTTTTCTGCTTGGCCACATACCTTCTTGTACTTATATGACACCATTTGCCAAACTTCAGCTATTTTGCTTATAAGCCAGGCTCTGGTTTGTGTACTTACCAAAAAAAGGGTCATATGGATACCAGAGTGACTGTTCCCACCAGGGTCATTGCTTCTCTTAGCTGGTAGCTGAACCTGGAATGAGTGTAAGTAGGATTCCCCGTCAACACCCCCACCTGCAGTGCCATCATTATAACAGACTCATCCCTTCTAGGGTAGGGTGCTCACCTGAATGACCACACCATACAAGGCACATGGACACCATGGGAGTCTGGGCTGCACATCAACCTGCTGGAATGAAAGCAGTCTACCTGGCCTCCTGGGCCTTTCTTCTACTCGCACATTCGCTCCATATCCATATAACATGAGAGAACATCACCACTGTCTCTTATATAAACAAGCAGGGTAGAGCAAAATCTGCCTGGAACCTTATAGGCTTTGGAGTTGGTGGCTCATAAACCATGTTTCTATCCAAACCACATACCTACCAGGTGATCAGAATTCTCTCATGGACAGCCTAAGCCAGTATCTCTCTGCAGACGATGAGTGGGAAATATACAAATCTGTCCTGAGGGACACTCAAATGGGATCTTTTTGTGTCAGATGAATAGGAAACTTTTCTTGTACTGCTCCAGAGCAGCTATGGGTCATGACTCTCAGGGCAACACTCTCCTGTTATCATGGTCAAACCAACTCATATATGCCTTTTGCCTCATTTAACCCCCTGCTATCACACCTCTGGAGAAAAGTCCTGAGTCATTCTTACAGCAGCCAACTGGCCCAGACAGTTTTGGTTCCTGGAACTTTTGAGAATGTCAGCCCGTTCTCCTATCAGGATCCATCCCTTCCCAGAATTTCTAACTAAGGAAAATGACAAAAATCACTCCATTCCATACCCACTTCAACTCACAGGTTTTTGGATGGACATCAGATCTAGAATTATCATGTTCAGAAGCCATTAAAGCCATTCTTGCTCAGAATAAGATTCAACTTGGATCTGCTACCTTGCTAAATGGAGATGTTTTTCTACCTACGTATAGCACCATCAGTCTTCCTCAGACTGTGAAGATATCCCAGTCATTTTAGATTATCTCCTATCATTGAGGAACACAAGTCTTTTTCTTAGTTTGTTGCAGGTCTGTTGCAGCATGGTCAGTACTTTCTTCCTTCAGCAGATTGGTGCTCCATTTTTACTCAGACAACAATAGTTAATTCTTGAAGGGTTTAGTCAAGACCTTCACACCAGTGGCTGCCTGCACCTCAATGGGACTTCAGTCTCATCCTGTCAATACCCACCAGGTCACCATTTGAATCTTTAGCCACATGCTCTATATCTTTCCAATTCCTCTTATTTCAGCCAGAAGGGTGAGAGAGATGGGAGCACTCATGGCTGATGTACCATATGCCATTTTTCACAAGAAGAAAGCCTCCCTCCACCTTCTTCCTAAATTCCTCCCTAAAGTAATGGCTGAATCCCATGTCAACCAATCTGTCCACTCTCTGAAACCCCATGCTCCCATTGAAGAGAAGAGACTTTATTCTCTGCATGTCATTCTACCTGCTAAGGACCAAACCAATCAAAAAATCACCAACACAAATTTCTTGCTTTAGCAGAAAGCACAAGTAATATCTTCTCAGAGAATCTCTAAATGGATTTCTGGTTGCATCATACACCAAATAGCATGCAAGTCCCCCACAGATGGGTAAGGGCACACTCCAACTGCACGTGTGTCAAATGGACACATATTGTGATAGGGCTTGTTTGCATTTTTTGTTTCGAGGGAAGGGCACAGGGGTTGTTCAACTAAATAAGAGCAGCTTTATGTTCCAGATGAGGGTGTCCTGGGAATTCTTCTAGTAAAGACTGCATAGAAGAAGTGGTAAAACTACACATCTACCAGTAAATGGCCTCACTCATTTCAGGGCCAACTTTGCCCTTTTGGGGGCTGTATTGGTTGGCTCTGCAGTGAACCTTTCTTCAGCAGGACTTCCTGTCACCAGGCACTCACAACCTTGGTTGTTCTGGCAAAAAATGGATCTAGCCCCTTGTATGGAAAGGAAATATCAGTTCATCAAGCACTGAAATGCAACCACTGCTGGAGTTGAAGATGGTAGCCCTTAAACAGTGTAAATCAACACTCAACAATAGGGGACATAGGAAGTGAAAAATACTTCAGCTAAATGAAATAGCAAAGATATTTTAATTAGACACTGCAATTATCCAGGTGGAATTTTGCCAGGACACTGAGGATAACACCCATGAACTTGCAAAAATGAATGCTGTGGGATTTTAATTATCCCACATGGTCAGGACATCACTTTTATATCTCATCAGCATATATTATAAGTGCATGACAATGGACTTGTTCAGGCAATCCTTTGCTTCTCTCTCTTTTCCAGGAACTCAAGAAGTGGATGTGAGTTTCCTTGTGTCTGCTTCCAGATACCTTACTTTTAGAAAAAAAAAATCTATTTTTCCTGCTGTTTAAGTAATTCATTCACAGTGACTTCTAATTAATTAATAAAGATCTCAATAAGTTAAGGACCAATTCCACTTTCTCAAGTAATGCTTTGTTACTTGTAATTCATGAATCTGCATAATGTGGAAACTTTTGTCACCAAGTGCCTTTGCTTCTTTTAAATTAATGTAATTAATTAACCATTCTTACATCAATTCTTGTTAAGCTACCTTTAATTTTAACCATATTGTACCAAAAATTTCCACTTAACAATATTTTACATGGACAAATCCTCTTTCAATATCACTTGGAGTATTTTTAGAATAAATCACTGTGCTATTTTAAAGCACTGTTTTATTTTTGCATGAATTGCACTGACAATGTTGAAAAATGAAGTTACGCTTTTCAGTGGATTTGAGGTTATTATATTTATTGCTACTCCCATTTAATTAACCAGTCTGACTCATGGCATCTAAAAAAGAAACACAACACTTCCAGCTCCACTGAATAATTCCAACCCTACTGACTTTGTTTGGAATTTAGCTTTTCTTTCGTGTATGTTTTTACACGATAACAAAGCAACACTTTTCCACATGAGTATGTTTTCATCTAATCCTATCAAACTGTTTTGTGTGCATTAGATGTGAGAAGTAATGTAAATGTTCATATTTTCTCTGCTAACTAGACATGCCAAACCCACTCAAAAAAAAATGCAGAAATTGGGCTTGTTTATGGTTTAATTTGCTTCTGAGTCGCAATCTGGCTAGTGTTTGGCTTGTAGCTTGTTGCTTATTGTAGCTTGCTGTTTTGTTTTGTTTTATATATCTACTCCCAGCAAGCAGGGACAAGCAGGGGCAAGGCAGAGAATGAGGGTTCCACAGCTGGACCACCACAGTCCCAGACTGTACGCCGGGGGTTCTAGTCACATAGAGTGTTTGGGTTCTTAAAGATTGGCTTATTTTGTCCTTGTTTTGAAATGGGATTAGCTTGATTTTTAGTTTATGATGAAATCTGAGGTGCTTATTTACTGTGTGCATAGTATTGTTATAATGACTCTAGCTGTTTCTCTTTTTATTGTTTCTTCAGCTGATACTTATTAAACAATTAAACTTTGACACTCATTTGTAGCTCCTTAATGAATGAGAAAGAATGTGAAAGTTGAACTACCTTCTTCTGAACTTATGACCGTAAGGGCTTGTCTACACTAGCACTGGTTGGGAATTTTTAGCTGGAATGAATTTCCAATAGAAAAGGCCTTTTTCACAAAATTAAAACTTTCTGCCAGAAAATTTCAATTTTCTTTAAAAAATTGCATTTTCCAGTGGGAAAATTGAAATGATGGCTCCTCAGCTGCCTGCCTACAAGGCTTTGTCAATTCACTTTCTGCCTGCTTACAGGACGATGGAGAGCACCAGAAAGGGAGGGTTGGGTCATTCGCGTTCTCCCCTCACACACCTGAGTGAGAGATGTGTACGGAAGGCTGTATGTGTCACCTCTCTCTGTGTGTGTGTGGAGGGCTAGGGGTGTATTTGTCACTCCTCCCTATGTGAATCCTAAAGACTTAAAGATAAGAAGGTAAATAAAAAGAATCCAGCTATGTGGTATTTCTTTTTAACAGAAGCTCAGTCAACTTGATGTTAATCTGAATATTTGTACTGCATAGTTCTGATTGATTGCCATTGAACTCGCTTGAATACGAGAAATTTTACCATATTCAGCACAGGGAAATATGGTCACCCTACCTAAAAAGTATGGGTCAGGTGTGGGAATCTTCCTCACATCATCTGCAGTGAAGGCTGATGCAAGGAACTCATTTAGCTTCTCCACAACAACCCTGTCTTCCTTGAGTACTCCTTTAGCACCTCAATTGTACAGTGTTCCCTGTGATTGTTTAGCAGATTTCCTGCTTCTGATGTAATTTAAAAAAATGCCATTCATTTTGTGTCTTGCCAATTGCTCTTCAAATTCTCTTTTGGACTGCCTAATTATACTTTTGAACTTCACTTGCCAGAGTTTGTATTCCTTTCTCTTTTCCTCTGTAGGATTTGACTTTCCATTTTTTAAAAGGATGTCTCTTTGTCTCTGTCTGTCTCTTTTACTCTGTCATTTAGCAACGGTGGCATTTTCTTCACTGTTTTGTTTTGGGGGGTGGATATATATATATATTTTGGCAACTATTATTAATTATTTTGTTAATTAATTACATTATGATACCTATTACCAAATGGTTCAGAAATATTCAACTTTTGGACCAGATCCTGTGTGCTACTTAGGACTAAATTGAGAATTCCCTTTCCTTTTGTGGGCTCTGGGACTAGCTAATCCAAGAAACAGTCATTAATGGTGTCTAGAAATTTTATCTCTGCATCCCATCCTGAGGTGTCATAGAATCATAGACCTGGAAGGAACATCAGGAGACGATCTAATCCAGTCTCCTGCACGCAAGGCAGGAATAAGTATTATCTAAACCAGGGGTCTCAAAGTCTCGGCCCGCAGGCCATCTGTGGCCCGAGAATGTCCCCACTGCGACTGCTGCCGACAATCTCTGCTGCAGGTGCCGCCCCCCACAGCTCCCATTGGCTAGGGGGAGGGACAGAGATACTATCATTAGTTGCCAGGCAGAGTTAGACATGGAGGTAGCATCACTTTTTTTCCACAATAAATATAAACAAGTCAAAATACCAAACACAATTATCTAATGCACACCTTGCTGCAATCCTGAAGGTTTCAACTGCTCAGTCAATGAGGCCAAACATCAACAAACTGACAGAAGTAAAGTGTTGCCAGGTGTCTGGCAAACTCTAAAAACTCTCTGACAGGCTAAGAATTGTATAAAGTTGTATGACGGTTTTATTATTTCTAAGAAATTTGAAATAAAAATAATACAATATAAATATTTTCTTTTCTGAACACCATCGTCAGTGATATTATTGGCCCGCTGGAAGGATTTGAGGACTGGTACTGTGTCATAGTATACTTCCTCAATTTGAACCTTAGAGTCCAAAAAATGAGGTACTAGCATGAAATCCTCTAAGCTTAATTACCAGCTTAGATCTGATACGCTGCCACCAATCAGGATTCTGAGTGCCCGATAAACTCTGGTCTCCCCAAAACCTTCCCTGGGGACCCCAAGACCCAGACGCCCTGGATCTTAATACAAGGAAAGTAAACTCTTTCCCTCACTAGTGCCTCTCCTAGGCTTTCCCTCCCTGGGTTACCCTAGAAGATCACTGGGATTCAACTCCTTGAATCTTAAAACAGAGGTTTTCCACCTCACCCAGAGGCAATACAGTTTCAAAGCTTCCTGTCCGACAAAGGGATTCCCTCCTCCCTTTCTCCTTTCTCCCCAATTCCCTGGTGAGATCAATTCCTGAGCCTCAAATGGGGAAAAATCAAAACAGATCTTTAAAGAAGTTTTTTAATAAAGAAGAGAAAAATAAGAAATCTCTGTAATTTCAAGATGTATATTACAGGGTTTTCAGCTTTTAGAAATGGAGAAGCTTTCTCCAATGAAATACAATTTAACACACTTCCAGCAAATGCACATGCAAATAAAGAAACCAATTAAAAAGACTATACCCGCCTTTCTACCTTGTACTTACAATAATGTAATAGAGATTAGAGAAGCCTGTAGGTACGTGTGGTCACTCTCAGAAACCAGAGAGAACAAAGCAAAACCCAAAAACCACAAACAAAGGCTTCCTTCCCTTGAGATTTGAAAGTATCTTGTTTCCTGATTGCTGCTCTGGTCAGGTGTTGTTTGTTAACCCTTTCCAGGTGAAAGAGACATTAACCCTTAGCTATCTGTTTATGACATACTGGCCCCAAGGTAAACTGAATTTGAGACCCCGATCTAGATTATCCCTGACCGATGTACATCCAACTTGCTCTTAAAAACCCCCAATGATGAAGATACCACAACCTCCCTAGGCAGTTTATTATAGTGCTTAACCACTCTGACAGTTAGGAGGTTTTCCTAATGTCCAACCTAAACTGTCCTGGCTACAATTTAAGCCCATTTCTTCTTGTCCTATCCTCAGAGGTTAAGAAAAACAATTTTTCTCCCTCCTCCTTGTATCAAACTTTTACATACTTGAAAACTGTTATCATATCCTCTCTCAGTCTTTTCTTCTCCAGACTAAACAAACTAATTTTTTTTCAATCTTCCTTCATAGGTCATGTTTTCTAGGCCTCTAATCATTTTTCTTACTCTTCTCTGGACTTTCTCCAATTTGTCCACATCTTTCCTGAAGTGTGGCACCCTGCATTGGACACAATACTCCAGCTAAGGCCTAATCAGCACAGAATAGAGCGGAAGAATTACTTATCATGTCTTGCTTGCAATACTCCTGCTAATACATCCCAGAATGATGTTTGCTTTTTTTGCAACAGTGTTACACTGTTGACTAATATTTAGCTTGTGATCCACTATGACCCCCAAATCCCTTTCCACAGTATTCCTTCCTAGGCAGTCTTTTCCCATTTAATATATGTGCAACTGATTATTCCTTCCTAAGTGGAGCACTTTGCATTTTTCCTTATTGAATTTTATCCTATTTACTTCATACCATTACTCCAGTTTGTCCAGATTATTTTGAATTTTAATCCTATTCTCCAAAGCACTTGCAATGCCTCCGAGCTTGCTATCATCCAAAATCTTTATAGGTCTACTCTCTCTGCCATTATCTAAATCATTGCTGAAGATATTGAACAGAACCGGACACAGAACCAGTCCCTGCAGGACCCCAATCTTTATGCCCTTGCAGCATAACTGTGAACCACTGTTAACTACTCTCTGGGAGCAATTTTCCAACCAGTTATGCACCTACCTTATAGTAGCTCTATTTAGGTTATATTTCCCTAGTTAGTTTATGAGAAGGTCATGTGAGACAGTATCAAAAGTCTTACTTAAGTCAAGATATACCATATCTCCTGCTTCCCCCCATCCACAAGGCATGTTATCATGTCAAAGAAAGCTATCGGGTTGGTTTAACACTATTTGTTCTTGACAAATCCATGATGACTGTTATTTATCACCTTATTGTCTTCTAGGTGTCTGCAAATTGATTGATTCATTATTTGCTCCATTATCTTTCTGGGTACAGATGTTAAGCTGACTGGTCTGTAATTCCTCAGGCTGTCCTTATATACCTTTTTTATAGATGGGCACTATATTTGCGCTTTTCCAGTCTTCTGGAATGTCTCCCTACTTCCATGACTTTTTCAAAGATCATTGCTAATGGCTCAGATATCTCCTCAGTCAGCTCCTCGAGTATTCTAAGACGCATTTCATCAGGTCATGGTGATTTGAAGACATCTGACTTGTCTAAATAATTTCTATCTTGTTCCTTCCCTATTTTAGACTCTGATCCCACCACCCTTCTTGGTGTAAACTGAAACAAAGAAATAATTAAGCACGTCTGCCATTTCCACATTTTCTGTTACTGTCTTCCCCCTGTCATTGAGTAACGGGCCTACTCTGTCCTTGAGCTTCCTCTTGCTTCTACTGTGTAGTAAGATGAGGCCCTGAGACATAAACCCTTGTATCACAGACCCGGTATGAGGCCTCAGGCCTGAATTGAAGTAATGGTCAAGACATTGCTAACATAAAGCAAAGTTAGGTTGTGAGCCAGAGGCAGGCCCTGCTCACAGAAGTTGGCAAAAGCATGTAAACACTAATAAGATGAACATATTCCAGGACAGCACCCAACCAGATAACAAGGAACAGGCAGGTCCAGCCTAAAGACAATATAAAAGGACAATATGATGTATACACAATATGACCTTTCTCTTAAAGCAGAGCAGAGCGGACAGGGAGCTGCAGACAGGGGAGTTTGAGAGGGAGTTTGACAGAGGGAGGCTTACGATGGTTAGGAAGACCCGCAACACCTGTGCCGGCACTGCTTCTGTCTCCTCCACTGAGCCTGTAGCCAGACAGAGCACCAGAAGCCATGGATCTTCTACCCAGATTTTGTGTGTTTGCAAAACCTGTAACTTGCAACACTTACTGATAATCCAGGCGGGAGGGCAAATCCAAATGAAAGGTGCCTACTGGTGATCCTCACTTCAGCAGGTCGAGAGCTACACGGAGGAGGGCTAGGTGAGAAGCCCTATCCCACGACAATCCTGCGACACTGTCTCATGTGGAGACAGTTCGAGGTACTGCCAGTTCACAAGGACAGCACACACCACGTGCGGAGAGAGATGGCTTCAGGGAACACGGCACTGCTTACTTAGCAGCGGCGCGATGCTCCAACCCCTGCTGCAACCCTCCCGCCGTGTAAAGGTAACGTTATGCTCTTCTTGATACAGGAGAGACAAGACATCACCCACACATAAGAGGAGAAGACTCGACCCTAAGCGCTGGGAGGTCGCTTACCACTCGAAAATAGAATTGTAAGGTATGGTGGACGGAGAACTTCGCGAGGGGGACGGAGGCGCTCACTGTCGCCCTACATTCATCTCAGGAGGTATGCTGCTGCCGGGGGCCCATATCCGAAGTTTACAGAGGGCATTGTCGAGGATTATCCGCCTCTGACTACAACCCCATGCTACTCATCCATGTGGCACATGATACTGGATGTGATGCGAGCGGATCAAAAGTGACTACAGGGCTCTGGGAGATGGGTGAAGGAGTTTGGAGCACAGGTGGTATTCTTCGATTCTTCCTGTCAAAGGGGCCTGGGCAGAGACAGATGCATCATGGAGGTAATACCTGGCTGCGAAGACTGTCGCCAGGAGGCTTTGGCTCATCAACCACGGGATGCAATTGGAGGAAGGACTGTAGGCAGAGATGGGTTCACCTTCGAGGAGGGAAAGACCCTATTTGCACACAGACGCTCAACTTAGTGAGAGGGCTTTAAACTAGGTTCGACGGAACAGGTGAGCAAAGCCCACAGGTAAAGTGGGAACAGAAGACCTGGGAGATGGATGCGAAACAAGAGGGAGCATGGGCTATAATGGCAGAGAAAAGGAGGGTCAGGGCAAAACGGGAAGCAAGATCAAATCAGTATATTAGATGCCTATATACAAATGCAAGAAGTTGATAATAAGCAGAAGAACTGGAAGTGCTAATAAATAAATACAACTATGACATTGATGGCATCACTGAAACTTGGTGGGAATAATACACATGATTGGAATGTGTGTGGATGGGTATAGTTTGCTCAGGAAGGACAGATGGAAAAAGCGGAGGAGAGGTTGCCTTATATATTAAAATGTACACACTTGGACTGAGGTGGAGAAGGACATGGAGATGGAAGTGTGAGAGTGTCTGGGTTAAGATAAAGGGGTAAAAAACAAGGGTGGTTGTGCTAGGAATCCTACTACAGGCACCTAACCAGGTGAAAGAGGTGATGAAGGCTTTTTTTAAACAACTAACAAAATCTCCAAAGCCCAGATTTAGTGGTGATGGGGACTTCAAACTATCCAGATAAATTTGGGAAAATAACACGCAGGGCACAGACTGCCAATAAGTCCTGGACTGCATTGCAGACAACTTTTATTTCAGAAGGTGAAAAAGCTACTGGGGGGAAGCTGTTCTAGACTTGATTTTAACAAATAGGAAGGAACTTGTTGAGAATTTGAAAGTAGAAGGAAGCTTGGTGAAAGTGATCATGAAATCATAGAGTTTGCAAATCTAAGGAAGGGTAGAAGGAGACAAGCAAAATAGAGACCATGGATTTCAGGAAGGTGGATTGGTAAGCTCAGAAGCTGAAGGTAAGGTCCCATAGGAATCAAGACTGGGGGAAAACAACTGAGGAGAGTTGGCAGTTTTCAAAGAGACACTATTAAGGGCTCAAAAGCAAGCATTCCGATAGTAGCAGATAAGAAAATTGGCAAAAGACCACCTTGCTTAACCCACGAGAATCTTGCATGACCTACAAATAAAAAGGAGTATATAAAAAATGGAAATAAGGTCAGATTACAAAGGATGAATATAGGCAAATAACACGGAATGCCGGGGCAAGATTAGAAAGGCAAAGCACAAATGAAGCTCAAACTAGCTATGGGAATAAAGGGAACAAGAAGACATTTATAATAATTAGAAGCAAGAGGAAGACCAAGGACAGGTAACCCGCTCAGTGAGGAGGAAGAAACAGTAACAGGAAACTTGGAAATGGCAGAGATGCTTAATGCCTTCTTTTTCAGCTTCACTGAGAAGTCTGAGGAAGACTAACATAGGAATGGGAAGGGAGTAGGTAGAAGATAAAATAAAAAGAAGCAAGTTAAAAATCACTTAGAAAAGTTCGATGCCTGCAAGTCACCAGGGCCCGATGAAATGCATCCTAAATACTCAAGGAGTTAATAGAGGAGGTATCTGAGCCTCTAGCTATTATCTTCGGAAGTCATGGAGACGGGAGAGATCCAGAAGACTGGAAAAGGGCAAATATAGTGCCCATCTATAAAGGGAATAAAAACAACACAGGCAACTACAGACGCAGTAGTTTAACTTCTGTGCAGGAAGATAATGAGCAAGTCATTAAAGAAATCATCTGCAAACACTTGAAGGTGGTAAGTGATAGGGAATAGTCAGCATGGATTTGTAAAGAACAAATCATGTCAAACCATCTGATAGCTTTCTTTGTAGAAAAGAGCCTTGTGGATAAGGGAGAGCGGTGGAGTGGTATACCTAGACTTAAGTAAGGCATTGGTATGCTCTCACATGATATTTCTTATCGATAAAACAGGCAAATACAATGAGATGGGGCTACTATAAGGTGGGTGCATAACTGGCTGGATAACCCTACTCAGAGAGTGGTTATATGGCTCCGAATCCTGCTGGAAATGTATAACAAGTGGGTTCCACAGAGGTCTGTTTGGGACCGGCTCTGTTCAATATCTTCATCAACGACTTAGATGTGGCATAGAAGTAAGCTTATTAGTTTGCGACGATAAACAAACTGGGAGGGATTGCAACTGCTTTGGAGACAAGGTCAAAATTCCAAAATGATACTGCAACAAATTGGAGAAATGGTCTGAGTAAACCGGATGAAGTTCAATAAAGACAAATGCAAAGTGCTCCACTTAGAAGGCAACAATCAGTTCACTATACAGAAAATGGAAAAGACTGTCTAGGAAGGAGTATGGCAGAAAAGAGATCTAGGGGTCATAGTGGACCACAAAGCTAAATATGAGTCAACAGTGTGATACTGTTGCAAAAAAAGCAACGCGATTCTGGGAATGCATTAACAGGTGTGTTGTAAACAAGACACGAGAAGTCATTCTCCCACTCTACCTGCTGCTGGTTAGGCCTCAATGGGAGTATTGTGTCCAGTTCTGGGCACCGCACTTAAGAAAGATGTGGAGAAATTGGAGAGGGTCCAGAGAAGAGCAACAAGTTATGATTAAAGGTCTTGGAACATGACCTATGAAGGAAGGCTGAAAGAATTGGTTGTTTAGTTTGGAAAAGAGAAAGACTGAGAGGGGACATGATAGCATTTTTCAGGTACTAAAAGGGTGCATCAGGAGGAGGGAGAAAACTTCTCCACTTTAGCCCTAAGGATAGAACAGAAGCAATGGGCCTTATACTACAGCATAGGAGATTTAGGTTGGACATTAGGAAAAGTTCCTAACTGTCAGGTAGTTAACACTGGAATAAATTGGCCTAGGAAGTTGAGATATTAAGAGTAGGATAGAAAAGTCTATCAGGATGTCTAGACAGTATTTGGTCCTGCCACAAAGGCAGGGGACGGACTCGATGCCTCTCGAGGTCCCTTCCAGTCCTAAAGTCTATGAATCTATAAGATCTGGTTACAAGTGTTCTTTGAGGCCAGAACTGATAGATTAGATAAGGAGTGATTCATTGTGAAAAGTGTTTGCCCACTGACATAGAGTGTTTAACATTTTGTGTGTGGCCTTCATTAAAGCATAGTGATTTCTTTAGTTTTACCCACCTAGTTGTTGATGAGATACTTTATGCACTGGATGAGGTACTACATATTCTGATAGGCATGTATAGATCTCAGGTATCTTGAATGATGTGTTTAGAGGGAATTTATCATCATAGCAGTGGAGATATGTCTGCAGGTTTTGAATTTTTTGTTCTAGCAGGGTCAGGTACTGCTTTGAGTTTGTGTGTCTTGGGCTGTGTGGAGCTTGCTTCTAATAATGAGCTTGGAGAGGTTGGGGGTTGTTTGAAGGTCTGAAGAGTGGATGGGGAAAGATTTTTTTTTTTTCGGATTTGGTCCCTATTAAGCATGCGTTGTAACTGTTTGATTACAGTTGAACTTCAACAACGACCACACATACATCAAACTCTCTCCAGGAACCCCCCCGCCCACACACACACACACACACACACCAGCATCAACCTCCTGGACACCACAATCATCTTCAACAATGGAATCCTACGGACAGCTATACAGAAAAACATAATGATCACCACACTTACAATCACAGATACAATAACTACCCCAGGCACATCTAGAAATTTGTAATCTATGACAAGTCATCGAAATACAAAAGAATATGCTTAGAGGAGAAAGTCCGTGATACACACCATAATGCACTTAAAAAAAAAACACTTTCACCAAACTGTGACACTCTATCAGAGAAGTAGTCTGTGTCATGGAATGGGCCACCCAAATATTTTTCAAAACCTGCGTCAATAAAAAAATTAAAAAAAACAGAAAAGCCACAGTCTACACGCCACTAGTTGTCACATACAACCACACACTTGAACCCACATGAGGTATCATCAAACAGTTACAATCCATACTTGATGGGGACCATACTGTGAAAGAAATCTTTCTGAACCTGCTCTTATGGCCTTCCTTCTGTCCCCCTAATCTCTACAATCTTATCATCAGAAGCAAGATCCCCACAAAGCAGGACATACCGACTCAAAGCAGCACCAGACCGTGCCACAAACAACAGATACTAAACCTTTGAATCCATGGACCCTACACATCCCTATTACAAAAGTTGGCATATGTCCTCCAGTGCACTGAATGCCCCAGGAACAACTGTTGGAGTGAAACCACACAATCACTATGGTCCCAAATGAACTCATGCAAAAAATGATAAAAGACAAAAATACCCTTTCACCAGTGGGGAAGCACTTTTCATAAAGCAGTCACTCCACATCTCCTTCTATCTGTTCTTGTCTTCAAAGGAAACCTGCAGAAAACCTTCAAGAGACAAGCTTGGGAATTTAAATGCACAACTGTACTATACGCTAAAAGACATGGTTTTAACAGTGACACTGGTTTTATAGCTAAATAAAACCATTTGTAACCTACTAATCTTCCTTTTTCCTATGACTGCAGACGTTTTAATTGCCCATTTCATTTTAAGTAGTTTCTTGCTGTGGTAAACGTCTGTCCCAAATCTGGACCTTAGCGTACAAAATCTGGGTGCTTACTGTGGTAAACGTCTGTCCCAAATCTGGACCTTAGCGTACAAAATCTGGGTGCTTACTGTGAACCTCCCCAAGCTTATACCCAGCTTGGATCTTATCTCGCTGCCACCAGCCGAAGTTTTCCAGGGTTTCAGCCTCCTCGGGTTCCCCAAACCTTTCCTTGGGGGACCCCTCCAAGACCCAGAGCCCCTGGGTCTCCTCTATCTCATCCCCCAGCTTCCCCCCCTTTCCTGGGTTAGCCGGTGCGATGCTGTCCTATTCCCTTTGAATACAACCAGAGAGGCAATCTAGCTTCCCCGAGGCTATGCATTCAAACCTAGTCAGCTCACACAAGAGATTCACCCCTCCCTTTGTCCCGTAGCCTTTTCCCGCCCTGGGACAATAGGAAAGTAAGACACAGCCTGTCACAGATACTACAGAACAGAAATTCCTTCCCCTTTGCCTCACTAGGAAAAGAAACTCCCACAGTTTTAAAAAGAAAACTTTATATAAAAGAAAGAAAATACAGAACAATAATACTGCATTAAGAAACTCAATACAGGAATATGGCTTATAAGAAAATAGGAATAAACAGTCTGATTTAAAAGATAGCCCAAATTAAACCAGTCCAGCAAATCAACACCCACTGTAAATACAAATCAAAGCACATCACAGCCCCACGATTACTTTGGTGTCCTTTGTACTCACACTTGATAGTAGAATATTGAAAGAAGATGGAGCGGAGTTAGAAGAAAAAAAGCTTGTTTACTCACAGCCGAGGAAAACAAAAAGACCCTGAGTTTCCAGTTCCCTCCCAGACTCTTAAAAAAAAATCCAGGTCTCTGATTGGTCCTCTGGTCAGGTGTTTGGTTCCCCCTTTGTTCACCCTTTACAGGTAAAAGAAAATTAACCCTTACCTATCTACTTATGACACTTGCAAAGGTAAAAATTAATATTAATCTCTAATGCTTAACAATCTCTCCCACCTTGTGTTTGGCTCTGACGCTCTAGGTACCTTCTTCAGAACTGAGAAAGATCTCTGTAACTCTCAAAATATTGTCTCTTTCATTAGAAGAAGTTGGTCCAATCACCCATTTGGCCCATGTCTACATTTACTAGGGATCAACAATGCTGCTATTGATGTAGCAGGGGTCGATTTAGTGGATCTAGTGAAGACCCTCTAAATTAACTGAAGAGTGCTCTCTGGTCAACTCAGATAGTCCACCAGAATGAGAAGAGTAAGGTAAGTTGACAGGTGAGTATCCCCCATCAATGCAGCATGGTGTATATGAAGCTCTGATATATACAGCAGTAAGTCAACCTAAGCTTCATCGACTCCAGCTACATTATTCACATAGCCGGAGTAGCGTAAATTAGGTTGACTTACCCCGGTAATGTAGACAAGGCCTTCGTCTCTCTCAGATCCTGACCCAGACCAATACATCTACTCTGCAAGCAATGGAGAGTTTTAGCATTCCTTATTTCTATGATTAGTATCTTTTGGACTGATTTTGTAACCTTACTCTCCTTTGCTCCATCATTAGTCCCACTGGACTAGATTCTGACCTGAACTGATTGAGCATGCAAGTATTGAAAGAGAATAAGACCCCTTATGGTCCCTGGGCCCAGACACACAGGACTACTACACATTCTGTGTCCTAAGCATGGGGGCTGAAAATGGACAGGGAATGGGCAAAAATTTAGCTTGAACCCCCAATAACATGCCTGACCGCATAAGTGGTGTTGCAATTTGCTGCTGAAATAAACCAAGAGCCAATCATTATCCTATTCTTGTTTCCCTCTGAAGCAAGAAGTAAGCAGGAAGGCAGTTGTTCCTTAGAAGCACAGTTTCTACTCTGTGTATGTTTAGTACTTATGTGACACGTCATAAACAGGACATGTGACAAAGTCACAATCTAGTCCACTGATTTCTAATGGGCGACTCACGAAGAAAGGTGTTAGCCACAGAATCTAGTTTCACATTTGAATTTGAAGAAATAATTGATGTGATGATTTCTGATGTCATACACAGGTGAAAGAAGCAAGCACTTCCAATATATGAAGCTATGATATATACAAATGTTAGAGCCTTGTTCATCCCTCTCTCTCATGACAGTCAACTCTCAGTTACATCAAGAGGGATGTGATTAACTTTCTCTTGTGTGTGGGAAACACGTGGACTTCCAACAAGATGGGAGAGCAAGCCTCCTCATTGTGTGGCTTCCAAGCTTTTCATTTTCCTTGCTGTCCCCTGTGCCTCTCAGCAGAAAGAGGGGAAAGGACTTTATATTTAGGAGTGGGAGAATTGTCTAAGAGTGAGTATATTTGGAGCCCATATAACTGGTGATGAAATTTGTTTAATGGGATTTGACTTTGTAGATATTTAAAAATAATTAATTTTGAGAGTCCAGTGAGGGAAGACTGTAAGGCTATCAACTTACTTTTCTTCTTTTTCCATTTTTCAAAAATTAACTATATTAAAAACTAAATAATTCACTGTCTCTTTTTATCTTGAACTGTGCTTCATTTCCTCTGCAGTACTTATCTAGCCTGCTTGAATTATTTGTGTGGCTCCACATTCTATGAAGTCCTATTTCCACTTTATGTGAAAGCCCAATTGCCATTAATACACAAATAAGTAATGTGTTTTAAAGGTGGGAAAGATAACACGTTGTACTGCATTTCTTGAAATCTCTGTTTTAATTTTGAGACACTGAAGGGGTTATTTTCCTCACCCTATATGCATGTGATTCCTACTAACATTAATGGGAGTGATGCAAACATTAAGGGCTCAGTCACTCTGCATGAAAAACTCTCCTTGAAGTCAAAGAGAGTTAGATCTGTGTGCTGAACAGCTATAACATTAGGCCTTCCAAAGAGAATAAACTTGTTATTGAGTAATCTGGTTTTCTTTACTGAACTGTACATTTCTGTCGTTTTCCCTCCACCATACATTAGATAGTAATGTTTTCCAGTGGTTCTCAACCTCCTTTATAGCAGGTTTCCCCTCTCTTCTAGCTAAGAACTAGCTTGGTTCCCCCTATCATTAAGAATATAGGAAGAACATGGTGGTAGCATCCCCTTGACCCCTCTCCCTAGGAGTGTTGGAACAATTTTTGTAGTGGGGGTATTGAGAGCCATTGAACCAAACTGTAAACCTTGTATATGATACAAGCTGCTTAAAATGAAGGGGTGCAGCAGCATTCCCAGCAACCCTCGTTCCAGCACCTATGCCTCATAGACTTTAAGGACAGAAGGGACAATCATAATAATCTAATCTGACCTCCTGCACATTGCAGACTATTGAACCTCACCCATTCATTCCTATAGTAGGCCCATAACCTCTGGCTGAGTTACTGACATCATCAAATCTTGATTTAAAGACTTCAAGTTACAGAGAATCCACAATTTACTCTGATTCAAACCAGCAAGTGACCTGTGCACTATGCTACAGAGGAAGGCAAAAAAACCTCAGAGTCTTTGCCAATCTGACCTAGGGAAAAATTCCTTCCTCACCCTAACTAGGGTGCTGATAGAGTCCCTTAACAAATGTGCAAGACCCACCAGCCAGACACTTAGAAAATGATTCTCTGTAGTAACTCAGACCCCTCTCCCTCTAGTGTCCCATCTCCAACTGTTGGAGATATTTGCTAATGGCAGTCATGGATGGGCCATATACAAACATAAGAATATAAGAAAGGCTATACAGGATTAGACTAAAGGACCATGCCCATTATCCTGTCTTCCAAAATGGCCAATACCAGGTGCCCTAGAGGGAATGTTATAGTCTTGGCCTTCACAACATCCTCTGGCAAGGAGTTCCACAGGTTGACTGCGTGTTGTGTGAAGAAATACTTCCTTTTGTTTGTTTTAAACCTGGTGCCTATTAATTTATTTGGTGCCCCTAGTTCTTGTGTTATGAAAAGGAGTAAATAACACTTCCTTATTTACATTCTCCACACCTATCATTATTTTATAGACCTCTATCATATCCCCCCTTAGTCATCTCCTTTCCAAGCTGAAAAGTTCCAGCCTTATTAATTGCTCTTCTTTTGGAAACCATTCCATACCCCGAATCATTTTTGTTGCCTTTTTTTCTGAATTCCAATATATCTTTTCCAGTTCCAATATATCTTTTTTGAGATGGGACAACAACATCTGCATTCAATATTCAAGATGTGGACGTACCATGGATTTATATAGAGGCAATATGATATTTTCTGTCTCACTATCTATCGCTTTCTTAATGATTCCCAACATTCTGTTCACTTTTGTGACAGCTGCTGCACATTGAGTGGATGTTTTCAGAGAACTGTCAACAATGTTTCCAAGAGCTCTTTCTTGACTGGTAACAGATAATTTAGACCCTGTCATTTTATATGTGTAGTTGGGATTATGTTTTCCAATGTGCATTACTTTGCATTTGTCAACATTGAATGTCTTCTGCCACTTTGTTGCCCAATCTCCCAGTTTTGTGAGATTCTTTTGTAGCTCTTCGCAGTCTACTTGGGACTTAACTGTCTTGAGTAATTGTGTATCATCTGAAAATTTTGCCACCTCACTGTTTACTCCATTTTTCCAAATCATTTATGAATATGTTGAATAGTACTAATCCCAATACAGACCCTGGAGGACACGACTATTTACCTCTCTCCATTCTGAAAACTGACCATTTATTCCTACCCTATGTTTCCTACCTTTTAATTTGTTACCAACCCATGAGAGGACCTTCCCTCTTATCCCGTGAGAGTGTAAATCTCATCATACCATCCCTGCATAAATTATCAAACTCAGTCGTAAAACAAGTTAGGTTTTTTGACCTCACTACTCCCCTTGGAAGGCTGTTCCAGAACTTCACTTCTCTGATGGTTAGAAACCTTTCTCTAATGACCTTGAAGCTGAGTCTTTAGCAAGAAATTCCACATTGATGAACACTAACTGGGTTTTAATTTATATGAGCTAGCTTTTCATATGATTGACACAAATAATGGCTTTGTGCAGGGACTACATTTTAAAGAAAATAATCCCACAATATTTATTAGACTATCACAAAACACTTAGCAACATGAGGATTTTTACTTTCCTTTATAGTTTTAATATTTCTGTATCATAGCAAAAACAATGAGGAGTCCTTCTGGCACCACAGAGACTAACAAATTAATTTGTGCATAAGCTTTCATATGCTAGAACCCACTTCATCAGATACATGAAGTGAAAAATACAAGATCAGGTATAAATACATGGAAGTATGGGGGTTGCTTTACCAACTGTGAGGTTAGTCTAATGAGATAAAATAATTAACAGCAGGATACCCAGGGAGGAAAATAACTTTTAAAGTGGTAAGAGTGTGGCCCATTACAGACAGTTGACAAGAAGGTGTGAGTAACCGTAGGGAGAATTTAGTATGGGGAAATTAAATTTAGGTTTTGTAATGACCCAACTACTCCCAGTCTTTATTCAAGCCTAATCTGATGCTATCCAGTTCGCAAATTAATTCCAGCTCTGCAGCTTCAGTTTAGAGTCTGTTTTTGAAGATTTTTAATGAAGGATTGTCACGTTTAGGTCTGTTATTGAGTGACCAGAGAGACTGAAGTGTTCTCCTGCTGGTTTTTGAATGTTATGATTCCTGATGTCGGATTTGTGTCCATTTATTCTTTTGTGTAGAGACTGTCTAGTTTCGTCAATGTACACGGCAGAGGGGCATTGCTGGCACATGATGGCATATTTCACATTGATAGATGTGCAGGTGAATGAGTCCCAGACAGTGTGGCGGATGTGTTTCGGTCCTATGATGGTGTTCCTTGAATAGATATGTGGACAGAATTGGCACCAGAGTTTGTAGCAGGATTTGGTTCCTATGTTGGTGTTTTTGTTGCGTGGTGTGTAGTTGCTGGTGAGTATTTGCTTCAGCTCAGGGGGCTGTCTGTAAGTGAGGGCTGGCCTGTCTCCCAAGGTCTGTACGAGTGAGGATCATCCTTCAGGCTAGGCTGTAGATCCTTGATGATGGGCTGGAGATGTTTTAGTTGGGGGCCCATCCTTTTATGTATTTATACGTGCTCCTGTATTTTTCACTTCATGCATCTAATAAAGTGGGTTCTAGCCCACGAAAGCTTATGCCCAAATACATTTGTTAGTCTCCAAGGTGCCACAAGGACTCCTTGTTGTTTTTGCTGATACAGACTAACATGGCTACCACTCTGAAACCTGTATCATAGCAGTTATTTGATATAATTCAAAAGAAACACTGAGTCAATAGCATTTAATATGTTGAACATGAACATATAGTAGCTATGACTGTTACTTTATTCAATTATCTCATTACTTTATGGCCCATTTTAATCAACATATACTTGATCTACTGTAAACTCTCAAGCTGTGCATTATAAAAGCCCATTATGACCTCATGCTGCAGTAGCTCTGTCCAAACACAATACTTCTAAAAGTAGAAGAGTATTAAGGGAATTCTTTAAATTAATTGTGATGAAGATATTAGTGCTTAGTGTATACCAAAATTATTTCCCCAAAATATTTACAGTATGATGGCAAAAGAAAACACACAAGCTCACAAGCTGAATTGAAAAAAATGAATCAACTAAACAAAATTAAGGCTCTGATCATGCAAACAATTAAGCTTGTCTGTAACTTTACTCCATAAACAGGAACATAAGAACATGATTAGACATACTGGGTCAGACCAAGGCTTAATATAGCCCAGTAGCCTGTTTTCCAACAGTGGTCGGTGCCAGATGCTTCAGAGGGAATGGATAGTACAGAGCAATTATGGAGGGATATATCCCCTCTCCTCCAGTCCCAGCGGTTGGCAATCAGAGGATTAGGGACACCCAAAGTGTGTGGTTGTCTCCCTGACTATCATGGCAAGGAGCCATTGATGGAACTATCCTCAATGCACTTCTAATTCTTTTTTGAACTCAGTTATAATTTTGGCCTTCATAACATCCCATACCAACGCATTCCACAGATGGACTGTTTGTTGTGTGAAGAAGTATTTCCATATGTTTCTTTTGTAAAAATTGCCTGTTAATTTCATTGGGTGATGCCTGGTCTGTGTGTTACATAAAGAGATAAATAACACTACTTTTTTCACTTATTCCCCACCATTCATGATTTTAAATATCTTTATCAAATCATCCTTTGTCATAAACAGATGGTTAAGGGTTAATGTCTTTTTACCTGTAAAGGGTTAAGAAGCTCAGTAAATCTGGCTGACACCTGACCAGAGGACCAATAGGGGGACAAGATACTTTAAAATCTTGGTGGAGGGAAGTCTTTGTTTGTGTTTTTTTTGTTTGTTCATTGTTCGCTCTTGGGACTGAGAGGGACAAGACGTACACCCAGGCTTTCCCAATCTTTCTGAATCAGTCTTTCATGTTTCAAAATAGTAAGTAATAGCCAGACAAGGCAGATTAGTATTATGTTTGTTTCCTCAACTTGTAAATGGTGTTTTTGCCGGAAGGATTTTTACCTCTGTTTGCTGTAACTTTGAATCTCAGGCTGGGGAGGTGTCCCTCTAGTCTATATGAATCTGAGTACTCTATAAAGCATTTTCCATCCTGATTTTACAGAGATAATTTTTACCTTTTCTTTCTTTAATTAAAAGCTTTTCTTTTTAAGAATCTGATTGATTTTTCCTTGTTTTAAAATCCAAGGGATTTAGTCTGAACTCACCAGGGATTGGTGGAGGGAAGGTAAGGGGGATAGTTAATTCCTCTTTGGTTTAAGATCCAAGGAGTTTGGAACTGTGTAAGCCTCTCAAGGTAATCCAGGGAGGGGAGAGTCTGGGGGAAAAAGGAGGGGGATGGTTAATTTCTCTTTGTTTTAAGACCCAAGGGGTTTGGGTCTTGGGTTCCCCAGGGAAGGTTTTGGGGGAAGAGAAAGTGTGCCAGACATAGACTTCTGGCTGGTGGCAGCGTACCAGATTTAAGCTAGTAATTAGGCTTAAAAGTGATCATGCAGGTCCCCACTTCTTGAACTCTAAAGTTCAAAGTGGGGGAAAAACCTTGATATCCTTAATCTTATTTTTTGTAAGATGAAGAGTCAAAGTCCTTTTTATTTCTCCTCTTGTGGAGGCTGTTCTATACCTGTAGCAGGGTGCTGGTGCAAAGGTACCTTATTAGCCCCTGCTCAGCCAGCTCCAATCGAGGGAAATAGATTAGGGCTGGGGAGAAGTCTGGTGCCTGGCCTTTAGAACTGGCTTCACCTGCGGGCCTGAGGGTTCAAGGGCTATAAAGACTGGCTGGCAGCCAGAAGAGGGGAATGGCCAGGGGAAGGTCAATCTCCAGGCTGGGGGCAGATTCTGTGTAGGAGATGAGATTGTCAGGCCTGCAAGCTCTGTATATAGTATATCACTGGTGATGGGAGAAATGTGTAAATAAAGCCATGGGTGCTGCAGAACTAGAAGCCTCTTTGAGCTTTATTGGAGCAGCCAGTGGGCCCCAGGAACAGGGGTAGGCAGAGGACCTGTTACAATACCTCTACTAATTTTTGCTACTTTCTGTACTTTTTCCACTTCTAATGTATCTTTTTTTGATATACAGTGACCAGAACTGCACACAACATGAAAGGTGTTGGGGTCCCATGGATTTAGATAGTGACATGATGATATTTTCTTTCTTACTTTCTTTCTTTCCTATTGGTTCCTAACATTGTTAGCTTTTGATCTTGCCGCTTCACACTGAAGAGATGATTTCAGTGAACTACCCACAATAATTCCAAGACCTCTTTATAGATTGGTAACAACTAATTTAGACTACATTGTTTTGTGTGTATAGCTGGGATTATGTTTTTCAATGTGCATTACTTTGCATTTATCATCACTGAATTTCATCTGCCATTCTGTTGTCCAGTCACCCTTTTGTATGATCTGTTTGTAACTCTTCTCACTATGCTTGGACTTCACTATCTTGAGTAAATTTGTATCATCTGCAAACTTCCCCCCTCACTGTTCACCCCTTTTCCTAGACTGTTTATGAATATGATGAACAGCACTGGTGCCAGTGCAGATCCTGGTGGGACCTCGCTATTTATCTGTCTCCATTCTGAAAACTGACAACTTGTTCCTATCCTTTGTTTCATATATTTTAACTGGTTACTGAACCATGAGAGGACCTTCCCTTTTATGCCAGGAATACTTAATTTGCTTCACTCATTAACTGCTCTGGGATGGGGCAAGAGTAGGCAACTGAGCCATATATTACAAATCAGCTAGGCAGACAGAGATGTGAAAACTTCAGCTAGCCAGACAGTGAGGTGAGTCACCACTGAGACATGTGATTCTCTGGTGAATAATTTTTACTTCAAGTCCATAAGTGCATACTTTTTCAAAATAGTTACATTATTCCTTAAATATTATAAATACACTGATCTGGTAGTGATCATGAGTATTGATAAGTTATAAGCTTTCAGTAGAGACAATACTAGCTGCCCTTCATTGGTAAATACTATGAAGGTGGTATGTTAAGTGTAGAGAGTTTGTCAGGTGTGAAACAGAATTTGTTTGTGAAGAACCCTTTTTTCTGGTGGCACCAATTGGCCTCTGTGACACAATAGGTTCAAAAGCTTAATCATTTCTCTTCATAACATTCTCCATCACCACATCAACTGTCATAAAATTGAACATTGTCCTTTGAATTGGGAAAAAAAAATTTCTTTTAATGTTCCTGACCCAGCCAACATGTAATCAAATCTGTCAGCCAGACATTGTCCAATTTCAAATTATGGAGTGATAGCAATGATTTAGTAGTGTCACATTCATGGAAGTCAATGGTGATGCCCATCCATGGAGCACTTCAGTTGCAGGAACTACTATCATAGTTTCTAATATTCTTCTTTTATAGTTTGTATTAGTATAAACTGACATAGTCAATTGCTATTACATTTAAAGTTCTCAAGTCCAGTATTTCATTACAGGGATGAACTTGAAAATATATCATGCCACCTATTTTTAAGTTGAACTCCTCATTCATCTCAGTGGGGAGTTCCGCTGTTGGCTCAATAATATGGCTAATCTTTTTGTTCTAATTAAATACTAAAGCCAGAATCTGCCTCCCTTAATCACAGAAACTAGTGCAGTATGACACATGTATTGAGATGGACTTCAATATAACTAACACTAATGGAGTTTTTTGCAGAGTAGGGTACTACTCATGCATTATAGAAACAGGGATTAATTTGCTGTAACTTTTATTTAGACAGTAAGAATAGAATTAATTACCACCATTCAGTTTGCTGTTACACAAAATTAAATGTTCAGTAAGTGTCACCAACCCTCAGTGTGGTCTTTCTAGGGTTCTCAGCTTCTCTTGACTGATCCTCCTTAGCTTTTTCTCAATCAGGTCAGATCCTTCACACTCATCTCCAGTTAACTCTATCAATAATTCAGGGCTTGTGGTCTCCTTAGATGTGCAGGGCTGTCACTCCTTTGCTTTTTCCAGTCTCTCTACCTCCCTTTCCTCCTCTATGCTCTCCCATTTATAGCAGGTCTTGTTTTCGCTTTTGGTTGCAGCTGTGAGTGCCTGCCTCCATTACTAGCAGTTCTGGCAGCTGCATGAGGGTGTGATCAAGCTGCTTGCGTGTAAACAGGAAAGACTCTGCTCCTACCTTGGTCTGTGCTCTATATGGGGTTTGTAGATCCCATTACAATGTGATCTTAACTTTAGGAAACTTTTCCTGTCAGGGGACCTGCAAATTGTAAGATTTCACCTATGTCAGGTAAAAATATGGTATTTCCTCACGCACAAGATCATATAGCATGTTTGCAGAGTGCCTCAAATATCATTGAAATGATCCTGTATATAAAACGGTTTTCATCTGTTTAAGCAACATACAAATGCTTTAGAAAAACAAGAAAGACAAAAAAAATTACAACCTCTTATTTCAGCTGATAACATCAGAAGAAACAAAATGTACTTAGTGACTTAATTTGTTTTGTGGAAGTTGCATTCTAAAAGTTGAGAAATCCATTAGCCAGCAACTAAGTTTAAGAAATAGCAATAGTCTAACAGAAAATGCAGACTGATAGTCAACATATCCCGGCTGCCCTTCCATTTATTCAAACACACACTGAGCTGAGTAAAAGCTTTTTCTTGACTTGTGCATCTGCTACATTGCCCTGATGGAATGAGGTCATATTCTCAATACTGAAGCATATTGATCTGGTGTTATTTATATTGGTGTTTTAGAACTATGCTCAACATATTGTTATGTTTTGTTCTCTTTGGACATAAAGGTAATTTGTCTAGTCATTGTACACTTAACAGTGTGTTGTCCTTGTAAAGTGTGTGGTGCACCCCCTGCTGCCAGTTAATGAAGCTACGTACTGGTTTAGTTCAAGAAGCAAATGTTTGTGCTTTGGTGCTGAAGCTCTTAGGTGCAGATTCTATTGATGACCCATTACTTGTTATCTCTCTAAGGTCCTAATTCAGGAAAGTGCTTAAACACGTGGATCCTGCATCAGGACAGCAGTTAATATTAAAATATAAGGAAATCCACAATGTGTTCCTCAGAAAGAGAAAACATTTTCAAGGGTCTGCAGCTGGTATGTTGTGTGGGTCCAGATGCAGCATAGATTACTCATCATTGTCACCAACAAAAGCAGATACATAAAAAATATAGTCCCACCCATCTTCTCTCTCTAAGCTTGCAAAAAGTCATTTCTGCCTCCAAGTGTCAGTGAGTGGCTACATTAAAATGTACATTGAACATAAAATCCCTCACGGGGAGGGTGGAGGTGTGTGTGGGGGTGAAAATAAAGCATGGTCAACAGAAATGCTTCTGCTACTAGCTGTGTGTCACAAATGCTCCACAGGGGGGTTGGGTAGGATTGTATTGGGGCAGTTAATGTGGCCACACTGCTAATTTTAGGTGCTAGCTAGAATATATCTACCTCCCAGATGCTATGTAGATGTACTCAAAAGATTAAATTCATCCTGGTGCAGCACAAAGCCTGTGCACAACTTGAGTCTCATCTAGAATTAGGACATCTTAACACTCTACTTCTGCTGCCATCTCTGCCTACCGGCATGCAAATTCTGGTCCTGAGCTAGTTCTGGGAGATGATTTAGTTACAGCACTTCTTGTTTATAAAGCATAATGTTGCAGTTAAAATTTGGATGATCAGTTAAGATATTGTCAAAAAGCTATTGTGATTCTAGGTCATATATATGGCTGTTGATTAATCACTGTTGACTCATATGATTAACTCAAAATATTAATTGTGATTAAAAAAATTAACAGTGAATAACCACACTGTTGCACAATAGAATACCAATTGAGATTTATTAAGTATTTTTGATGTTTTATTACATTTTCAAATATATTGATTTCAGCTGCAACATAGAACACAAAATGTACATTTTATGTTACTTTTAATTACAATATTTGCACTGTAAAAAACAAATAGTATTTTTCAATTCACCTCATACAAGTGCTGTAGTGCAATCTCTATCACAGGGGTTGGCAACCTCTGGCACATGGCTCACCAGGGTAAGCACCCTGGCGGGCTGGGCCAGTTTGTTTACATGTTGCCGATCCAGGCTCCTACTGAGTTTGTGTACCAGGTTCGGCCAATTGGGTCTCCCACTGGGGCTGGCGGGAAGCCGTTGGCAGTATATCCCTTGCCCACGGTGCTTCCCGCCGCCCCC
This sequence comes from Chelonoidis abingdonii, assembly GCF_003597395.2. Classification (NCBI taxonomy): domain Eukaryota; kingdom Metazoa; phylum Chordata; order Testudines; family Testudinidae; genus Chelonoidis; species Chelonoidis abingdonii. Next base: position 280,317,004 of record NC_133769.1, on the reverse strand, counting down.
ATTGGCCTTGGACGGCAAACCACGGCCAGTGGGAGCAGTGGTCCACCAAACCTGCCGACATGGTAGGTAAACAAACTGGCCCAGCTTACCCTGGTGAGCCGTGTACCAGAGGTTGTCGATCCCTGCTTTAGACCTTACAAGTCCACTCGGTCATACTTCTTGTGCAGTCAATTGCTAAGAGAAACAAGTTTATTTACTTTTAGAGGAGATAATGCTACCCATTTCTTCATTATGATGTCACCTGAAAATGAGAAGTGTTCACATGGCACTGTTGTAGCTGGCATCACATATGTGTCAGATGCGCTAAAGATTCATATGCCTCTTCATGCTTCGGCCATCATTCCAGAGGACATGCTTCCATGCTGATGGCGCTCATTAAATAAATAATGTATTAATTAAATTTGTGACTGAACTCCTTGTGGGAGAATTGTATGTCTTCTGCTCTGTTTTACCCACATTCTTCCACATATTTCATGTTATAGCAGTCTCAGATGATGACCCAGCACATATAGTTATTTGAAGAACACTTTCACTGCAAATTTGATAAAACACAAAGAAGATAATAATGTGAAATTTCTAAAGAAAGCTATAGCACTCGACCCAAGATTAAAGAATCTGAAGTGCCTTCCAAAATCTGAGGATGAGGTGTGAAGCATGCTTTCAGAAGTCTTAAAAGAGAAACACTCTGATGCAGAAACTACCGAACCCAAACCACAAAATAGAAAATCAACCTTCTGCTGGTGGCATCTGACTCAGATGATGAAAATGAACATGCGTCTTTCGGCACTGATTTGAATCGTTATCAAGCAGAACTTATCAGCAGCATGGAGGGATGTCCTCTGGAATGGTGGTTGAAGGATCAAGGGACATATGAATCTTTATCATATCTGGCATGTAAATATCTTGCAACACCAGCTACAACAGTGCCATGCAAATGCATGTTCTCACTTTCAAGTGACGTTGTCAACCAGAAGATGGCAGCATTATTTTCTGCAAATGTAAACAAACTTCTTTATCTGAGCGATTGGCTGAACAAGAAGTAGGCTTGTACATGTAGGCTCTAAAGTTTTACATTGTTTTATTTTTGAATGAAGATTTTTGTACATAATTCTACACTTGTAAGTTCAACTTTCATGATAAAGAGATTACACTACAGTATTTGTATTAGATGAATTGAAAAATACTAGTTATTGTTTTTTTACAGAGCAAATAGTTGTAATCATAAACAAAAAAAGTGAGCATTGTACAATTTGTATTCTGTGTTTAAATTGAAATCAATATATTTGAAAACGTAGAAAATATCAAAAAATATGTAAATAAATGGCATTGAAATAAATGGCATTGAAGGAAAATGTTCAGGTAGGGAACATCAAATTGTAGAAGTAAATGCATAGTTACGCAGGTGGTGTTGGAAGGAGGGCTTTGGATTCCTTGACCATGGGATGTTGTTCAGGGAAAAAGGATTCCTAGGAAGAGATGTGATCCACCTAACGAAGACAGGGAAGAGTATCTTTGCAGGCAGGCTTGTTAAACTAGTGAGAAGGGCAGTAAACTAGGTTTGCCAAGGTATGCTGACCTAAGGCCTGAGTCAAGTGGGGAAGTGGGATACCAGGAGGAAACACAAGGAGGAGGGTGCAAGGGGCGGGGTGGGGGGAGAGGCTCCTGATTCATACTGAGAAAGCAGGGCAATTGGCTAGTTATCTTAAGTACACGTACATAAAACTCAAGAAGCCAGGGAAACAAGAAGAAAGAATTGAAAGTCCTAGCACAGTCAAAGAACTATGATGTGATTGGAATAAGAGAGACTTGGGTGGGGTAGCACTGACATGGATGGGTATAAACTGTTCAGGAAGGATAAGCAGGGGAGAAAAGGTGGAGGAGATGCACTGTATATAAGAGAAAGGTATGATTGCTCAGAGCTCCAGTATGAAACTGGAGAAAAGCCTATTGAGAGTCTTTGGGTTAAGTTTAGAACTGAGTGCAACAAGGGTAATGTTGTTATGGGCTTGTATTATAGACCACAGGACCAGGAGGATGAGGTAGACGAGGCTTTCTTCAGACACTTAACTGAAGTTTCCAGAACACAGGCCCTGGTTCTAATATGGAACTTCAAGCACCCTGACATCTGTTGGGAGATCAATACAGCAGTACACAGATAATCCAGGAAGTTTTTAACAGTGTTGGGGACAACTTCCTGGTTCAACTACTGGAGGAACCAACCAAGGGCCATTCTCCTCTTGACCAGCTGCTTATAAACAGGGAATAATTGGTAGGGGAAGTGGAAGTGGATGGCAACCTGGGCAGCAGTGACCATGAGATGGTTGAGTTCAGGATCCTCACAAAAGGAAGAAAGAGGAGTAGCAAAATATGAACCCGGGACTTCAGAAAAGCAGACTTTGACTCCCTCAGGGAACTGAAGGGCAGGATCCCCTGGGAGGCTAATATTAGGGGGAAAGGATTCCAGGAAATCTGGCTGTATTTTAAAGAAGCCTTATTGAGGGCACAGGAACAAACCATCTCATTGTGCAGAAAGAATAGCAAATATGGCAGGCAACCAGCTTGGCTAAACAGTGAAATCTTTTGTGAGCTTAAACACAAGACGGAAGATCACAAGAAGTGGAAACTTGGTCAGGTGACTAAGGAGGAGTATAAAAATATTGCTCAAGCATGCATGGGTGTAATCAGGAAGGCCAAAACACAACTGGAGTTGCAGCTAGCAATGGATGTGAAGGGTAGCAAGAAGGGTCTTTACAGGTATTTTAGCAACAATAAAAATGTCAGGGAACATGTGGAACCCTTACTGAATGGGGGAGACAATCTAGGGACAGACGATGTGGAAAAAGTTGAAGTACTCAATGCTTTTTTTGCCTCAGTCTTTACAGACAGGGTCAGCTCCCACACTGCTGTGCTGGGCAACACAGTATGGGGGAGGAGGTGAGCAGCCCTCAGTGGTGAAAGAACAGGTTAAGGACTAGAGAAGCTGGACATGCACATGTCCATGGATCCAGATCTAATGCATCTGAGGGTGCTGATGGAATTGGCTGATGTGATTGCAAAGCCATTGGTTATTATCTTTGAAAACTCATGATGACTGGGGGAGGGGCTGGATGTTTGAAAAAAGGTAATATAGTGCCCATCTTTAAAAACAGGAAGAAGGAAAACACAGGGAACTACAGACTGGTCAGCCTCACCTCTGTCCCCACAAAAATCATGGAACACGTCAAGGAAACCATTTTGAAGCACTTGGAAGAGAAGAAGGTGGTCAGGAAAAGTCAACATGGATTCACCAAGGGCAAGTCATGCCTGACCAATGTGATTGCCTTCTATGATGAGATCACTGGCTCTGTGGAGATGGAGAAAGCAGTGGACGTAATACACCTTGACTTTAGGAAAGCTTTTGATATGGTCTCCCACAGTATTCTTGCCAGCAAGTTTTAAAAGTATGGATTGGATGAATGGACTATAAGGTGGATAGAAAGCTGGCTAGATTGTCGGGCTCAACAAGTAGTGAGCAATGTCTCAATTTATAGGTGGCAGCCGGTATCAAGTGGCATGCCCCAGGGGTCGTTCTTGGTACCGGTTCTGTTCAACAACTTTATTAATGATCTGGATGATGGGATGGATTGCAGCCTCAGCAAGTCTGCAGATGACAATAAACTGGGAGAGAGGTAGATACGCTGGAGGGTAGAGATAGGGTCCAGAGTGACCTAGACAAATTGGAGAATTGGGCCAAAAGAAATCTGATGAGCTTTAACAAGGACAAGTGCAGAGTACTGCACTTAGGATGGAAGAATCCAATGAACCTCTACAGGCTGGTGACCGACTTTTAATATAAATACTTTATTCCTTAGATATTATCTATACATCCATCTCACAATGATTATGAATCCTGACAAGTTGGAAGCTTTTTGTAAATACCTTACATGTTGTTCTTCATGGATATGTATGCCATAAGACTTATGTTCGGTGTAGTGAGTTTGTCAGGTCTGAGTTGAGAGTTGTTTGCAAAGAAGAGGGGACTCTTTGCCTAGGAGACACTGTTTCACAGAGTTCAATCCTATTCTTCAACTGGAAGCAGACTGTTCCCTTGCTGATTTTGTCTGCCCCTCTATGGAAGGAAAAAGGCAGAACATGCATCCTTTATCCTCTCTCTTCTTAAGCATTAAAAAGAAACTGGCACCAAATTCCTCTTCCATAATGAGGATCAAGGGGAAACAGAGTGGCCCTGTAAGTTCCCTCTACCCCACTGGCTTTCCATAGTGGATTATATTACAGCGGAGGGTGGCTTTGAGTTCTTGTGCTGTTCTGTTACACAGTTATATTGTTTGGCCTTTATTCTCTTGTCCTCATTCTCTTCCACATGCCTTGTCATATCACAAAAGTTTATGTAATGTCGCTTCACCACATGACTTCAACACTCTGGCAACCACCAGAATTGGTGAGCTTACCCTTCTTATTTGAATTTACTTTTAACAACTTCTGCTTAGCCTATAAACTTCAGAGAGCTGTGATTTCATATCAGACAAATAGGCTAGGGGTGCTGAGCCAGTATCCTCACATATATCTGTGTCTGGGCATCCACTCAGCAATCATCAGGGTTGGTGATGTGCCTTGACATCACTCCAGCAAGTTAAAGGTGCTGCCACTTACCTTCTCTAGCTAGCATACTGGGATATTAAGTCGCTGAGATTTCCATGTCTCTTTCTAGAATTCCAGAGTGGTGAAGGCAGATGAAAAAATAAGTTGTCCCTCCACTGAGCTCCATACTCTATGCACACCTTCTGCACTTTTTAATCTATTTATTGTGAGGGAGATATAGGTTTTATGAACAGCAACCTGCTCCTTCCTCACGGAATATTTGTAAGAAGAACTGTGTGGATTTTTCCCATTGCTACCTCTATGACTTTTCACACAGAAGAGAGTAAATTTCTCCCAAAATATTTTTGTAGTGTTCTAATTATGCTGAGCTTTTTCTTGCTGCACCTCATGTTGGTCTGAACAGCATGTGTCTAGATCTGTTTGTATTCCCTTTGCACAAGCAGGGAACTTTTATTTCCTACATAATTCACAGCTTTCTGTAGTGATCACACAAAGTCAATACATTCACTTAATGTAACAATAAGAAGAGAGAGAAACAAACTGTAGGTATGTTCATTCTGTTGTAGTGATTGTTTTTTAGCAAGTTTTGCCTGAACATGTGGTGCAGAAATTTTATTTCATTGCAATATCATTAAATTTATGAGTGTAAGATACAGAAGAATTGAATTTTTATTGCTTTTCTTTTTAAAGTTCTGTTACTATTTGGGATAAAACTGGGTATCATTTCACTGTACTATATTCATAGAAAAATCCAGCTGTTGGATGTCCCTTATCTCCCATTTTTTATCAGTGTCACATCCTTTCTTTGTTTTGTTCTTTTGTCTTCCACAGCTTCCCCACTTTTGATAGGCTAGGTACTGTCCTGAGCATCAGCTACAATAACAATGGAAAGAGGAACACACCATCCTCAGATACCTGAATATGACAACAAAATCTTCCAACTCACTGTCCCTTTAAAGGGTGGCACCGTGCTGAAGAGGTTAGAGATCCACCATTCTGCTACACAGAATGTGCAGCGTTTGGTGCCCCTGGATAACTTCCCACCAGTGGATTCAAAGAAACTGTTTGGGCATGTGCACATATGGTTGAATCTACACTTGAAGCTGGATTTCTAACATAATGAGATCTACTCCCACTAGCTCTGATCTAGATAGTACACTACAAATAGAGGGTAGCTGTGGCAGCTTATATGGTGGGAAGGGCTAGCTGACCTGTGGATATGCCTACCATATCATCTGGGTAAGTGCTCAGGGAAGCACAATGGTTTGGGAGTGTAACAGTGACCAAATACAAAATGAGATTCACAAATATTTTAATGATTAGGATCAATGAGTTCAGTCACTGGTCTTCATGGGATTATATTATTTATTGTTTGCTAGTATTTGGATGGCTGCTGGGTATTCATGAAAATGTTAATGAAGCCATCATGTTTAGGAAAAAGGTAATTCATCCCAAATGTTGTATTTTTTTCCTTCATCTTTGTTTATTATTAATTATTTGACATTCATTATTTTCCTGCTCTGAAATCTCAGGCTTGAAGATGTAACATTACCATGTGACTTATGTGACTCATGAAACAACTAAAATAATGAATGGCAAAGTAGAGAATAGTGGAAGCGAACAGATTGTGATCAATCTACTGACTGACATTTCTTTGCATAAATACTTATGAGTAACATACATTCATAATAACATCCTTTCACAGTAACTAGGTCAGTCAATGAAAAATATCAAAAAGAATAAAGGGCTGAATTAATGTTAATAATTTGTGAAACACATAATTTTACCACTATTCTTTAATGCATGCACCCTTTCACATTCCATGTATATTCTGGTATGTTGACCTGGAATCTGAGTTTCTTATACATCAAGGTCAGTCATAGTAGAAGAAGGAGAATTAGATTAGAAGATGTTCAGCTCATCATTACTTGGATTGGATCATTTTATATGATCAGAATCTGTGATGATGAGCTCATTATAAATATTTAGATACATTACTATTGTACAGATTATAGAACTATCATATCAGCAATATTCATTTATCCATTTTCTTGGTAATATAGCCTTCATGACAGTCTTTAGATCGAGAAATAAAGATACAATACATTAGAACTGTTTAGAAAATGCTTTCTTTTTCCACAAAAAAATTGACTTTTTGATGAAATATTGAAAGCCAAAAGATTTTTGCCAAAACAGTAAAAAAAAAAATGACACGATCTGGAAATGCTGCAGTTATACCTCAAGGGCATTGTAGTTCAGATGACTTATGCCCCCATTCTCTTGTATGGGCCAGATTCTCTGACTGGGTTTCCTATTTCATACCTGTGTTCACCTCTTACAGAGCCACTGTGATGCATCACAGAAGTCCATGGGGATGGTGTCCTGTGGAGACGTAGTGATATTGGGGATTCACAGCCTATAGAGTAGCTTAGTGGCCTGCAAAGGCCCCATAAATCCAAAAAGCCAATTCTACTAAGGAAAGTGGCTATTTAATCAGTATAATGGCACATCTGTGGATCCCAGCCCCATTCCTCCTCATAATTGCCTCCGCCTTACCCCTAAAGCCCACTTAATTGCTAGGAAATAGTTTGCCTCTGTATAAAATGTCAGTTGTGTTTGTTAAGAGCCAGAGGAAACCAGCTGCAATGCACAACAAATTCTATTGGTCCTTCAAAATAAAAGATCTATAGTAAAAATTCCTCAGTACCATCTACTGGCAGCTTGTCTTTTAAATAACTATGTACATATATTTAGTGAGAGCAATCCTATAACAGTGGTGACCCCAAGGTATGGGATATCAGCTCCTCTCACCTTTCCACATAATAGCTCTCTTTCTGTCAGTTCCCTCTGTGGCCATAATGAGAGGGCAGTGTTTGACCCTTATTGAGCATCGGAAAGGAAGAATACTGTGAAATGCCAGAAGGAAAAGTGACTGGCTGTAACAGCTATTGGCAACCTTTGGCACGCGGCTCACGAGGGTAAGCACCCTGGCGGGCCAGGTCAGTTTGTTTACCTGCCCCGTCTGCGGATTCGGCCAATCGTGGCTCCCACTGGCTGTGGTTTGCTGCTCCAGGCCAATGGGGGCTGCAGGAAGTGGCAGCCAGCACATCCCTTGACCTGCGCCTCTTCCTGCATGCATTAGTAGAGATACTCCTAATTATATATGATCATAAAGTAGAGATAACAATAGGGAAAAAGTTTTACAAATATATATTTAAATTCAGAAGCACCTTTTGATTCATTCACAAACACAACTGTTTTTTTATTTTATTTTTCCCCCACAAACATTTAAGCATTTGAGCTTTGCCAGCATGAATTTTCATGAAAAGAACATTTTTGGCTCAAATGTCCAGTATGCATTCGAAGTAAATTTCAAATAGTACATTGGGCTCCAAAATTTGAAATACAGTGTTAGACTGATGATTTACAGTCATATGCCATTATTTCTGCTTTCTGAATATATGACCAACACAATTAGCCAGTACCTAGATAATTGTCAAATATACAAATAGAAAATTATGCTGTGTTGACTAATTGCATATATGAAGTTATTGACATGTTATAGTGTGCATTGCTAAGTCCGTATTCAGTTGTAACAGTCACAATCGAATGCTTTGTAAGCCAATAACTATTTGTTGTAAGAATTTGTGACGAATTACAAATAATGAATAAAGCAGAGATTTTTTAGCTTAGGAAAAGAGAATTTACTAACAAAGACATTAAAATTTCTAAACGCACAATTTGTTTTGAAATATTTGCTTGGCTTTATCCTAGGGTCCTTGCTTACTCTATGATCCTTAAGTGCCTTTGCTACTCTAGACATATGTCTTATTTTACAAGAACTCAGAGAGGAATTTGTAAATATTTACAAAGTTCAAATACAGAAGAATCTGATTTCTCCTTCCATCTCAAATGCTCATGAGTAGAAGTGGGAGCATATTACTCATGCAAGCTCTTTGGGACAGAGTCTTTTTATTATATGCTTGTACATTTCCTAGCATAGTGGTACTTGACTGGGGCCTCTAGGTCTGAAAGCAGTATAAATAATAACTAATAATAATAATTCATACACCTGCATGCAGTATAATTGATTGCAATGGTTAGATCTAAGGAAATTCTTGTGGCTGAAACACAGGACTAGACGCCAGTAGAAATGGGTTCTCTTATCAGTTCTACAAATTTTTTTGTGACCTTTGCACAAGTCACTTATTATTTCTGTGTTTCAGTTTCACCCACCCCATTTGTAAAATGGATATAACACCTACTGCATAGGAACTTGTGAAGCTTAAATCATGACTACTGGAGAAACACTGAGATCCATGGATGGAAAATGCCCTTTTGGTGCTAAATATTATTATTATTATTAAAATTATTAGTAGTAATAATTTAAGAATGTCCCCAGATGTTCTGGAATAGATACTAAAACAAAACTGTGGCCACCTAGGAACTTTATGGTAGTATTATGCCACACTCCCTTGTACTTTAAACTTTATTGTCACAGCAGGGACAGAACATATATCTTTAGTTTTAAGAGTACAGCTCTTATGTATTTGAGCTAAGAAAGGATCTCTTTAGCCATTAGTAGAGTTGATAAATTTTATTGTCAACTGATTCGTTACACTTTGGTTCATTATGAAATACACTAAAAAGACCAAATAACCAATGACCGTCAAATTTATTAATGTTACAGGAAAAAAGTTATACACAATATCAATCTCCAAGTAGCCATTCCATGCAGCAGTGTTAAATTCAGTGAAGTGATGCATTTCAGCTGGCATTATTTATATGATGATTTTACTGGTTACACATCACAGGTCATTGAAATCCAATCCATCGGTTTGTCCTAGTTCCCTAAATTTTTGTTCTGTTCCTTTCTTATCTTTGTTTTAGACACTAGCATTTCAGGTACTGTCCCATGATGGTATTTTCCTAATTTCTACTAAAACATAGAGTAGCTTGACTTTGATTGATCTTGAATCTTCCTAACTGTTTATGCTTAATGTTTAACTCGGGAATTCTGAGGTGTTATGGTATACTTAGCACAGTGAACATGATTATGGGATAGGCCAGTTTAGGTTATATCATTATTACAATATTTTAGCTTAGTATTATTGCTGCTTAATGCATACTAATATATGTATTATCAGCTCCATATATATTAATAATATATTAGGCTCTATACAATTGTTGACTATCTGGTTTATATGAAATTTAGACCTGGCCTACCACAATTTTGCAAATGTATAATGATGATGGTTGGGAGGTGATTTTTTAGTGCTATAGTATTCCACTACAACCGCTAGTTGGGCACGGGTATACCACAATAAAGGTGCTTATATTGACGTAGTCATTTGCCTTTCCATACAGGAATAGTTATGCCAGTATAATTACCTTTATCTCACTATACCTGTGTTCATACTGGGAATGAGGGGGAGTTTTACTGCTGTAATTCTACTTGTAACAGTGGTACAGATTTTGTGTCAAGACAACTCCATAGCTGAGAAGCACTGACATTATCTAGTAGAAGACAGTGGTACTAAGTAGTTATTCATAATAGCATGTATGTAGACATGATTGCTGGAAACATAATAGCTTTTTCTCTGGAGGATGTGAACTGAATGCTTAGGCTTTGGAAGTTATTCCTGAAGTTCCTGATTGGGAGTTTATTCATACTATCTATATTCCTCTTAGTGACCTTGGAATGTAACCTCTATTTCAGGAAGACAAATTGCCATACAAAACTGTCATTGTGTGGCTTTCTCTTTACCTATATTATTTTGTTTGCTAGCTTTCAAGCACCCTAGTTCTTCACTTTCCAGATCATGCAGAAAGGGTACAGAAAGGTACCTTCTGTTCTGGTATTGTGCATAGCATTTTCACTCAGGAACAGGGCCGTCCTTAGCCATAGGCAGAACAGGCAGCAGCCTAGGGTACCACTAGGTCTGGGGGCACCACTCTGCCGGGAGCCTGGACAGATGGGAAGCAGTGGAGAATGTAAGAGCAGGGCTGCTGAGTCCTAGAGAGAGCCAAATGCAGCACAGTCTGAGGGAGGAGATTGGCTGCTGGGCTCTCTGGGAAGAGGTGGGAGAAGGAACTCACTGTGAATGTGACTCTTTTCCCCTGGCCTGAGGTGAGGCAGGCTTGCTGGCTCTGGCAGTATTCTTTGTTGTTCCCCATAATGTCCATTCTTCTCCCCCCCTCTCCTCTGTCAGAGCTGGGTTGGGTGAGGTGCTGGGGGGAGGAGGGGAGGCTGGCTGCCTGCTGAGGAATGAAAGTGAAAGTAACTCACTTCCTCCATAGGCAAGAGGGGCAGCTCTAGGGATTTTGTTGCCCCAAGCTCGGCAGGGAGGTAGCCTTCGGCGATGTGCCTGCAGAGGGCCCGCTGGTCCCGTAGCATCGGACCTCCCACAGGCATGCCTGTGGGAGGTCCGCCAAAGCTGCGGGACCAGCGGACCCTCTGCAGGCACGCTGCCGAAGGCAACCTCCCTGCTGCCCTCGTGGCGACCGGCAGAGCGCCCCCCGCGGCTTGCCGCCCCAAGCATGCGCTTGGCGTGCTGGGGCCTGGAGCCACGCCTGATAGGCAACCAGGATTGGAATGGTCACACAAGTCTGCGCTGGGGATAACCAGATACCATGTGCTAAAAATCAGGACAGGGCATTGGGGTAGGGTGAGCAGATGTCTCGCTTTTATAGAGACAGTCCCAATTTTTGGGTCTTTGTCTTATATAGGATCCTATTTCCCCCCTCACCCCCAGTCCTAATTTTTCACACTTGCTGTCTGGTCACCCTAGGTGGGGCTAATTGGTGCCTATATAAGACAAAGCCCCAAATATCGGGACTGGCCCTATAAAATCAGGACATCTGGATCCGGTCACCCTAGCTGGGGAACGCGTCTCTCGCCCTGATGGAGCTGAACAGGGCAGGATGAGCTGCTGTGGCTCCATGGGTGCCCCGTTCCTGAGATCAGATGCTGTGCTAACTTCACCATGGTCCGCTGGGCTGGCGGCAGTGCCCATTGGCATGCGATTGGACCTGAGGGTTTGCTGCTGCTGTTGCTGCTCTGCACTCCAAGAGGTGGATTTTGGGTCCTGCAGCTTTCCAACTATCTCTTTTCTACTGCACGTTTGGACCAACAGACTGGGGGGTGAGCCAACCATGAAAGCAGTACTGTGTTGCCATTTAGATTTTCATTTAACAATTTGTTCGCCAAAAATGCTTGCTAACAATCCTGAATTCAATGTCAATATTTTTTAAAAAATCAATATCTTTAGCCAAACAGAAAATTAAGTTGTTGACAATTATTTGTGCACTTGGTATTGGGAAGGGAGTGGGCCAGTTTTCATCAGAGAAACAAAATGTTGACTGATTTTCCTATAGCCCTGTATGGCAAATTGCCGGTACTGTTGGCTGGGTTCTCGCGCTTTCTCTTCTCTGGGGTAGTTCAGGGCGTTATTGCTTGCTCCTGAACCAGTTCTTAATCACTCCCCTAGTGTCCTTGGAGGAGGGAGTGGAGAGGGAGGACCTGGGCCCGCCCTCTACTCCAGGTCCCAACCCAGGGGCCCTGGGATGTGGTGACCACTTGACTAGCCCGTTTCTCCCTGGGTACTTCCCTTTCATACCCGTCAGCTTGTGAAGGGCTTCTCGCCTCTCTTCTATACAAGCCTGGTGCCCCTTACCTAGGGTTTCTGTTGGGCTTTCCAATCCACTGCAGCACTCCTCCAACCTTCTATTTCTCTCTGGACAAACTTTCTCTTCTCTTCTCTTCTCTTTTTCTCTTCTCTTCTCTTCTGCAATCTGCACTCTGCTCCAATACCAACCTTTCTCCCCAACTACCACCCCTGTCTGACTGAAGAGGGGGGGTTTATATCCCATGACTGGAGTCAGGTGTCTAACTGGAGTCAGGTGCTCTAACTGGAGTCAGGTGCTCTAACTGGAGTCAGGTGCTCTAATTGGCCACAGCTGTTCTAGTTAATCTAAAGCAAACCTTCCTCCCTTGGCAGGGAATAAGGCCCCTGCTAACACTCTTATGCTGCCTTCTGGCCATGCTGTATCACATATCCCCCCCCCCCCCTGCTCAACACCAAGGGGTTGGGCTACTCGGACGAGAGGCAGTGTTGGCGTGAGAGGCCATCAGCGTTGCCGTGTTGGCTTCCAGCCCTATGCTGGACCCGAAAATGGAAAGGTTGCAAGGAGAGGAACCACCTCGTCACTCTGGCGTTTCTTTCCTTGTTCCTATGCATCCACTGGAGCGGGGCGTGATCAGTCACAAGGGTAAACCGCCGCCCCAGGAGATAGTAGCGGAGAGTCTCCATAGCCCATTTTATCGCCAGACATTCCTTTTCAACAACAGCGTATTTTTTGTTCCCTGGGGAGGAGCTTCCGGCTGAGGTACAAGATGGGGTGCTCCTCCTCCCTACCATCTGGGAAAGGACGGCACCGAGTCCCACCTCCGAGGCGTCCGTCTGCAGGATGAATTCCTTCTCGAAGTCTGGGGCCATGAGTACCGGATGGCAGCATAGGGCTGTCCGCAAATCTGCAAATGCTGCTTCCGCCGCATCTGTCCACTTCACTATCTCGGGGCCCCGAGCTTTTATCAGATCCGTCAATGGCCCCGCTCTTGTGTGGCAAAATGAGGGATGAATCTCCGATAGTATCCAACTATACCCAAAAATGCTCTGACCTGCTTCTTGCGGATTGGTCGAGGCCAATCTTGTATTGCCTCCACCTTGTTCCATGGGGCTTCACACCCCTCTCCCTACGACATGCCCGAGGTATTTGGCCTCAGCTAGTCCTATCACGCATTTCAGAGGATTAGCGGTGAGACCAGCCTTTCGCAAAGCGTCCAGCACTGCTTCCACTTTGTCCAGGTGTGTCTCCCAATCAGGGCTATGTATAACTATGTCGTCTAGATAGGCGGCGGCATAGTTGGCATGGGGTCGTAATAACTTATCCATCAGTCTTTGGAATGTGGCAGGGGCCCCATGGAGTCCGAAAGGGAGGACAGTGTACTGGAACAGGCCATCGGGTGTAGAAAAAGCAGTCTTTTCCCTGGCATCCTTGGCCAGGGGTATTTGCCAATATCCTTTGGTCAGATCTAGGGTGGTTAGGTATTTGGCCTTGCCTAACTGATCAACCAGCTCGTCAATGCGTGGTATCGGGTAGGCATCGAAGTGGGATACTTCATTTAATTTCCAGAAGTCGTTACAAAACCTCAGGGTGCCATCAGGCTTGGGGACTAGTACGATCGGACTGGACCACTGGCTGTGGGATTCTTCAATGACCCCGAGTTCCAGCATCTTTCGCACTTCCATCCTAATTTCTTCCCTTTTAGCTTCCGGTATTCGATATGGTCTTATCGTCACCTTACTCCGGGGCTGGTGACAATATGATGTTGGACTAGTGCCGTTCGACCTGGTTGGGTACAAAATACGTCCTGGTTCCGGTGGATCATTTCAATGACTTCCATCCGTTGTTCTGGGGTTAAGTCAGGAGATATCTTTACCTGCTCCTGTGGGCCGTCTGCCTGAGGTAGAGCTCCTCGAGTGACCAGACACGTCTCTCTGTCATGCCAGGGCTTCAGTAAGTTGATGTGGTATATTTGCTCTGGCTTCCGGCGGTCTGGTTGTCTAACCTTATAATTCACTTCTCCAATGGCTTCCACTATCTCATATGGTCCGTGCCACTGGCTAGGAGTTTGCTTTCTGTAGTCGGCACTAACACCATCACCCGTTCCCTCCGGCTGAAATCTTCGCATTTTCGCCCGACGGTTGTAGTATGTCCGCTGTGCCTCTTGTGCTTTTTCTAAATGTTCCCGTACTATCGGGGTTACTCGAGTTATCCGCTCTCGCATCTGTGTACATGCTCAATAATATTCTTTCCTGGGTTGGGTTGTTCCTCCCAATCCTCCTTGGCGATATCCAATATCCCGCGTGGGTGGCGTCCATATAAGAGTTCAAAGGGAGAAAAACCCGTGGACGCCTGGGGAACTTCCCGTATAGCGAACATTAGATACGGCAAAAGAGTGTCCCAGTCCTTTCCATCCTGTGCTACCACCTTCCGGATCATACTTTTAAGGGTTCGATTGAATCTTTCGACTAGTCCGTCTGTTTGTGGATGGTAGACGGAGGTCCGAATGGCTTGTATACGGAGCAGGGCACATAAGTCTTTCATTAGTTTTGACGTAAACGGGGTTCCCTGGTCTGTCAGGATCTTCCTTAGGGATGCCCACTCTGGCGAAAAACCTGTAGTAGTTCTTTAGCTATTGCCTTAGACGTGGGGTTTCTTAAAGGGATGGCCTCTGGATATCGTGTGGCATAGTCAAGGATGACTAGTACGTTTTCGGTGGCCCCGTGCCGACTTTTCTAGTGGGCCCACTATGTCCATAGCTATCCTCTCGAACGGGACATCAATAATAGGTAAGGTACTAGTGGGCCCGCAAGTGAGGTCGGGGGCTATGCAGCTGGCATTCAGGGCAGGAGGCACAATAACGCTGGACTTCTGCTCGTATTCCTGGCCAATAAAACCTTCTTAGTATTCTATCCAGCGTCTTGTCTACCCCTAGATGTCCCCCAAATAAATGACTGTGAGCTAACTCTAGTACGGCCCTTATGTGTTTCCGTGGGACTAGGAGTTGCTCTACTTCTTCCCCTCGTATTTGCTCTATTCTGTACAACAGATCACGTTTGAGCACACGTAATATGGCCTTGGGCCTTTGACTTTTCCTTCTACAGGCACTCCATTTACTTCCACTACCTCCTCCCTCACGTTGCGCATATAATGGATCTTCGGCCTGGTCCTGCCCAAAGGTCTCACGTGCAGTGCTGAACTGACCTAATTCCAGGGGGCCTATTTCAACTCTTCCCCCTGGGGTGCTCCCACTTGTGGGCCAGGAACCTCCTCTGAGTCCTCCGTGCCCGAACCTTCTCCTTGTCTCCTGGGCGGGTTCGCCTACCCACCAAGGGAAGTCTTTTGATTAGCTGCCAGAATCCTGGTCCCTAACTTTTTAGCCGCCCTTCGTTCTCGCCTAGCCCTGCGGGTTTTCCAGGGGATGAGAACAATTCTGGAGCAAATTCAGCAAACATTGGGGCGAGGCTATCTTTAGTTGCCTCTGTCTCAACCTGGGGGTTGCTACCCTCTCTGCCTCTATCGGGGTCAGTAAGTTCTCAAACCCAGGGAAGTCTCTCCCAATCAAAACAGGATAAGGGAGCTTGGGACTACTCCTGCAGAAACTCTGGTGGTATTCCCCTGGATTTCAATCCGTACTGGAATTGTAGGGTAAAAATTACGGTGCCATGTACGCATGTTACCCCTGTGCTTTTGGCCCGAGTTAGTTGGTCTGTTCCCACCAACTTTCCCGAGACCAACGTGACAGCACTCCCCGAATCTATTAATGCTATGGTTTTTATACCATTCATTTTTACTGGTCTGGTAAATCCATGTGAGGTCAATGTAACCCCTACCAGGTTGATCAGGCCACATTGCTCCCCATAATTCCCCAGATTACACTGCATAGGCACCTCCTTGTTGGGACATTGGGCTGCTATATGCCCCAATTCCCCACATTCATAACACCGTCCCCTCATTCCGGTTATCACCCCCTGCCTGGGCTAGTTGGCCGGCCCCCCCCACCACTCTTCCCAAACCCCCAGGTCCCTTTCTGGCCTCGAGCCATTCCTCACTGTCGTTCCTCCCGGTTATAGTTTTTCTAGAGTTCTCGACAGTCCGGGGCCTTGGGTTTGGGTTGTCTTCCTGGGTTGCCGTGTCTCCCCGCTTGGAGTCTGGAACAGTTCGCGCGGGCTGCCAGTTGTCTTTCCACGAGGGAGACCAACTCATCATAGGTAGAGGGGTCATTCTGACCCACCCAAGTTCTGAGTCCTGGTGGTAACCCCCGCATATACCGGTCCAATATTAGTACCTCCATCATCTCCTCAGAGCTATGGGCTTCAGGGCGCAGCCATTTCCGGGTCAGGTGGATCAAGTCAAACAACTGCGTTCGGGGTGTCTTGTCCTCCATATATCGCCATTCATGGAACCTCTGGGCTCGTAGTGCCGTTGTCACTCCGAACCTGGCCAGGATCTCTGCCTTTAGCTGGGAATAGTTTGCTGCAGCTTCTGCAGACATATCGTAATAGACCTTCTGGGCTTCCCCACATAGGAATGGGGCAAGGATACCAGACCATTGTTCTCGGGGCCAGGCCTCCCGCAGGGCTGTTCTCTCAAAAGCCAGGAGGTATGCTTCCACATCATCCTCCCTGGTCATTTTTTGTAAGTAATGGCTAGCCCGTATGGTCCGGGTCCCTTCCCCGTGGTGATTCTGTTCCATAAGGGTCTTCATCTGGCTTATTAGGTCTTCTCAGCAGGGCTCGGTCCTGAGCAGCCTGACTCAGCAGCAGCTGATTAGTCTCTTGCTGCAATCTAGTCGCCTCTTGTTGGGCAGTTGCCTGGACCCTGGTAGCCTCCTGCTGGGCCGCGGTGGCATGTATAAGGGCCTTGACCACGTCGTCCATCTTAAGGGTGGAGGGTTATGTCTCCCCCTGGACTATGTCCCCAGCGCGCAGATCCCACCCCTGACACCACGTGTGGCAAATTGCCGGTACTGTTCTCTGCTGGGTCTCGCGCTTTCTCTTCTCTGGGGTAGTTCAGGGCGTTATTGCTTGCCTCTGAACCAGTTCTTAATCACTCCCCTAGTGTCCTTGGAGGAGAGGGGAGTGGAGAGGGAGGGACCTGGGCCCGCCCTCTACTCCAGGTCCCAACCCAGGGGCCCTGGGGTTGTGGTGAACCCACTTGACTAGCGGTTTCTTCCCTGGGTTACTTCCCTCTCATACCCGTCAGCTTGTGAAGGGCTTCTCGCCTCTCTTCTATACAAGCCTGGTGCCCCTTACCTAGGGTTTCTGTTGGGCTTCCCAATCCACCGCAGCACTCCTCCAAACCTTCTATTTCTCCTGGACAAACTCTTCTCTTCTGCAATCTGCACTCTGCTCCAATCCAACCTTTCTCCTTCAACTACACCACCCCTGTCTGACTGAAGCAGGGGTTTATATCCCATGACTGGAGTCAGGTGCTCTAAGTGAAATCAGGTGCTCTAATTGGAGTCAGGTGCTCTAACTGGAGTCAGGTGCTCTAACGGGAATAAGGCCCCCTGCTAACACTCTTATGCTGCCCTCTGGCCATGCTGTATCACACCTGTTACTGCTAAATAGAGCCCTCCAACTGTAATATGCTCATCTTCTTACTAGTGTATAGAGCAGTGGTCGGCAACCTACGGCACATGTGCCAAACGTGGCACGTGAGCTGATTTTTGATGGCACAAAGCGACGGGCTGAGTGGCTCAGCACACCCTCTCAGGGGTTCCGTCTGCTGCCCCATTGCCAGCCAGGGTCCCGGCTGCCGGCCCCCCTCAGCACCCACTGCTGGCCTGTGGACTCCCAAGGAACCCCAGGCTGGCAGTGGGCTGAGCAGGCCAGCAGCTGATACCCTGGCTGAGCCACTCAACCTGCTGTCAGTCTGAGGTTCCATTCACTCAGCTGGTAGCAGGCTGGGTGGGACTAAATTCAACAAAATAGGAAAACAAGAGCAACTAATGACAAAGTGCAAGAACCTAGAGCAGTGATCCCCCAACCTTTCGTCTGGTGGACCAGTATGCAGGTGCACTGAGAGGCCCCTGTGGGTGCCATGGCACCCGCAGGCACCGCGTTGGGGCCCCATGGCCTAGAGAGCCTCCTGAAGCATGGTGATCATTTTGATTTAAATGGACTTGAACTGTACAAAGAATTGAATACACTGTCATCAATGTTGCCACATGCAAAATCGATGATGATATTGTACAGTTTACTCATACCAGCAAACTTGTTGACATATATCCTAATGTATATGTTGCCACTCGTATTCTACTGACAATTCCTGTAACAGTAGCATCAGGAGAACGGAGTTTCTCAAAACTAAAGCTCATTGAAAACTATCTTTGTTCTACAATGAGTCAGGAACACATGATTGGTCTTGCTATTCTTGCGATCAAACAAGACATCACTTTGTCTTTGTCATACGATGACATTCTTACTGGCCAAAAAAGTCAAAGATTGCTTTTAATTAAAAACTAATCCTTGTTTCAATACCTCTTCATAGAAATTTCCAATACTATGTTGACAAATTTAAAAAAATATATTATTTGCATCATTCTGTCAAATTAGAATTTTTTCTATAGTGCTACTTTAGTGCTAGTCCATCAGCATTACAGTGTGTTTAACTACGCTAAACTGGTTTTAATAACATGCATGTGGCAAGTTTTCCAATAGCGTCAGCTTATGTTTGTGTTGATAAGAGCAAGACAGGCACGGGGCACCAGTCTAATAATACTGCCTAGGGCACCATAAATCCTAAGGACGGCCCTGCTCAGGAATTAATGATATATGTTCAGATGGATAACTCACAGTTCATACTGTAATCAGTCATACTTTTTTATTTTTTTATTCTTCTTCCTAACAACATAGCAATTAATTCTCAGTCTTTTATCAATTGATGTGCTCTCTTGTATCCAAAGAAAATATCCACTGAGGAAAGAAACTATCAATTGCACTACTACAAAATGGGGACTAACTTGCTAGGCAGTAATAGTGCTGAAAAGGGTCTGGGGATTATAGTTTATAACAAACTGAATACAAGGCAAAAATATCATGCTGTTGTGAAAAAGGCATACATCTTTCTAGGATGTATTCACAGGAATGTCATACGTAAGACAGGAGGAAAATGTCCTGCTCTATTCAACACCAATGAGACCTTATCTGTGTCGGTTTTGGGCACCACACTTTAACAAAGATGTGGACAAACTGGAGAGAGTCCAGAAAAGAATAATAAAACATAAGAGGTTTAGAAAATAAGACCTGTAAATAGAGACACTCTAGGATGCTGAAGAGAGACCTCATGGTTATTGTATGAGTCCTAGAAAATAATATCTGCTTGGGAGTAGGAGGTTGGAACCCAGGAAAGTTCTTTGGGTTCTCTCGGGGACTACACAGGATGTTTATATCGGATTTCCAATAAAGGAGCTTGAAAAGGGTACAATCAGCTAAGGTATGACCTACTGCTAGGAAAAATCTGTTTTTCATTTTTGGAGGACTTGAGAGGTGATTGAATGCATGCTACAAACATAAAGAGTGTGAGTCTATTTTTGGTCTGTCTGTGCTATAACTTATTTGAGTAAACTGCTGAGAGGCTTGAGGGTCTCCAAGAAATTAGCATGGATTTGTGTTAATATCCAGAATAAATAAATGTGTCCTTTTTAGAATATATCACACATCTTTTTCCTTCTGCCTCAAAAGTCTCTCATTCTTCTTTGGAAGGGACTTGGGAACATGGCCATTCCTTTTAAATCCTGTTTGGAGCTAATAAAATCCAAGTAACAATACGATTGAGCAGTAATTACACTGAAACTTCCTCTAGAGTTCAAGCAACTGACTTGGAAAAAGGGCCTCTTTCTCTATGCAAGGAACATTCTTCTGCCAGCTAAGACCCATCCTGAGGGCAATGGCAAGAGCTATTGTAACACTGACAGACCCTAGTCGTCAGTGGGCAGGATCGAACCAGGGAACCTCTTGAGCTTAGTGCATGAACCTCTACTGCATGAGCTAAAAGCCACTGGCTCTTAGCTAAGGCTGTAGATCAGACTCATTAATTGCTCTCTAAGTGGTCTTGATGCCACTAGATGGGACAGAACACCACACCCAGGATGTGTGTGGGTTACATTATTTTGAAATATTTCCCTTTCTACAACTCAAACAAATAATGCCTTGAATGTCCGTGTGCCTGCTCTTCATGTGCCGGTATATTTATCCCTGTATCTGTAATTGAAGTACATTATTAGTCTAATTGAAGTCAAGGAACTGTTCATGTACTTAAATTTAAGCATGGGCTTAAGTGCTTTGCTGGACTGAGACCAGAGTAAAATGCTACTGAATATGAGTAAGAATATCAGTATTTCATTATGAGAAATAGAGCAGACTTACAGTTACAACTCTTGACTACATAAATTCTGATTTGTATTGAGACCAGATAATCTATCAGCTCTACTCTCTCTTTATCATATGAATGGTCTTCTCAAAATGTGTTTAATGCATCATGATTAAAGAAGTTATATTTTTGTCTGCTCAGAGGAATTTGCAAAGCCTTTGCAGTTTAGCCAGGAACAAACTAATTCTGCTCTGTTCAGTCTAACTCTCCCAACTTGAGTTATCCAGTACTATTATTTACACTTTTGCTCTTCTTGGTCTACTGTCTCACCTATCTAAAGCATGATGTCTGTTGTTTCAAATATAAAAGTTCATACCAGCATTTCTTTGCTGAATCTGCCCTTTTTGTTTGTGCCAAGTCAGGAAGTTCACTTTATTCCAATTCAGTTTCCATAAATACTTATTGTTTCATCCCTTGTAAAACAGTCACTGTTTCCATAGAATCTAATAAATCTAATATTATACTTAAAATATAATGGCTTAGAATTGTTTCACACTGTTGAAGTAGTCAAGAATAGCTTTGATATGTGCTCGATTTGACAGCCCAAAAACAATCTTTGCATATAATATAGAAAATAGTTCTAATTTGAAGTGAAAAGTGAAAACATACCTATATCTATCTATCTATCTATCTATCTATCTATCATACTTGCCAACTATTGTTCTCTTCTATGATGATGGCACTGCTAGTTACCTGGAAACATGACATTTCATCCCAGAAATTTAATCAATTTTGTTTTATGTTGAAACATTTGGTCCTGGAAACACTTCAGGGCCAGATCTTAAGATGCTTTAAAATGGAGGCGTTCCACCAAAGTCAGAGCTGTGCTAATTTACACTAGCTAAGAAACTGCTTCTCTGTATTAAGCATATAAATACATTTTTACAAATAATGGGAAGATTTTTAAAGCATCTAAGACATCTTGAATCCTTTATGACTAATGATATCCATTTAAATATCATAGAGCTTGGTGATTTATGACTTACAGACAACAATAATTTACTACTCCTGGGGAAATTCTGCATCACTGTGGCACAGCAGAAAAATGCTCCCCTCCTGCCCCGTCCTGCAGATTTTCTTTGCTTCCATGCAGAAAATGGTTCCTGTGGGGAAGCAAAGAAAAGCTGCACCAGTATTTACTCATGCCTCCACAGCAGCTGGGCAGCTCAGAGGTAAATCACTGGAGGATGGGGGGGAGGCGGGCTCTGGGGATGCCTCTACTGCCCAGGGACCTTAGTCCCAGCTGGACAAGGTGGTGGGAGGGAAGGAGGACAGAGATGAAGTTCCCCCTCCCCCTTCGTTGCATGGAGCAGCCAGCACTCAGTTAGATCAAGCCCCAGAAACTGCTCCTGGCTGTAGGAAGTTCTGCACAATGGTGGGAGGGAGGGTCTTGGCAGGGGGGGCTAGGTGCGGGGGTGTGATGCAGTGGGGCATCCAGATTTCCCCCTGCACCCAGACTACCCACCAAGCTGCCCGCACTCAGATTGCCCCACACAGAACCCGGGTACTCTGGAGGTAATTCTGAACCAAAAAATTAAAAAAAAAAATTCTGAAAAGTTCTGTGTATTTTAATTGTCAAAATAACACAGAAACACAACAACAATCTAATCAGATCATTTTCAATTATTATTGATAATTTATTTCAAATTACTTGTAAGCAAATAATTGTAAATGGTCTGATTATATTGTGTAATTTTAGCAAATAAAATGCGCAGAATTTTGCAGAATTTTTAAATAAGGCGTACAGAATTTTAAAATTTTTGGTGGTGAATGTTTAATTTTTTGGCAGAGAATTCCATCAGAAATAATTTACATAATAAAAATGAGATGAAATACTAAGAATATGTTTTGAAAACAATGGCTAAGAAAAACTAATATTACTAGTTTAAATTTTGTGTGTAAACAGTATTTAACTTGCTGGAAATGTTACCAGACTATATTTGTAGGAATTCAGAAGAGTTTTCCTTGTATTTAAAATCTTATTGCTCTGTTACTTTTCCATAGCAATAGACTTCATTGCCAAGAACCTTTATCTGAGAACTCAATGATGATGATTCTTTAGTTCCTATCACTGTAGGATGATAGATTTTCAAAGGCAAATGAATCTTGTTCATTAGACTGAAGTAGGTGTTGCATTCATTTTCCTGGCGTGGATTTAACTGCTTAGGATATTCACAAGAGGCAAAAGTGGTTGGGGGAGAATTTAAATAGAATATTTGGTTCTGTCATTACTTTCCCTTTCAGTATTTACAGAAAACCCCCGCCCATCAGCGATTCATAGGCATTTCCTTTCTGCTTCCCAAAGTTCCCATTCACAGGGAGGGGCGAACCACAGCCACTGGGAGCTGCGGGTGGCTGTGTAAATGTAAACAAATGGTCTGGCAGCCCGACAGTGGATTACCCTAATGGACCACTTGCGGCTCATGAGCCGCAGGTTGCCAACCACTGATCTAGATTGATCTCTCACATAATACAAACCATGGAATCTTATCCAGTGATTCCAGCATCAAACCCCTAACTTCTGGTCAAGCTAGAGCATAACACCTAACATTAAATAAAAGATTATTTTAAATTATGGAGAAGCCACCACATCCTTAAGTAAATTGCTTTAATGGTTAATTATCATCACTGTTATATAAAAACTCAAACATCCAGAATGTGTCCAAGCATGAGTAAGATCCTTAGTATCATAACTTTGTCACATATATTTACCTTTTCCCCTGTCATAAACATACAGCTAAGGTTAGCATAAAATCCCTCTTTACCCTGTAAAGGGTTAATTCCTCTTTTACCTGTAAAGGGTTAAGAAGCTCAGATAACCTGGTTGACACCTGACCAAAAGGACCAATAAGGGGAGAAGATACTTTCAAATCTGTGGGGAAAGGTTTTGGGTCTGTGTCTCTCAGAACTAGCCAAGAAACCAGGCAGGAAATTTTATATCTTCTTAAGTATATCTGAACTAAGCACATAGTCTTGCAGAAATAGTAAATAATAGCAGAAAATATATGTGTTAGATTACCTTTTATTTTAGCTTGTGAAAGCCCCTGCCTAAGAGGGAGGTTTATCCCTGGTTTTGTACTTACCATTCCGATTTTACAGAGGTAATTCTTTTACCTTTTCTTTAATTAAAACTCTTCTTTTAGGAACTTGATTATTTTTTCATTGTTTTAAGATCCAAGGGTTTGGTTCTGTGTTCACCTGTAGCAATTGGTGAGGATATATTCTCAAGCCTCTCCAGGAAAGTGGGTGTAGGAGCTTGCGGGGATATTTTGGGAAAGTAGGGCTCCAAGTGGCCCTCCCTGAATGTTTGTTTAAATCATTTGGTGGTGGCAGCATACTGTTCAAAGTGGAATTTGTGCCTTGGGAAAGTTTTTAACCTAAGCTGGTAAAAATAAGCTTAGGAGGGTCTTTCATGCGGGTCCCCACATCTGTACCTCAGAGTTCAGAGTGGGGAGGAACCCTGACATCTCCATCTTTACTGTTGGTGATTCTTTCCCTTAGTTTGATTTCAAATCAAGATTATATACTTTTTTGATGCAGAGGCCATGTTCTTACTTACTTGTGAGGTGCCCAGCACATTTTGGGGTACTCAAAACTCATTAACAATATAAAATCATAACTGAGCCCAGAGCTCTCAGACTTTGGCAGCCCCCTTTATATTCCCCTACCCTTCCCCCCCACAAAAAAAAGAAAAAAAAAGAAATGCTGAGAGTACTCAAGGTTTCCAGTTTTATTGCCATGAAATAGTTAATTCTAAATCTTTCATGACAAAATATTTACAAAAAAATAGAATCCTAATGGAATACACAAAGGTATTAATATTCAAAAGTCAAGCTAAACTTTCAGTTTAATTTTCAATGTCCATAATTCAGAAAAGCACCAGTGCAGTAATGAAGCAAATATTTACTTTTGGTTACAGAGAAATAGAGCTAAACTCCAAAGAACAAGAAAAAAATTAACTCAATGAGCAAAAAGTGACTTTTTCATTATAATGGCATGATATTATAATATGTTCCATTTGGAATAGAAAGAAAGTAAACAAAAAGGATGACATTTGGGCAGAAAGATTCTCAACAAAGGGAAAAGAAACAATTTTTTTCCTCTTTTCAGCCTGTCTTTTTTACTGCCCTGCACAGATCAAATTAAAATTTCTGATTATAATGAAACATGAATATAAAAATCTGTATCTGTTTCATTCATTTATTTTTAAATTATTTAACTTTATTCCACTTGTTTACAGCTACAGAACATACAGGGTCAGATTCTTGTGCAGGAGCATTTGGGTCAATAAAGCTATGTTGATTTATACAGAAGGAGAATCTGGCTCACTGTATTTTGGGACCCACATTTGTTTGAGAAAAATCTTGTATTTATATTTTAACAAATATTGAATTTTTCTGTTTTCTGATGTATGGTTTGCTATCATGGAGTGTCCTATTATTATTTTGGATGTAATCTTTTGATTATTCTTCAAACAAATAGGGTTTTTTTGTTGTTTTTGTTTTTTGAGACTCCAATGAAACTACTGTTCTTGAAGTGCATGTTAAGAAGGCTTTTTGTTGCTAACAAAACTAAGGTCCCTTCCATTTACTATAAAAACATCATCTCTGTGAAATAGCTTGTTAGTATGTATGCAAGTACTTTATTGCAGCTACCAAAACAACATACTAGATCAATTTTCTTTTGCTGAATTAAAGATTTTGTCTTTGTTCTAAAATAATTTCTAAACTGAGAAAAATATTAAATGCCCATTTGCTTTGTAAATCTTTTCGTGTCCATTTAGAGGGGGCAATGCCCCCAGGAAACTCAGTAGGAAATTTAAGAGCCTTTTTTTTCTTTCCCAGCTCTGTTTGGACTCTGTTTAAGGTCTGATTGATGTCTAGCTGAAGCATAGACCCAGGCAGCATGGAGCATAATAAGGGCAGTGTGGGGGTTAGGCTCAGTTTAGAATCTGGGGGTGAGGTCAATTTTTCTATGGAAATGGGTTTATGTAAAAATGAGATCATTATGTTCCTGAGTACTGACCCAAGCGGACATACTTCAAACCGTTGCCCATTTTGCAGCCTTCCACATACCTCTATGCTGATTAGATGTTTGTGACATGGACAAAAATATTCAGCCCAATAATCTCCCTTCACGGGAATGATCTCATACACAACATGACTGAACATTTCCCTGGCCTTCAGGATGTGGGATCTTAACTCTCCTTTTCTAAGCATTTTGAAAATTTTCTCTAATAACCTTATAGAGATGATTACAGACAGAATATCTTCAAGTAGGGCCGGATTGCAAATCAGATTAGGCATCCAGGTAAGGAAGTAAGAGTCTCATCCTCACCTCTTACACCACTATATATACAATCAGGACATTGGTTCCAGTGACATCAGAATAAGTGGAGCTCCTCCCCTGCTTACTTCTTCATTGAAGCAAGTGGGTGGGGGGGTTGGGGAATGGGCAGAGCAATGGCCCTACTTGGTTTGGGGCACATTACATAACACGCTTTGTTCAGTATTGTGTCCAAAGTCACAATCTAGTCCTTAGCAAGAAACTGGAAAATTGGGTCTCTGGCAGAAGCAAATTTGACATAGAGTCAGATTTCCCCTGTCAAAATTCATTTCTGAAACCCAATAGAAAATGTTTATCTAAGATCCATTCTGCATTAAAACAAATCCAAAAACTGTTCTATACCCAATAATGTTGAGAATGCAATTTAATGGTAGATGATGGAACATTGTCCAAAAACAAACAAAGGTTTGTCTTTTTCTCCTTTCTTTTAATGTAATAAAATCTTTTACACAAATTCTATCAGAAATTACATTTGCTTAGAGCATCTTACTGACATGTAATTTACACCACTATTAATGCCACTTCTGAAATGGCCCTAAACAACTTGCTCCAGGTCATAATGTGACAGAATAGGGAAATAAAACTCAGGTCACCTGCTTCCCAGTGTTCTGCCCTAACAGCATTAGCATCCTTCCTCCTTACAATGGAACGGGAGGGGGCGATGAGACAAAACAAAAACAGAAAAAAACAACAGAACTTTGTCATTGACACAAGTAAGTGTGGTTTAAAAAAGAGCCTACTTTGCAAACTGCTCAAAGATTCTTGCTGGGGCTCACGCCTCCTCCCAGGTCAGTGGTAGTTCGAATGGCTTCTCCCCTCTCCTCACACAGGTTGGGTCCTTTGTTTTTTTTTGTAATGCCTGATGCCTCCAGCCAAGAAAACTCCTAACTGAGCTCAAGACATTGTTCTGTCCCTTGGCAAAATGAACAATGCTACTAAAGGGCAAGGAGTATAAAACCCAGGACACATTAAACAATAAAGTACATCAGAATAAACCCCAGCAAAAGAATGATACACCTCAAAATAACAGTATAAAAATGGGGGACTTGATACGGAACAGGAAAACAGGATCTAGGGAAGGAAAGTGTTAACTAATAAATACTAATTGTTGACAAATCAATAAATTTACCACTTCCAAATGCTCACAACTCTTCCCAACCTGCAGCTCCATCCCTGGCACTTTCACAGATACACGGTATGCTGAGGATGAATCCAGAGATATGTGCTGTAGTGCTGTGAAGCTTGATTGTTTTAAAGAAAAAGGAGACCTCTTACTGTGTTTTCCACTCCTGCATCAGGCAGGGTCCTCTCCTGGCCTGGAGTCCTGTGGATGTCTTATGTGGCTCTAAACAACAATCACAGGGTGGTTTCTGCAGGGCTGGAACTGCCTGATACATGCACTAGATCCCACAGCAGTTCAAAGACTCCCTTTTCGGTAAGGGGGAGTTAATGAGAGACTCTTTGAACTGTTCTGCTCCTTTCTCAGCTCCTGGACCCAAACTGCATTGAAATTAAAACTAGTTTCTTTGTCTCTCTGTCAGGCTGTCCCCTCCCACAGAGTGTTTGAGCAGCCCTGGCTCATCACTGGACCAACAAATTGCTAATCAATATCACCTAATGTAAAAGCCCTTCTGTTAGTCTCAACAGGAGTTTCCTGTCCATTCTAGTCCCCACCTGTGACTCTAAGCATGCTGGGAAATAGTGTCAGAGGACTGTAGTATCCATTACAGTTGTAATACCCTGGATACAACACCCTAGAACAGTGATGGGCAACCTGAGGCCCACGAGTCGCATGTGGCCCACCAACCACAGGTTGCCCACCACTGAATTAGAGAATAGAATATATGAGTGGAACAATAGTTGGGACACCATCAGCACAGGTGTAACAAATTGGTTAAATAAGGGAGCCAATGGGAATAGTATTGCAAGCAGTTCTGTAAAATGCAGTGGCCAAAGTGGTCTTTTTGTGGCCCTTTCATAGAAACACAGAAATGGAAGGAACCTTGATAGGTTATTTAGTCCAGTTTCCTGCACTGAGGCAGGATTAAGTATCATCTAAATCATCCCTGACAGCAGTTTATCTAACCCAGGGATCGGCAACCTTTGACATGCAGCCCGCTAGGACAAGCACCCTGACAGGCCGGGCTGGTTTGTTTACCTTCTGCATCCGCAGTTTTGGCCTATTGTGGCTCTCATTGGCCACAGTTCATCCTCCCAGGCCAATGGAGGTGGTGGGAAGTGGCGGCCAGCACATCCCACTGGCCTGCGATGGCGAACTGCAGCCAGTGGGAGCCACGATCAGCTGAACCTGTGGATGCAGCAGGTAAACAAACCAGCCCGACCCTCCAGCGTGCTTACCCTAGTGGGCCGCGTGCCAAGGGTTGCCGATCTCTGGTCTAACCTGTTCTTAAAGAACTCCAACAGAGATTCCACAACCTCTCTAACCAATTTGTTCCAGTGCTTAAATACCCTGACATTTAGGAAGTTTTTCCCTGTGTCTAACCCAGTGGTCCCCAACCTTTCTCATGTGGAGGGCACTAGACGATGAGCCACGGAGGACCATGGTGGTGGACAAGTGTCTGTCAAAATGCCATCCACAAACTATGTCATCCACAGGCGTCGCTGCCGAAATGCCGCCGCCGAGCAATGTCATCCACAGCCATCACCACCGAATTGCCACTGACAAGCAGTGTCATCCAGAGGTGTTACTGCAGAAATACCGCCGAAAATCGGCTGCATTTCGGTGGCAACGTCTGTGGACTACGCAACTTGTCATTGACATTTTGGCAGATGCTCGTCCGCTGGCCAATACGCGGGTGCACTTAGACACCCCAGTGGGCGCCATGGCGTCCGCTGGCACCGCGTTGGGGATCCTTGGTCTAACTTAATTCTCTCTTGCTACTATTTAAGCTCATTACTTCTTGTTCTACCCTCACTGTACAAGGAGAACAATGTATCATCCTACTCTTTATCAAAATCTTGTAAAGTATTTGAAGACTGTTATTATATCCCCTCTCGGTCCCCTTTTCTCCAGACTAAACAAATACATTTTTTCCCTAATCTATCCTTGCAGGACATGTTTTCTAGATCAGCGGTTCTCAAAGCCAGTCCACCGCTCGTTCAGGAAAAGCCTCTGGTGAGCCAGGCCAGTTTGTTTACCTTCTACGTCCGCAAGTTCAGCTGATCACAGCTCCCACTGGCCATGGTTCATCATCCCAGACCAGTGAGGGTGGCAGGAAGTGGCAGCCAGCACATCCCTCAGTCCATGTGGCTTCCCACATCCCCTATTGGCCTGGAGCAGCAAACTGAGGTCAGTGGGAGCCGCAATCGGCCGAACCTGCAGAAGCAGAAAGTAAACAAACCGGCCCAGCCCGCCAGGGGCTTTCCCTGAAGCAGCAGACTGGCTTTGAGAACCACTGATCTAGATCTTTAATCATTTTAATTTTGTTGGTGTTCTATGGACTTTCTCCAGTTTTTCCGTATCTTTCCTTACATGTGCTGCCCAGAACTGGTCACGTTACTCCAGTTGAAGTTTTATAAGTGCTGAGTAGAGTGGAGGAATTACCATATATACTTGATCTCCCAGCACACCCCTGAGCCCGCACCGCTTCCTGCAGCACCCATTGGCCTGGGACGGCGAACCACAGCCAGTGGGAGCCATGATCGTCCGAACCTGCACATGTGGCAGGTAAACAAACTGGCCTGGCCTACCAGGGTGCTTACACTGATCTGCCGCATGCCAAAGGTTGCCGATCCCTGGTATAGACATTGCATAAAGCATATAGAACAATGGGAAAGGCTATAGGATGAAGAAATCTAAAAGAAATTCCCAAAATAGCTTTCACTATTGCATCATGTAAATGATACATTTTGACTCTGAATGAGAAGGATGAAAGAGAAGTTACAGCACCTCATGCCATGGCTGCTGGATGGTTAAGTAATATGGACAGGAACTGCTCCCTACAGATCCAGAAAATCCTGACACAGAGCAGGAAAACATCTTCCAGGGGAATGTATTCATCTAAATCAAGGGCCTGCAACCTTTCAGAAGTGGTGTGCTGAATCTTCATTTATTCACTCTAATTTAAGGTTTTGCGTGCCAGTAATACATTTTAACATTTTTAGAAGGTCTCTTTCTGTAAGTCTATAATATATAACTAAACTATTGTTGTATGTAAAGTAAATAATGTTTTTAAAATGTTTAAGAAATTTCATTTAAAATTAAATTAAAATGCAGAGCCCTCGGGCAGGACCAGGACCCGAGCAGTGTGAGTGCCACTGAAAATCAGCTCGTGTGCCGCCTTCGCCACACATGCCATAGGTTGCCTACACCTGATCTAAATAGAAGAGATTCTCAATATTGGCAGTCCAATGTGGTTTGGACCCAGCCCAGGTCTTGATACTAAAGATCCTCAGCTACTTACTACACTTAAAACAGGCTGGCCTTTCATTCAGCACTATTAATGTCCACCCCGCAGCAGTCTTAGCTTGCCATTGCCTGACAGCAGCTAGCAACTGAGACATCTACTGTGAACAGCTGCTTTCCTTCAGTTCCAGGGGTCTTTACACTATGTTCTACAGTTACTAGTGCCATTAGGCAAATTGTTTTGTGTTTTAATTACCCAGACCATATTTTCAGGGCCAGGTCCAGGCACTGACTTAGCAAGCAGGTGCTTGGGGCGGCCACTCAAGTTAGGGGTGGCACATCCAGGTATTCGGCAGCAATTCGGAGGAGGGTCCCTCATTCCTGCTCGAAGCGAAGTACCTCCCGCTGAATTGCCGCAGATCGCAATCGCGGATTTTTTTTTCTTTTTTTGCCTGCTTGGGGCGGCAAAACCCCTGGAGTCAGCCCTGCATATTTCACATGTACAACCCTGAGTGATCAAAGCTGAAGCAAGCAGATGTGCAGCCCCAATAATCAGTCTCTCTATTTGATCCCCAATGAGGCTGACACATTTTTAAATTAAGAGACCAAAAGTTCATTTACTTTCTGTAAGCTATTGTATTCCAACATATATAGATCTTCATTCCTTGATTAAATGTGTTTTTACAACATGAATGCACAAAGCAGAAGGATTTGTGGCCTTAATCCTCCTATGAGTTTCTCAGCATCTTCTGCAAGTTGCTGAGTGCCCTCAGGTTCCACTAATTTCAAAGGGAGCTGAGGCTGTTGAGCTTATTGCAGAACTGAGTGCTCTGTATGGTGGGAGTCCTATTATGGTGAGGCTGCTGGTATTAAGGAAACATTCAAAAATAGCTAATGTATAAATATTGTGGAAGAGTCTTTACCTGTCAGTTAAAGGGCATTCTTATGGTATACATGCTACCTTAATCTGCATTTTGAAAGCCTTATTTCATCGTATCTTGTCAAATATATAGAAATACACACAAACATTCGACCTCCCTTTGCATCGTCTAGCATGGTATTAAAAATATTGTCATGTACTTTCTAAAAGATGCGTTTTATTTAAGTACAAGTTCCACTTTAGTCAAAGGCAAGTTATTGGGCTCAATACGGGGGTAACTAGGTGAAATTTAATGACCGGTGATATATAGGAGGTCAGGCTAATAGTCCCTTCTGGCCTTAAACTGTGTGAATCAAAGGGTTTTTTGAGCATTATGAGGCTCACCTTGTGTAAAACTAATTCATATGAATAGGCCAATTGAAATTAATAGGGCTGTATACATGCATAATAAATACATAATATGCGAAGAATTGCTCGACTAGATCCTAACACTGTCACACTTTCATTCTTCTGCAGGATGTATTTTATTTACATATTTTAGTATGTATTTCTCAGGGCTTGATCCTGCTGCCTTTGATAACAAGAGTACTCTTTATTTGGACAAATGTTCAATACCACTGACTTTGACAGTCACCACAGGACACACCAAAGTACTAGCAGAAAAAAATGTGGTATTACCATGTGTGGAAAAGTAATGGGTCCTAAGAAAGACATCCCCGAAGCTGATCAAATGTTTAAACCAAAAGGTCACTCTCTGGGAACTTAGCCCTCAAATTTAGTTTAATAAAATTAAAAAAATCCCCAAACATTTGTTGCTGGTATCAGTATATTCCACAGAGCTATTTGAAAATGTGAAGTTTCAATGAAAATTTTTCAACCAACCCATTTCTTTTCAATTTCGACATTGTCTACAATATATGCAACCAAAGTAAAGAGAGGAAGGATGGTCCAGGGGCACTAGCATAGGACTTTGAAAATCTGGGTTTGAGTTCCTGCTCTGCCACAGTCTTCCTGTTTGAACTCGGGAAAATCACTTAGCCTCTCTATGCTTTAGGTACCCATTTGTAAAATAGCACTTCTCTACCTCCCAGGGGTATTGTAAACATAAATACACTAAAGATGGTGAGGTTTTCAGATTTTTTGGTAATGGGGGCAATACAAGAACCAAAGCATACATCGACATCCAAAAAAAATTAATAATAATAAAATTAAAAAATGGCAACAAGTGTTAGAGGCCAGGTCAAGTGACCTGGGCTCAGAGAACTTGCCTTGCAGGACTGAAAATAAGTGTAGATGTTCAAGTTCAGGCTGGAGACTGGGCCCTGAGACTATCTCTGCTTGCAAGGTTTCAGAGCCTGAGCTCCAGCCTCAGCTTCAACACCTACTTTTTCTATTTTTAGCCCTACAGCCTGAGCTTCATGAGACTCTGAGACTCACTGTTGCTGTTTTTGTTTGTTTGTTTGTTTGTTTGCTTGTTTGTTTTTCCTGTGTTGATGTACCCTAGAATAGATACTTTAAGGCAGTGGTGCATAATAACTAGAAAGTGAAACTGACTGGAAACCAACCAGTTAAAATAGACCGTTCTAGTTTCACTGCCCTGGCTGAAATATAAAATGTTAACACAGACTAAATGTAAGTAGAAACAGAATAAAGGTGAGAAGTAATCTGGATTTTAAAACACTGTTACAATAATGTGCAACAAATGTGCTATTAGTGCTGGTAGAGCTCAGGCACACACTTCCCTGTTGTCTCATTTGATAGGAACATCTGCAAATGAGGCAGATATTCAGTGTGGAACTGATTGACTCTTTGTTATTCCAGTTTTAGAATCCAGTTCAGAAAGATACATAGCACACACCTAACTTTAAACACAAATAGTTCTGTAGACTTCAGTTAGACCACTTACATGCTTAAAGATAGGCACATACTTAAGTATCTTGCTAAATTGGTGGCTTTACACTGTGGTATCAGTTATACTGTCATAAAACTGTTGTAACAATGGAGAATGAGGCCTTTCATGTGTAAGTTACTTGTTGCTGACAGAGTTGAACTAAGTATATTAATCAATTTCTGTATCTGTCAGCTTACTCAAAACAGTCATTTCATGAAAATTCCCTGCAACCAGAAAGGTAGTAGCATCAGATTCAATTGCATTTACCAGATACTGTGGTTTAAAAATCATTGGGGTGAACTTGATATGCTTTTGAGTTCCAGAGTAGGGTGATATTTACCTTACACTTTAAGGACTTCACTGTTTCTTATTCAATAGATATGTTGGAAAAAAATCCCAATGGTGCCCAATTCTACCATATCCAAACAGTACATCCTCCTTGCAGTGCTGAGAATCTAGTGGAAGATTAGTACTCATAAAAAAGCCAGAGCCACAGAGAAGCTGCAGTTGCATTGCACCAGCAAGAGAATTACAGATAAGGACAATGATTATGGCATTCAGCTCTACAATCTTCTGTACTGATATCATTTGTTGTATATTTTAATTTACTCTAGGATGCATTATATGATCTTCTATCAACCAGAAGGCTACCTTTTAATTGAAGTGAAGGAGAGGGATTATCTCAAAATCCTTGATCTGTGCCCACTGTATGTTTGCTACATTTTATAATTAATTCCCTGTTAAAAGTTTCCTGCAAATATAAAATGTTCTCCTTCTGCTGCTTGGAACTTGTGTAAATGCTTTTTATACTTGAAAGTGTAGGTAGAGCCAGATGAGCAATTAAGCACAAGGAACCCATGCCTAGATCTCCTGTTTATTGTACTCCAGATTCTAGGCAGTCATTTAAAACAAATGAGTTTCTAGCCCTTTTGTGATTGTAAAGATCATCTTGAAAACATGAACCAACTGAATTATTAGCCTGAGTATACAGACAGCTTGTAACAATAGCTCAGAGAGATATGAACTATCCCATTCATCTCATTAGTTTGTTTTTAATACAGATGTCCAATGATCTTGATAAAAACGTCACTGTTAAATAGTTCACTGCTGACAGAAGTATATAAGGAAAATGAGGGGCAAACACGTTCTGAAGAACTTCATAACTTATTATGCAGGGCTATACCAAGGCCTTAGAAGACCCTGCTGCAAGAAATGATTACACCACACCTTTCTCTGCTCCCCTCGGCCCCCCACCAACAGACACACACTTTCTAATGCTAAAATCTTAAATTTTGCTTGCCTTTATCTTCTTGAAAAATCAGAACACATCCATCTTATCCATAATTACAAACACAAAAATAAGCAGGCTACGTCTATACATTTTTTGGAAGAGCCTACACAGAAAAATTCTGTTCATACATTTATACAAAATGCTCAGTGGCAGTGATGGAGTACTAAAATAGTGCAGGGGCCCTTTTGAAATGATCTTAAGTTGGCAATTCTGTCACATATTAGATAGTCTCCAAAAATCTAATTTGTGTGTGATGTCATCATAAGCTAAAGCACCCATGTTCAAAACATAATGAACATTCTACTGGTAAATTTTAGCTAACTGATAATCTGCACAACAGCAATTATGATACTTCACACAATAGTAATAAAGGCACATATTATAACAACATAAAATGCACATAACTCATATTTTATATCCAACTTTTAAACTAAATAGCAAGGCATATGTAGTTAGTCAAAAAGCCCAAGGACACAAGTCACTGTTGTGCTTCTCCATTTTCAAGTTGCTGCAACTATACTGGGACTAATTGAATGGAGTCATAGTATTGTAAAAGAGGAGTAATACAGTGAGGAATCAAGCCCCAAATCTTTATACCCAAACCCATAATTTTCCACAAGGAAAAACTTACAATTTGAGCATAAACAGCATTTGCTTTTCATTCATCAGTCATGTGGCTGGGCACCAAATGCAAACACATGTTTTAAAAAATATAAAGACCACTCTTGAAAACATGGTCTTTGTGTCACAGAAACCAAACACAAGGATCAATACCCATCGCTCAATAAAAAAGAAAAGAAAATAAAAAATAACAAAACCCTAATAAAATAACAACATCCTTAGCACTTTGCAAAGATCATGATGCCTGGTCCATTTTACATTACTATCTGTCAGATATTTATGGTATGTTTGCTTCCATAAAACAGAAATATCACCTGACCTTAAAAAAAAAGTCATAACCAACATATATAATATCTTCTAAGTACCTCTAAGATATACCTACTATCTGGTACAATTTGATCCTATCCCACATGGAATACTACAGCTACATGTTGGGCTACTCCATAATCCTATCGAACTGTCTGATCAGATGAGGGTGACATTTTTCTATTGTCAAAATGTTGCATAGGAGCTAGTGTGTACCAGTAAATCTACCCTAGCTAGGAGAAACACTTTCTAACACAGAAAAAGAGAGTAATTTTCATCAGGAACTGCTCCCATCCACCCCTCTTAACCCTTCCCTCGCCTTCTCCACCTGTCCCCAATCTTGGCACCCACTCTCCATCGACCCCTTGCAAACTTCCCTCACTCTCCTCATCTTCCACCCGACAAGGTTGGAGACTGTATCCCCATCCCCCCATACGCAAACCTCTCTCAGCCTTTTCCACCTCCCACCAGGGCTGGCCACCTGCTCTCCATCCTCTTCCACAACTTACCCAGCCTCTTTATCCTCCACACCCCTGAGGCTTTCCTCCAATCCTTTCCTTGGATGCGCTTAGCTCAACCACCACAGGACCTGGACATCCCCACACATCCATCCTATCCCAGCCTACATCCATGCTCAGCTCCCAGAGTGGCAGTTGTGGGTTGGGCACTATCAGAAGCAGTGCTGAGCAGCTCAGCACCTAAGAAGCCCCCAGTCATAATACTAAGTTGAGGGCAAGGAGCAGCTGAAGAGGGGTTGGGAGCACTTCACCAGAAGCATGACTAGCTGGGTTAGGCCTCAGTTGCCTTCTCCTTGGGGAGGGTGCAGGAACACTTCCCTGGCTCAGAGCCCTATCCAACTAGATAGACTGTGGTGTAACTACAATGGTGCCTTAGGTTCAGCAACCTGCTGGATTGGCCCCCATAAACTCATGGACCCAGGTGCAGTTGCACCATTGCAGCAGAACTCTTGTTGCACTGACTGATGTCTCAGTGTGCTATCACAAATGGATGGTAGTTTGGAGAGTATCACTATTTCTTCCCCAATTTAAACAGGAGAGTGGGAGTCTTCAGAAAGATTTCACTGACATTTCCTACAGCAGTGTACACACACAGTGCCCTGCTCTGAGGTGAAGGGGGTGATCTCCTAGGGTGATCCCAGTTGGATAACCCACATACACAGGGTCCTCTGCCCAGGTTTTGAGCTAAGACCTCTCCCCACACTCTCACCATCCTAGCAGACAGTTGTGTGGGATGCCAATACCATAACAACCCCTGGCACTGGCAGAGTCA
This sequence comes from Chelonoidis abingdonii, assembly GCF_003597395.2. Taxonomy (NCBI): domain Eukaryota; kingdom Metazoa; phylum Chordata; order Testudines; family Testudinidae; genus Chelonoidis; species Chelonoidis abingdonii. Next base: position 280,280,412 of record NC_133769.1, on the reverse strand, counting down.
TAGTGGGCTGGAGGCATAGATTGGACAGGATTTTACTTCAAGTTAAAAAATTGAGTTTTCAGAATAGCTGAGAGTGGTTATATAACATTAATACTTAACATACTACAAGGTATACATATTTTTAATTCATTGTGATTTTAACGGGCATGCGTATAATTGAATTAGTGATTTTTCTGTTTACTATTGTGGAAAAGTGATTTGCAGCGGAAAAGGGGAGCAGACACAGCTGGATATGGTACCAAGAAATGTGAGGAAATCACAAAACCTTTTACAATACAATCGTTACTACAACAGTCCTATACAAAAATAGAGGAAAAGCTGAGTTTAAAAAAAAAATCCTACAACACTGCTAAGCAAATAGCTGAAGATGAGACTTGAACAAGATGCTGAGCATTGTCTCATGGTGTAGTGTAATTTAATCATTCTCTCATTCCATGTCAAGCTAAGATGGCAACTAGACTTGATTTTGGAAACAGCTTCAGTTTTTTAGTGCTCACAATGAGTGCCAGATTGACAGCCCTGGAGAGAGGAGTCGTTTATCAAGAGAGTACAGAGCAAGGGCAATACCAGTGCAAGCCTTGCACATGGCTTTGTCATTGTGCATCAGGAGGGATCACTTCAAGCAATGAGAGGACAGTGCATTCTATGATAATTTAGCTGTTTCCTTTTATGACTGTCAGTTGCATATATATATGGAGGGTCGGAAACAAGGGGTTTGCACAGTAGAAACTGGATGAAGCCAGCCAACTCAGTTTGCACAGGCATAATTAAATTCACTGATCACCTGGGCAGGATTCAAGAGACCTAGATATGATAGATTTCAAATTCCATTACATTCAGCCCCCTGACTGCCTTGAAACCTCATGGGTGCACACACATCTGTTTTTAAAAAAGGCAGAATAGTGTAAATTCTGATGATCTGGAAATGTTTTTTTTTACTGAACCTCTTCACCTCATACTCAGTAGATGTGAACTCTTTGTCTATCTTCTACACAAACGATCTCACATCACTTTCCTCTTAGCCTTTATGAGTTTTGATTACTCCCACCTTTCTGATGTTTCCCAATGTCCCAGATGTTGTAACTTTGACGGCTGAAGTAACAGGTGAAAGGAACAGGGGCTGCTAACAGGGAGTGTTGCAAGGGAGTTCTCCAGGTGAAGAAGGAGCAAATACAGCATCTGTGGGGTAAGTGACTGTCTGTAGTGTGTGTGTGTTTGTGTTTGGGGGTTACTTGCTGTGTGCTGAGCTTGTGTTTGTCAGTCTATTTGTTCGTTTGTTTCTTTGTTTGTTTGTTTGTTTGAAGGATCATGTGCTGTGGCTGGCAGTTGGAGGCTGTGAGCTTCAAAGGAAGGTTTGAAAGCTCAAAGCCTCTGATAATTGGCTGAGCCTTAATCAGTAGGCGGGGCATTCACTCAGGCCAGGGCTTTATAAAGCTGCGCACAAGCGACCAGGGAGCTTGCAAACAGGGGCTGCTAATAGGGAGTTTCGCAAGGGAGTTTGGAAGGGGAGTGGGAAGGGAGCAGGGGTCCCTTGTCAGTCCTACCCATTCCCTGTAGTCCCCTTAAAACCTATACTCCAAACCATATTCCAAAACCCCTTTCTTTAAACCGCCCTTTCATTAACTGGGAGACAATGCAGGCAGAAGCCCAGCAGGAGAGTGGGGGCTATCCAGTTTATTGCACTGAGTGTAGCATGTATGATTACCTGCCTTGTGGGTGGGTGGCGTATGTGTGCAGTTGGTGGAAGGAGTTCTGGGCCCTCAGAGACCATGTACTGACTTTGGAGGCCAGGTTGGCGGAACTGGAGGAGCTAAGAGATGCAGAGAGGTAAGTTGATGAGGCTTTCCGGGACACTGTAGAATTGTCCCACCTCCGCTCAGACAGCCTCTGTGCTGTTGAGGAGGAAGAAAGGCCCAGGGAAGCGGAGCAGTCAATGGGAGCAGAGGGAAACCTTCCCATAGCTGGGACCCTCCTTCCAGATGGTGCTGGGGTTGCCT